>NC_079291.1:14135579-14445579 GCF_023638135.1 Falco biarmicus
CAAGCCTGGTGCCTGCCCGTGGCTGGGTGCCAGCAGTACCCCTGTGAGGGCTCACTGCCATGTTGTGTTGGCCACACCACTTCTGCCTCCTGGCTGGCCTTGGGTCATGCCAGCCTGGGGGCTGTGAGGAACTGGGGTGCTGCAGGGTAGGAAATTCCCTGTGTGGCCGCTGGCACCCATGTCTGCCTTGTGAGCACAGCTCAGCTCTCACCACAGGAGCCTCCCCTGGAAGCAGCTCTGCACACTTGCCAGACTTTAAAAGGAAAAAATATTTTCAGCGTATGAAATCATGCTCTTAAAACAGGGAAGCCTGTGTGGTTTAAGACTGGAATGTGACTCAGGGACCCTGGATTCAAGCCTGCACCCTGCCACTGGCAGCAGGTCCCCTTAGAGTGGTCGTGTGCCTTTAGCAATGCCTCCCCAGGGCAGCTCTCAGCTTGAGACCATCACACAGCAAAATCTGGGCAATGGTCCGGTCCTGATGGTGTTTCCCATCTAGACTGCAGTGGCTGTGATCTCAAAGCAGGCATCTGCACAGAGCTGTCGTGTCTTTCACATCTTCCCTCAGACCTCTACCCTCGCCAGATGTGTGAAGAGAGTCTTTGCTGGGGTAACACACACCTCCTGTGCTGCTGTGGTCTGAGAGAACGTGCAAGGAGAGTTCATCAATGCCACTTATCAATCTTTATCTGAGCCACTGGTAAACAGGAACCTGTTGAACAGCTTTACGCTTTTTCTTGGGTTTTTAGGTTCTTTTGGTCTGGATTTTGTAGCTATTCTTTTTCACCTACTTCATCTCAGGAAACATTTTTCTGCCACCTCTTGCAGGAAATGTGCAAGATACAAAAAGTGTTGAAAACCTCATGGTTAGCTCAACCTGCTGTACGAGAGGTGGTGAGTCAAAGGGCTTGGCAAGGAGGGCAACAAAGGCAACACAATTGCACTGGAAAAAGCTAGAAGCCCATGGGTCAAGCTCACAAGAGTGAAAGTAAGTCTAAAAGAATTTGGCCATGCAGAATAAAGATGCTTACATACTTTTTGTGCTATGATTAGATGTTGCAACTCAGGGGCTTTTCACCGGTATCAGAAGAAGCTTTCAAATGTTTCTGATCAAGACAGCCAGGAGAGCTGCAGCACCAGGCTCTTGGGGAACTCATTTCTCGTTTTCAACCTTAAAGACCCACCAGGGAGCATGCTGTCCATACCAGGCACATCCACCATGCATGCCGCTGCAAACAAGTGCAGCCATGCTGAGGCCACATGCCAGAGCTTGTTGGGGAAGAGGGAAGGCCACTCATGCTCAGCACCTTAGCGTGGACCCAGCAAGTCATCCAGACACATCAGGAGCAAGCAGGACAGTTTGTCCTAGGATGTAGGCGGCAGTGCAGGTACAAAACCTGCAGGGATCAATCAATGCTGACCATCTTTATACTCTCTCCTGATCTCGCGTGGTGCTGCTTACAGGGAGACATGCCAAGGTTTGCCAGCAGTAATACTGGACAGAGTGAAGCCATAGGGAGCTGGGTGGTGGTGGTGGTGTGTGGAGAGCATGGAGGCAGGCATTCCTCCCAACACAGCCTGGGGCTGCAAGCCTGGCTTTGGATGCAGCACGGCAGACCTTGCACTGACAGGAGGGAGTCTGCTTTATGCATCAGCCCTTCTCACCCTCTCTTTGCCTTAGCAGCAAGGAGGATCCCTTAGGCTAGCCAGGGTAAAGCAGCTCGTGCTCCCACCACCTACACTGACCTCTCCTGTGGGCTGGCGATGGACAAGCAGCTCAGTGAAGATAAGAAATACGAGTTCTGAAAAATACCAGATCCGGCAAGAAGTTGGGTTCAAGAAGAGGAGGAATGTCTTTGCGGTATGCAGATGCTTGGGGCAGGTTTTCTTCTCATTACCAAACTGCAGTTTCATGTTTTTCTGGTGTACTGAAAGCACAAGAGGGGCTCCTGTGGTTTTCAAATGAGTGGGACAAAACAGATGAACTTTTGCCACTGCATAGGTAAAATCTGTATTTCCTTTTACAATGCACAGAATTTATTTTGCTGACTCTTTTTTGATACAGTTCAGTAATTCCAAGAACCTTCAAGATTTCATATGTCCCCTTCTTATAAGTTTGTAGGCAGAAGAGTAAAAAGTCAAACGTTTCATTAACTTATTGAAATTACTAGGTGTGAACATGTCTTTCTGACCAGGCCCAAACACAAGACCAGCTTTTATAGACAAGATTAATAGTAATGCGTCCACATTTCTTGGACAGAGCAATGGACATCTGAGAAACCCTGAAGTCAATAGTTGAGCCACAGTGCTTTAGGCAATCTTTGAAAAAAAAGAAAGCTCTTGAAATTAGTCTTAAATAATACTGAATAATCAACAACACAAGATAGCGGCTTGGGTGTTTGTACTTCTTTTACCCAAAATGCTGCTCTGCTTACTTTATCTTTATTCTACCAAATATGTGCAAAACCAGCAATTCAAACTCAGAAAACCCTTCCCAGTGTGAGGTTTCCTTAAGGAAGAGCCCAGAGCATAGGGGGGGGGCAGTCAGCTCTGAGAAACCTTTGCACTTCACTTTGTCAACGATAATTGTCATAAGCTGGGACAAAGAATGCTTGCCGTTCTAATTACTTCGGACTTTTATCAGTAACATAGGTCTGAAGAGGGAACAGAACAACCCTCGTTTATTCTTGCTATGTCTCAGTTCAGTTTTGACAAATTAAAAACAGAAAGTTAAAACAGAAATTCTCTACTGTAATGTAATAAAATAGATCCACTATCCAAGGCAGCAAGGTGAAATCACATCATAAAAAAAGAGATGCAAAGGTTTTCTTTGCCTTTTGAAATGTGAATATGTATTCTGATAAGACATCAAACAGCTGCTGACCACATATACCACAGGTTAACATTCAATGTACTTCCCAGTAAAGCATGCTACTCAATAATGCAAGTCTGTTCCCAGCATGATTTCATTTATGCTTTCAGTGTTAAGCTTTGTAGAAAACACACCTGTTTGCTCCCCCCTTGCACAAGACAAGGAAGTGACTGCATAGGGAAATCACACATTTGTCTCCAGCCTCTCTAGAAAAAAAAAAAGGTCATTAAATCACTTGCTGTGCTAAGAATTTGGGCCTAGGAATCATCTACAAGCCCGACATCCAGAAACATTTTGAATACAAAGTTGGGGTTTAGTGTATCTTAGGTCCAGAATCGTAAACTACAGTCTGAGGGTGCTGGCGGCCAACAAGTTCATGCAAATGGCCTTCAGGTGTTACAGAACCACGTCAGAAGGAGCCTTCTTTCATTTACCACCCTCCGCCAAAATGCTGGTCCTGAGAGGTCTGCCTGCTCTGGCTGTGAATCAGTCTTATGCAAAAAGAAAAGTCACCCAATCTTTCAGTAAACAAAAAGTTTTCAGCAGCATCAGCGAAGCGGCGGTAGGGAGACACGGTGCAGGGCTGAGCTGCAGGCCTGGAGGGAGGAGAGACGGCTGGGCAAGCTGCCCCTGCTCTGACATCCCACTCCTGCTCCACAAGTACACTGAAAGGAGGGGGCTCACCTGCGGCGTGAGAGCAGCAGGGAAGGAATTGCCAGCACAGGGAGAAGAAGATCACGCTCTCATAAAAAGCCAACGCTGCTGGCAGTCAGGGATACCAGGGGCTATACATTTGAAAAGGTTTTCAGAGAACTAGCTGGGTCAGAAGCTATCAGCCCTTCGGCCACCACCGAAGTGTGAACACACAAACCTGAGCTGAAAACATCCTCTACGCTGCTCCCTCCCTAGCATGCTTGCTTTTCAAATCCTCTCTCATCTCCGGCACAGGTGCTAGGGACCGGATTACCAAAGGTGAGAAGCAGTCACAGTTGACAGATGCACCAGGTCACTGTCACTCAGAGCCATGGGTGCAAAAATACAGGAATCAACGCGGGGGGGGAAGGAACAACCAACTTTCAACACAGCTTCCGAGACAGTGCAAATGCAGCCGTGGGAGGAGGAGATGTGGAGCAGCAATTAGGCTTCATGGAATCCAAAGAACAATAGGCGAGCACGAGAAGGAAAACAACAGGCTGTCCTAAAGATAAAATACCGCCACCAGTCAGTCCCCTTGTAGTAAAGTGCCAGGGTTTGGGCAAGTTTTTCTCAATGCTGGGTAGGTAAAACAAATTCCCACACGTGTGAGCACTACCTACCTCCCAGCTCGGCTCTGCTTCAGTGTCCTCCTCCTCCTCCGCTGGCAGCACGCGCTTTGGCAGGAGCTGTGCAGGAACCCAGGAGGGAGCAGCTTTCTGTGCTGTGGTGTGGGGCAGCAGCTGTTGGCTCCTGGGGCTGCAGAGATGCACAGATGGCAGGAGCCGGAGGCTGGCGTGGGGACAGCACTGGTTGCCTTTGGGCATTGAGGCTCCCCCACCTCACCAAATAGATATACTTACAGTTAAGTTTTCTGGAAGCAGTGCCTCTATATGTTTTGATATATGAGGGTTGCTGTCCCCCTGACTACTGCAGCTGTCAGCCAGCTTCTCTGCCTCTAACTGTGAAGTGGGGTCCTACAGTGCCCATGGATTTCACATTACACTGTTAAAATGGGTAAAATGCTCTATGTTGGAGCAATGCCGGAGCGGGAAGCAGAGTGGGTTCCCCAGTTCAGACAACTATCCGTTAGGTGTTTCTTCCCTTTGCACAACCTCTTGCCCTGTGCCCCATCTACCCCCCTGGGGAGTGCTTACATCTCCACCAGAGATGTCCCCCACCGGACCCCACCTCAATGGCCAGTGGACCCCTCCAGCCAGGAGCGATGCACATCTAAGTCTTGGGCTGACGCAGACCTCGGTCCTCCCTGGAAACCAGTACCAACCCCTAGCTTGCCAAAATGCCTGGAGGAAAGGGCCACCACAGGACAGCAGGGACTGCCACGGGATGGCAGGAACCACCATGAGGTGGCAGGGATCACCACAGGGCATCAGGGGCAGCCTTGAGCAGAGGGTAGCCAAGGAGTGTCCAGGTACCCCAAGAAGAGCAGCAGGAGGAGGAATACAGACAGCATGTGCTGATGGCACCTGTTGTGGGGTTCACCAGCCCATGGCAAAACGCCTCTGCTGCTCATGGCCCTCTAGCAAGGGACATCTCTGCAACATGGGGTGACAGTCCAGTGAGTGCAGCCATTCCCCTGCCAGCTGGAAAGAGGGGGCTTTGCATGCATACAGCTGCTTGGCTGCCTCTGTTAGCATGGGTTTAGCAGAGGAATCAAAGGGATCTTAGCTCCTCTTTTCGGTCATCCAGTGCCGCGTGTTAGCCACCGTTTGCAGACAACAGGCAAAGACCTGAGATGAGCAATGAACCTGGGTAAAGAAAGTGAAGCAACAGGAGCACAAGCTCAGGGCACAGTGAGAGGAGATCCAGGGAGGCCATGGGCAGCCAGGACAGGGAGGGATGGGCAGCGCAGCACCAAGAAGGAAACAGAAAGCAGGTGATGAGGATGAATATCTTGCAGTTAGCCTTGGCCACGCTTGAGCTGATCTTTCTTTTTTTGTGCTCTGAGGTTCTCCAGTGCCTCTTCCTCATCTGCTGCACCACACCAACCCAAGGAAGCAAGCTTTGCTGCCAGTGTCACTAGCTAGATATGGAGCTGGTCTTCTGAAACTAGCTAACACTTAACTTTACCTGCTGTAACCCCTGAGCAGGACCTGGCCCCAGAGCATCTGGCTCCCTATTGTGCATGCCTATTTGACTACACGCCCTGGCTTCCACTTTTGGCATCACAGCTGTGTAGCTGCCTTGCTCTGCAGAGCTAGTGGCAGGACTCCTGCACACCTTCTGCTCTGCTGCCAGCTCTTGTCAACTCCTCCTTGCATGCCCTGGAATTGCTACTTTGTGTCCCTCTAGAAAAGAAGAGAAATCTTCCAAAATGCACATGCTTTCTCCCATTGCCCTGTAGCTCTCCAAAACTATGTAGGCAAAGTACTGTGAAGGTCAGACCTGTCCATGAGTGGTGCCTATCAGAGGACAGGGGACCTTGGCCAGGTCATGGTAACCGAGGGTGTAATCAGTCCGGGGATCAAGTCAAACTCCCCCCATCTGCCTTGGCCCAGGGTCTTTGTCTCCCAGCCATGTACCTCACTCTCTGCCACTCATTCTGCAGTGTTACTTTTTGGCACCATTAAGACATGCTATTTTCTCCGAGAAAACCTTGAAAAATATACTGAGGTATCTCAGGAAAAGATGAGTTGAGATATCTTTGCAGGAGCTTTGCCTTTTAGGGTCAGTTTCAGCTCACACCCCATCCAGGATCCAGTCACAGCCACAAAGAATCGCAGGACATGGGGTACTCTGGGTCTGATCCCATTTCCAATGGCTCAAATTAACTGAGGAGAAAGAGGTGGGACGGCCTGGGGAAACTACAGCAAGACCGTGCTGTAGCGTTGCTCTTGTGTTGGAGAGTTTTCCAGAGAGCCAACAAAACTCACTTTCTGAGGTTGTGCAAATTAGCTGGATTCAGAGCCAGCACCTGGCTTGACATCCTGACTCCAAAACCCACCCTATTTAAATACCCTGAACGTTCACCATCACATGTTAGACCCTGGCTGTCATCACAGGGCTGTTTGTGTTGTGGCACACAGCGCAACAAGGAGCAGTGGTTACAAAACAGCTCATAGGAAGGAAAGAGCCGAGCTAAGCTTGGAAGGGGAGCACTGGGAAGAAGAAAATGCATTAAGGTCCAGATTGTCCCTGCTCGGATTGCCCCTGCCTAGTTTTATTTTTGTAAAAGTAAAATTAAGAATATCTACTTTTGGTCATCTTGATGGCTCCAATTCCACAGCAGGATGGCAGTTCATCCCTGTGTATTTCTCCTCCTTTTCATCTTTTCCCTTGCAGCTCAGCAGGATAGAGACCCACAGGGTCAAATTTAGCCACATGAGTGCAGCTCCACTGACCACAGCGGGGCTGCTGCACAAAGCACTGGGTGAAATGCTTTAGCAGACTTTCTTTCTGGCCTTACTCCACCTCCCCATCTGTGCTGCAGACAGACCGTTTACACAGACTTGGCTTGATGTGGGCAAGGGGCTCTTGCCGTGGCTGTATTCCCAAGCCAAAGCTGTAGAGTGGAAGCAAAGCAAATTTGGGAACCAGCATGTGGGTGTGCTGCATTTGCCCCAAAGGAGAGGGACTGGCAGCCTCACTGATTAGCTCCTTGTCCTTAATCCACAAGCAGAACTTGTTGCAACCCCAAGAGGTTTTAAAGGGCAGGTGATTCATACCTGAGGTTTCAACTTTGAGACTGTCATTGGGAAACAGTGATTTGCTGAGGTTAGCTTTTATTTTCCAACCTTCTCCAATCCTCAGCGCCTGCCAGCAGAGATTTAGGTGTCTCTTGTGTCCTGTGCTCCCCAACCCCGCAGTTTCAGTCTGGCATGAGACCCTCCATAGGGCCACACTGCTCAACAGTGCATAAGCACCTTCTTCAGACCTGCTCCAAGAGGTCTGGGCAAACTCCCAGACACCACCCAGAGCCTCAGTGTGACCAGCCAGGCTCCCATGACACACCCCCCTTCCCCAAAATACCACCCTACAGGGAGCCATCCTAAAGCAGGGGGGCCAGCTGGATGTGTGAGCTCTGGGTGAAGCTGGCGCTGTCCTGCATTAGCAGCCCTGCATGCACAGCCTCACACATCCCAGAAGGGGCAAGAGAAGAGACCCACTGTAGGCATTGTCCGTATTTCAGCTGAGCATACCCACCTCTGCTGCAGGACACCCTGCCCCATCACCTGGGCAGTCACCAAAAGCCAGAGGCAAGAAAAATCTACTGCCAAAAACTCAGGAAGAAAGATGAAAATGGTGCTCCTCAGTCTGATTACATCCTTACTTTATTTAACTGCCCAGGCAGAAAAAGAGATCAAAAAAAGGATATGTGAAATATGGTTTTGACAACAATCCACTGCTAAAATTACAGCCACACTTTGTCAGGTCCTCGTGGTGTCCCCTAAACAGGGACACAAGTCCACTCTGCCGTCTTTGGCACCTGGCAGGGACAAATAGGGAAACAGTAACATTTCAGCTAAGTGTGATGCTTAGTTTCGTGATGACTTCAGTAAAAGCACAGGAAGCAAACAAAAATGTACCAGTCCCCCGCTCCAGGAACATGCAGTGATGCTTTGACTTAGTTTCTAGAAAAGATTAGTAGGGCATTTTGTCTTCAAGCCAACTTAAAAGCAAGTTTTAGAGAAAACTCTATACAGTTACACCAAATCTGACCTAAAAGTGGCTTACATTAATTTAGCTTGCCTTGATGGGAGGAAGGCATGAAGCTGGTACAGAAATATGTAAATAGATGTAACCAGACCTAAATCAAATTGTGCTTTAACTAGATCAGCTCATAACGACACATTTTGGGTATGGTCAGACAAAGCTTCATAACTTTATTTTGTAACAGTTCAAATTCCTGCCTCCACTCCCCTGCGCTGAAGCAACAAAGTGGGGTGCTCAGTGATGGCTGGCAAAGCTAGGCACTCATTTTAAACCTACACTTATCACCAGTTTAAGCTTTGCCACCTGAGCTTTGCATAGCCATATCAGAGGTGTGAGCACACATTTCATCCCTCCAGGGGATGAAAAACCTGCCCAAGGGCCTGGCACATACGATGCTCCATCCGTTCCCCCCTGACAGTGTGTGAAAGCCCTCAAGAGCCTGCCCAGCTAAACCCCCACCCAGAGACTTTGAACAAGAGCTGCAGAGGCTTCTTGTGGTGCTGTGTTCTTCAAGGTGTGGCTTTAGTCTTGGCTGGCTCTCTGTAGCAGAAGTAAATCTGCTGCCATTTTAGGATTTTTTTCAGGCTTGCTCACTCTCCGCCTCAGCTATGATGGGACTGAGAAGTCTGGTTTTACTAGGAGAGGCCCCTGCTTCCCCAGGCTTAAAGCTTTCTCAGCCCTGAGGTGGAACTATACTCAAAACTTTAACATGTTTTCTCCAAAGCGTTCTTTTGCTGTTGGAGGTAGAAAGATATCAACAAAATAAACCGACACGCAGGAAAACCACTTCTCATCTTGATTAGTCATATTTCATTCGCCAGGTATCAGAAGATCTCTGCACTCAGCTTCAGAGCACTTCAGGAAAACTAGAAGAGTCAAACATGCTGTGTGCTGTGGACACAGGCAGAAGTTTCCCCTTCTTTTTTGTCTGTATTTAAATTTCTGAACATCCTTTATATGTCTTAAGAATGTATATACAAGCCAGGGTGCAAACTTTATTATTTTTCCTCTGTCATTGTTAAAAAAAATGAACATTGCCCTTCCAGCATAAAAGAGCAGAATTATACCCTGTTGCTCAGATGCCTACAGGGACAGTCTTGTAAAATCCTAGATGAAGAATTGAAACAAAATAAACTGAATTTCAAATAGTGTTTTTTCTTCATTACAAATTGAGACCTGAGACTCAGTTTAGTAACCCTAGGCTCACAGAAAAGAAGACTTCATTGGTTCATCTCTCCTCCACTTGAACTCCAGCTGACTATAGCGAGGTTATTAACTTGTTATCTTAGAAGTACCACTGCAGCCAAGGGACTGTCCTTATGTGGTAGATAAAGCCTTAATGCTTGCAGCTCTGACAAAACCCTTTTATCCCTTTTTGCTGGTTTCTGCGTGCTTTCATCACCTGCCTTATTGGGATATGTAAGAACAATCACCATTAGTGTTAATGAGCAACGTGGATACACCTGGATGAAAGCCAAGATGGGGCAAAGTATCACGGTGTCTTTGAGAAAGGGATCATTGAAACCTAAGTATCCTGTTATCACATGAGGTGGTTTTTATGAGGCAAAGTGTGATAGTGGCTGTTGGTGGGGGAGCTGTGATGGAAGAACATGCTATCTTCTTATCTAAAATTCAAGCAAAAACATAACACCTTTGTCCACCAGAGCTGGCCAGTTGGCACCTCTCATTTGAGACTCCTCTTTGGAAACACTGTGAGCAAGGTGCTTTGGGAAGAGCTTTAGGCAGTGATTCGGTCTTCCTCCCACCTGGGGGGCAAGCTGGGGACCAGGGCAGTGAGACATGAGGACGCATGGCCTGGGCAATGGAGCAAGGGTGCCTTGCATCTCCCATGGGACCAGGGTGGTCTTCGCCTGCTCAGAGAAGGGTGCTCTGCTCTGGAGGGGCGTGAGGGTCTGGCCTGGGCAGGCGGAGGTGATGGGGCAGTGCCCGGGCTGAGTCAGCAGTGCCTGCCACTGCCCAGCTGCAGGCGTGCCCTGGTCTGCCCCATGCACGGCTGAGTCATTTCCAACAGCCTTTGGGAAGGGGAGGGTGTCAAAAAAACCAAGGGAAAATGTTATGAAAAGTTGACACGTGAGGTTTCAAGGTTCTAAATGCAAGGCTTGCCTTTCTTTGTGTTCTGCCCTTGCGGTTTTAAAGCAAAATTATGTTTGCACTTCAAAAAATGAGAAAAACATCAGGTGATTAGAGTGCCCTTCTGCCTTCCCCCATGGTCCCAAACAGATGCGTGTTTTTGTTACTTTTTCACTAAGAACAAACCCCAAATGTTTTCATACGAAATGTACCTGAAAATACCCTGTTGCTGGCAAGGTTTTAGCCTAGCCTCACAAACTGAACCATAAATTACCCACGCAGATGCAGCTAGCGCTTAGAGCTTCTCATGCACTTTCCAGAAGAGACTCGGCTGCCTGGGGAAGACCACAGGTCCCAAAAACATCCCTGCCAGGTGGTTTGAAGGGAGCAGGGAAGAGGGGGTGACGCAGCAGCAAGACTGCCAGTCCCAGGCTGGTGTGATGGAGCTTCAGACTGGATGGGGGACCAAGACTGCCTTATCCACACTGATGAACAACACGCCGCCAGCACCCCAGTACCCAGCAAACAGCACAAGGGTCCCAGACACGCCTACAGCCACACGCAAGACCTGATCAAATCTGACTTCCCAGCAGCTCTGCTTATCTGCAGCTGGTGTAGACGTGGATGTATGTGCCTGCTGAAGAGCAGATGCTCAGCTAAGCCTCCCTTTGGAAGAGAGCTATGGCTGTCTGGGTCTCTCGCAAGGGATTTCTTGGGCTGCTTGGGGGCAAGCAGGGGTTACCCCTGTTCGAGCGTGCCATCTATTGCTAACTTGCACCACTGCACCCAGCCTGCACCCTTCTCCCTTCTGCCCCGCCAGCGCAGGCAAGAGGCGTGCGAAGCTCTTGTCAAACCATCTGGTCCTATTGCAAAAAAACAGACGAATCTCTTGGCTCACAAGCCTTTTCATTTTCTACAGCTCTATTTAGAGATCTGAAAAAAATCAATAAAATCTGTAAATATGCAGAAAAACTTCCTTAAACAGGGGCACACCTCACATCCCCAAGCTGGATGGAAAAGGGCAGCGCTGCTGTTGAAGGGCATGGGCAGGGTGGGTTGTCACCGATCAGGACAGCTATCAAAGCAGACACCCCAATAACCCTTCTGGATCTTAGGGTGTCTCCCACAACATGCATGCGGTCTGAGGAACGGCATTATACCTGAAGCGCAGGGAAGCACAGTGCTACTGGCTCTGTCACTTTGTATTTTTCAGATTGATAAATATTGCTAATTCTATGGACAATTCTTTTTACCTTTTTTATGGGTTTTTTTTCATCATTCATTTCCACAGAATTACTTTCGACTTGTATACAATTTAAGTGACTCATCTCTCCTATTTTTTTTCCCTAGCAGAAAGACAGCAGAATATAAACATGATAAAAAAGAACAGTTTGCCAGCTGCCCTATAGGAATCAGGAGGGCTCTATCAAAGTCAGAAAGAATGCTGGCCACCTGCTTCAGCTGAAAAGCCCCAGGTAACTGCCTCCTAATGAAGGAGCTGCCCCAAATTCCTCCAAAAGCTGCAGTTAGTGACTGTCACGATCCATCCCTACTAATTTATTCCCTTTAGTCAAGGCTCAGCTTTGTATCCTGGCCAATGCTTTCTACAGGCTGAGAAAAGCCTTTATCAGCCAGACCTTACCTGCAGCAATAGGACAAAAGACATTGTTTGCTAGAACAAAAGACATTGGTGGAAAAAGAGACATGGTAGATGGAGAGCTGAGTTGTTTGGTATCTCAGTCATAGAAAAGAACTTGAAAGTGAAGGACTTGCTGATGCTCACCTACAAGCAGACAAGCTCTCCAAGCATCTTGGTTTTTCATTCTGTGTCAGCTGGTCTTTAAAACCTCATTCGACAAACCTCACTTTGCCCACATCAACCACCTAGTGCTACTGCCAGTTTTACACACCATGGGCAGCAGCAGCTTGTGGTAGGGCTTGGGAGAAATTGGATTTTTCAGCGCTGTGGGAAATTCTGAAGTGAGAAATTCCAAAGTAAAGAAGAATCAGTTTTATTTCAGGAAAAGAAGCATTAGTTCGTGACAGAAAGGAAGAAAACCTAGAAATTGCTCTGAAACAGTGCAGGTTTTAATTCTGGCTTCAAGCTGTAGCGTGCACTTCCAGTGAGCTCTGGCATCCAGCGCTGAACAGGGGGCTTGGCAGTGCAGGATGCTGATCCCCGTTAGGGCAGAGTTACACAAGAAATGAAACAAGGCTCAGGAGCCGTTCATAAATTCTGCTTGCTTCATTTCACACGGATGCGACGACATGGTGGTTTGGCTACGTCTTCTGAGAAAGGGAGACTGCCGAAGAGCCCCAGGCCCAAGTGCTTCACACTGCACACGTCCTTCATGCTTGGCTGCCTCCCACCCAGTGAAGGAGCAGCCTCTGCAGGCACACCGGGTGGTTTTGCAAATGCACGCTTGGTCCCATGAGCACCACTCAGTCTCACACATGCTTGCTGGAAGATGAGGGTTGAAGGTTTGCTCTTTGCACTGCAGTCAGCTCGGCCTCTGGAGAAGAGGTGCAGACAAGTCGCTTGGGGTGGTGGCTAAGCTGCGTAGCAAAATCCAAGAGCTTTGTCTCTGAGTCTTAAAGCCTCAGCAGGGGAACCTGAAAGCCTTGTGCTCTCCAGGGCTGGGACACCCTGGGGCTGCCCCTTTGTACAAGGAGGGGGTAGGTGAGATTGCATCCCAGCTTTGGAGAGTGGAAACGTATTTATTGATCGTATGTCCTGTGTGGATCCTTCATGTCATCCATGGATAATTCATGAATTCACTTCCACATTATCATCCACAAATGTATTTAGAATCTGTTTTAAGTAAGGAACGATTTGAAAAGGGAAAGTGTATAAAGAGACTGCTTTCTAGATTATTTGACCTTTATGCAAGCCTGGAGACCTGTGCTAACAGCTCCTAATTGCATTACCACCTTCTGCTTATTGCCTTTTGGTTTTACACTCTTTAATTGGGGGGAAGGAGTTAGCCACACTTCCCAGCTCACAAACTTGATTTCCTTTGAAAAGCGCAACAGTGGTTGTTCAACGTGGTTTGAGCACAATATCACCAAAGTAGAAGAATATGCCTCTGCCACGTAAATTGAATAGGACAGATGTCCTGAGTGACTGGAGCTACCTTGGAGTTGACGTAGTGCAACCTAGGAGCTAGGGAGTGGTTTCAGGGAAGAGCATGCCAACCCTTGTTGCATAAAGTATTGTTTCCCCTTGCTGCACTTACCACAAGATCTCGTCAAAGGACAGATGGCCGGAGATGTTATGAAATGTCTCAGGAACTGGAATATTAAGATACTGTCTTGGTTTGCCCATACTTCACACACTCAGCCTCTGATGTTACCTCCTGCTGTGGAACGTGGGCTACAGCTGACTTTTTGCTAAAGAACAGCTTATCTGGGTGGACTTGCTGCTGCTGGGCACCTGCTTGCTCATACTTTGGTGTTGAAATACATGCACGCAAACTGCATGCCATGGCAGATGGAAATGTGCAATGTCTTCTGTAAAGTGGCTACACTGCGGTAAAGCACTTTGAGCTGCCTCTTATAACAGCAGCAAATCTTCAATATAAGGAAATCAAGATAATGCTAGAGAAAAAGATCTGGGAGTGTGAAAGCAAGCCAGGTCTACCAGGACCTCAAGAATTGCTGGGCTCAGACGGAATGTTTCAGCCAGCTGTATTTCAGCCCAGATCTTTAAAAAGAACAGCTGTGTTCACAGGGGCAGCCAAGGGAAAGGATTTCTTCTCTGAAGAGCCTATTGAGAGGAAAGCATGCCCTGAGCCCATCTGCCCAGAGGTGGATCTCACTGAGCAGCACAGGCCAAGTGCAGTCCGGTGCCACCTGAACTGCAATCACCACAGGATCAGCTAGAGAAGCCATTGCTGCCACAGCTGTTCTTCAGAATTAGGGGAAAATATTTGATGAGATGGTTTTCCCTCTTCAGATGAAGCTCTTGCAAATGCACCTTGCCTGGGCTGTGTCTCTGGCCTGCGGGCAGACATGCCTCACCAGGAGGAAGTGCTGAGGTTTGGGGAAGTAGTGGCTAAAAAGCACCGGAGTGTTTTTAGTTGCGGTCAAATTTTTCTGCTGCAAGTTATTAATTGCCTCATTGCTAACATAAACAGTGCTCTGAATGTAACTATGGAGGGGTGGGGGGGTGGTGTTCATTAAATTAGGTTTATTTTGCTTTGGCTCATCAGTGTATCCAACAGAGAGCTGGGAAACAGTGGCTGTGCTCTGGAAATGCCCTTGTACAAGGAAATTCTTCCAGCTCTGTCTTCTGTAGGAAACTTCATTTTAATTGTGAAAAGCTTTCCATTCCCCAGTCAGTTCTGTTTTCCTGAAGTCTGACTGAGCCTGGGCCTCTTCACCACCACCACTTGAGATGCCTTCAGAGTCTCGACCTGATGAAGCCTCAGGCCATTCCTCTCTCCCATTCTCCCTTGCAATCTGGTTGTTCTGACCACTCTGCATTTCTCTCTTTTCACTGAGTCCAGATTTAATCTGAAGAGCAGCCCCAAGAACCTTTGGTTCTCTCCAGAAACCAGGAGCAAAAATAATTTTTTGCTGTATACAATCTTCTGCAAGACTCAAAGGAAATGAGCGGTCAGTGGTGGGCAGAGTGGTTTCTTTTTTCTTCCTTTATTGTTTCATTTGGTTTTCTAGCATCACCCTCTTCACCAGCTGTAATGTGGAGCGGTGATTTTGGAGGCCCAGTAACTCAGTAAGGCGTAGCAGCAGAGAGGGCAGCAAAGTGGCAGCAAGGCATGCTCAGATGCCCTGTACCTCTATGGCAGCAGTAGCGCTTCAGGTCTGCAGCCTCGAGAGGTCTGTGCCAAAGGTTGCCTTCTCCAAACCACCATCATACCTCAGAGCTGCCGCCCTGAGAAAAAGCAGGGGAAACACAGAAGCAAACAAAGTTAACCCAGTGATAAGCAAACGCCGTGCTGTGACTTGCCTGATGGTGAGCCGCCTCATCCCTCTGAGCACAGGAGGCTGCTCATACATCAGGTCTTAGCCTTCACAAGAGCTACAACATGCCCATTCAAGACAGCAAGCTAGCATTTCAGGCTGGCAGAAGAGGGGGCACCGTATAGCCAGTGGAGAGGGATGCTTCATGCATTGACCTGGCTACAGCCCTTTCTTCTTTAGTCTTGCTTCCCCTTCTGCAGGAAAAGGCTCCCCATCACTCCCTTGGCCAGCTGCCACACTGAGGGGAGTGTGCAGCTAGGGCCTCCCAGCCTGGCCAGGGTTGTCCATTGGGAGCGGTGGAGGCACGCTGCAGCCACCCGCCTGGGTCTGGGTGTGAGGGAGCTCCCAACGTTGGGGTAGGTGGTAGCCAAAGCCAGCAAGTACCAGTGGGGTAAATAAAGGAAACTCAGGCTCTGCATTGTGCTGCAAAGCATTATGGGATGTGATGAAGGTAAAGCAAAGCAAAGCAAAACTGGTTAGGAAGTGCCGAGAAGACAGCCAGTGACAAACGGTGATACACGCGGTGATAGTTAGGTTGTTTTCTTCCTTATGCTACACCCAGTCTTTCATTTTGTGCAAACGTGGCACAGTGGATAAAGTTTTTTTCTTTCTTTCTCTTCTTTCTTGCTTTGACTAAAGCCTTTTGAGTCTCATGGACGTCAGCATCAGAATGATTTCACCAGTGAAAACAGCCTGGTATGAGCAAGCCCGTTTCACAGTCATTAAAAACAGAGGCCGGCAGCACTGGCAGGGACAAGGACGGCCTCTGTGACAAAGCCAGGCTTCTTGCAGTGACATTGCTCAGCTCTCTCTCCAGAAAACACACCTCCTTCTGCCTGCAGCCAGAGGTGCTGAGGCTGCTCCCCGCCGCCCCTCTGAAGCCGCAGCCCAGGGCTGCAGGCAGGTGCGCTGCTCTGAGCCGGGCCTCGGGAGCGGGGAGCAGCCCCCTGTGCCTGCTGCCTGCCAGCGTCCTTCCCCTGTTTCGGCATCATTCCTGCAGCAGCGCCCCAGCGGCAACACTGGAAATCCCACCCAAGCTGTGATACACAAATTCCTTAGACATAGGGCTTATAATCCTCTTGAAAAAAACCATAAATTGGGTGTGTATAGCTTAAATAAACCAGTAGCAATGGAATTCTATAGAAAAATACAACCCTGTTCTTCAAGTTGTCCTCGAACTGTAACAATGAGTTCATGAACTTTATGTGAAGGCATGAGTTTTGCTAAGCTTTAGAGGAAAACATGCTTTTATTCCTCCCAAAAGTGCAATGTACTCCTTTGTCTTGATCGTTGCCTTTATTTTGTAACTGCAAGAATTTGTGAGAGAATAGAGTCGGCTTCTTTACACACCTTTTACTTAACAGACTTCTTACACAGCTTTAAGATTGCCAATTAAATGTATGGTGTAGTGTCTGGCGAGTTCTTTTTTAATTACAATGACATCTTGCAGTATATCACTGGGAGGATATGTGTACAGCTACACACAGAGAGACAAGGCGTGTGTGTGTGTGGCAGTATTTTGTTGGCAGCGTAAACCTGCAGATGTGTTCTGCTTTAGTAATACAAATAAGAAGTGGATTTTCTTGGTTTCAACTGCCAACAAACCCAGCTACTAAGAACCAAAGTGACGCTCTTTTCACGGCCGAATAATGGAGCATTTATATTCTCTATGCAGCAGATGGGGAAAGTGATGTGTCATGTCACTGCTGTCTGGCCTGCGAGAAATGTGCTAGTGTCTGGTGCCGGGTAGGAGTATTGCTATTAAGACAAATCAGAATTACTTGTCAGACACGGAGATCAATGCAGTCTCTTTGTTTGCGAAAAAACACGCTTGAAGTCTCACTTGTCTACATCATGGAAACAAACTGACAATTTCCCCACTCAGAAAACCCCAGAAAGCTCCAGTTTGCTGTTTCCTCCCAGCCAGTTATTACCAGAAGGACTATTTCTTCTCATCCCTGGGGCGCTCACTTGCTCATCCCGTCCTTTCATGAACTACCAGGAAAGCCATGGCCAAACTCTGCCCAGCTGCAAGCAGGGAGCAATGTCCTCCTTTGCACCAGCCAGCCAAATTAAGGGGCTGGATTGCTCCTTCCCCTTGCCCTCGAGGAGCATGGGGAATACCCACAGCTGCAACCACACTGGCTCAAAGCCTGTTGTGGGCAACCACAGGCTGGATACCAACCATCTCCACTTCCACGCAAATCCCTTTGGCCAAGGTTGCTCCTGCCTGAGCACTCTGTTGGACAGCTGCTGCCCAGCTGCCGGCATCGCATCCTTTCCAACCAGTCTTAGTGCCAATAAAACCTACCAATGAAACAGGCATCGAGTCATGGTTTCATCATCATGCACCATGGTCCCGCAGACCATATTCCCATGATGCAGAGGTATGGTTTGGGATGGAAGTGAAGGCAGCAGCTGGTTCAAAAGCAAAGCATAAATGGCAGATTTTTTAATTTTTTTTTTCCAAAAAACCCCCTCTCTGGAACAGAGGAAGCTACAGTGAAACTGTGATAAGGGGCCCAGAGGGTGTGTGTGCAGCTCTTGGGAAAGGAGAAGCTGGAGAGAAGAGGACACCATAACCTCTTCCTCAGTGTAAAAACAGACTTGGCTGCTAATTTTACCCCCATGGTGACTTCGGATGAGGAGGAGGGCTGCTGCTTTAGCAATGCAGGACTGAGGGGCTGAGCTCCGGGGGAACAGGAGACCATCAAGGAGCTGGGCTAACTGCATGTGCAAATCTGCCTTGTGAAACTCATGGGGCACAGGTGAAGCACTGGTCTCAGAAAATGACCCCAACTCGAGTGCAGGATTTGCTTTAAAAATAGGATAAGAGTTTTCTTGAGGAGCTGGGCTTCTTGGGGATCTGCAAAACTGAATTGGGCAAGGGAAGTCCTACTGACTTTTTGGTTTACCTGTGTCCTGAAAGAGTTTGTTACCATGTGCAAAACTCCTCTAAGGCTGACAAAAAGTTGTTTCACCCACCAGCACAGACCACACTGTCCAGAGCACGTTTGTGCTTTGGGCCAAGTCTACATCCTGACCATTACTTCCAGAACTTTGCTGTCCATCTCCTACATGTGACTCCAAGGGTGTGGTCTGAGACTGATACCAGTCATAGTTAGGGTAGAAGAAACATTATTTAATGTGGTTTAACTTCCTTTAAATAAAAAAGGCTGCTCCATAAACCTGTTTGAAAAACTAAAACTCCTTCCTGCCCACAACAGTCATATTCAGAATTTTTCTGCCTATCCCAAATTGGAACAAGAGATCAGTTAAGGAAGCAGCTACCAGATAAATCGCAGTTTAGGGCAACAGAAGTTTATTATCTGACTCAACCTTTGCTGCTTGGGTAGCTAAAGTGCAAACCAGGCTGCAAAGCCAGCTAGCTTTTTTTCTTTTCCTTCACTGAGAATCCTGGAGAACAAGCTGTGAAGGCCAGAGGCTCTGCAGGAATTTGAATAAAGTGAGTTAAAAATGTTTTCACGGTAGCTGCCATCAGCGCATGCCTCGTGGTAGGGGCCTTCTCTCTACTATATTTCCTGGTCCTTTCCAATTAAGATGCGCTTAACCTCAGTTTGCCTGTGTAAATGCCAGGAATCTTCTTAAAGGGAGTTGTCTCAGCTGCCTCTGCCTGGGGAGGAGGCTCGTATAACACCCAGTGAAGGGTGACACAGCTCCTGCCAGTGCCTCTCTCTCCCTCCGCTGACCTTAAAGGCAACAGACAGCTCCTCCCAGCCACTCTTCCAAATGCTCAGTTTAAAAAAGAAATAAACTGGTGAACAATATGTATCTCCAACTGACAGAGGACATCTAGCTGAATGTTCAAAGAAAAATAATCCTTTTTCCATGATGCTCCAAGGCAAAGAACAGCACTGCTAGAAAATGACAGGTTCTGGAAAAGCAGTTATTTCTGGCCAAAAGTCAAATGGATGTTGAACGTTGCTAAGTGCTCTTCACAAGGGCAAGGATGACTTTAAACTGTAGGTTCTGGTTTTCCTCTGTTCCTATTTGTCCTGACAACAGAAATTCAGGTAATTTCCATTCTTCAGCCAACTTCTGCTCTCACTTGTACCATTATATATATACTGAAGACAGTTGCATGATTCATATTTCATGTGTGACACTAACATGTTCTTAGCCTGTTCATTCAATCACATCCATTTTTCATCTCCTTTGCACATGTCTTAACTGAAAATCCATGCACAGCACTTCTTATTTATAGAGTAGAAAGAGGGGAGATAAAATACAATACATCAAAAATACAGGTTTTGATTCCAGGAGTTTTTTACTGAATTGGAAGCAAAAGGAGAAGATCCAAGTGCCTTAGCTTCCCACAAGGCACTCCTTACCATCACTGACCTGATGGAGGGCTTCCCAGCGGGTATAAACACAGCATCAAAGCACATACTTAGTCCTGATCCAGGAGGTCTGATGCTTTGTAGGCTGGAACCTCCATCTGCAATTACATGGAGCCAGCACCAGGCGACATGGCATAGCATGCTGCCTTGCATAGATTGGTTATAACTGAGCACGCAGTGCAAACCTCTGTTACCCTGAGAATGATAAGCCACCTCCGAGGGCAGGTCAGCAGTGAGATCCTTCATCGAGGTCTCATCTGCACTGGAAGCACAGTGCAGAGGTACCATGCGCCAGGCAGCCTGCAGTCAGTGTGAACAGTGGTGCAACAGCTGCACCCTGCAGCAAACAGGAGAGGAGGAGCCAGATTGCACAATTTCAGATTCTTCAGAGGGCAGGAGACAGGAGGAATGCTGAGGACACCATCCCGGGAAAGGTGCAATGGCTGAGGGAAGAAGAGCAACAGCTGAGGTGAGCAGAGGCATTACCATGTCTCCAAGAGAGAACTGGGGAGACAATGTGGCCTGGCGAGGACAAGGCACCTGGGAGTCAATGGGTGCTTGAAAACTGAGGAGCTGAATGTGGTGGTGGATGCTGCAGTGCACCTCAGCCTGCCCCAGGCTCCCTGCATGCCAAGGTGGGAGCTTTTGGCAGCGGCGACTACACCTTGCTGTGTAGCTTTGCACAGGCATGTCAGTGGCCCTCAAGTTCATCTGCCTGCTAACAGTGTCTTTTTCTGGCTGCTTAAATGCCCACTGTCTAGATTTATGGCTTTGGCAGGAACACCAAGGGGGAAATCCAAGACAGAAAAATGAACTTGTTTTGCGAACGGGAGCATTAGCCAAAAGGTAACTTGCAGGACTAAGAAGCAACCAAGAGCATGCTGCTCCACAGAAGCATTCTTCTACTTTCTCTGGATCCGCTGAGCACAAAATCAGAGGGAAGACACCTGGCCCCAGGCAACAATTCTGCTGGCTCCTGCCACAGTACAAGACAGAGCCTTCCGAGTCAGATGGGTAAGATGCATGCACACAAATATGTGGAGGTGGAAACAGCACAAGTTCCTGGCAGGGTTTCCTATCTCAGCTATGCACCTGCCTGATGTGACTGCCTGCATACTCAGCATCAGTGCTTGTAAGGATGATGGACACAGAAAAACAGAGACTGTTTGGACTGTAAAACAATTTATCACCTCTTATCACCTGACCTATGAAGAAAATAGGTGGGCTCACATCCTTTTTTAATTTGGCACTTAACCATCATCTGACATAATCTCAAAATATGTTTGCAAAATGGCGCTTTCTGCCTCACAAGTGTTGCTCAGCTCCTGACAGTGAGCAGGAGGGTAAGCAGCACTCTGCAGTGGATACCCAGGTCTCTAACCACTGGTTGCTCTTCTGCAGCGGTATGAAGGACAGACTGACATGGGGTGATGAGGGACAGGATGTGTGTCGGTCAGAATAGTTCCCAGGCAGAGGCAGGGATGGGGGCTGAGGTCTTTGTGAAAAGGTCCCTGTGTCAGGGGCCGGCAGCAGCAGTTGTGGCAGAGGTGAGGAGCAGCCCAACAGCAGCCCTGCTGGCTGTGGAGCTCCTGGCGGGTGGGCAGTCCTGCCTCGGGGCTTGCTGGCACTGGGTGGCCAGCATGGGAGGAGAGCATAAGTGGTGAAGACAGCAGTCAGCACTGTCACCTCATCCATGGAGAACCTTCACTCTTTGCAAAGAGGCTCCTCTGCTCCCTTAGGACAGCTACTAGGGAGGGGTCATACCTCCGGCCTGAGCTGAAACAGGACACGATGGTGGTCAAGACCCCAATCTAACCCATGTACTGCTTAAGTGTCATCTGTACCGTTAAGCAAAACCAGAGAGGATGACTGCCTCGGCAGCGATGTGGCCTGCATGACTGAAGATGGCAGCATGGTACAGTCAAACACAATTCCCAGTTAGGACTGACTGGTGATAAACGAGCCAGGGCCACTTGCTGTCACAATACCGAATCCCACTCATCCCTCACCTCCAAAACCACATCCCAATGGGTAGATGGTCCCCGGCCTGTGCTGCCTGTGCCATGCTTTGGTTGACCTGAACTACCTAATCCCGTGGATGGTATTAAATGCTGGCAGCCAGCAGCACTCCTGGGCACACTTTCTGCTTTCTGGGTGTAGACATAACCCTCCTGTTCTCCAAAGGCAGTGTGTCTTCCTGGCTGTAGCAGGCAGGTTCTGCCCTCATTAATTAAAAAAAAAAAAAAAAAGAAAAATGTCACCAGCACAGTTTTGGCCTCAGTCATGGAGTTCCTTTCTTGCAACTGTATTTCCAAAGAAATCAGTGGCAGGTCTCTTACTGGCTTCAGGCAAATCAGGATCCAAACATGGTGCTGCAGGTAAACCTTCATCCAAGACAATGTTAATTTCCACTTTGAACCACTGGTTGGAGCCATTACTGGTTTTTCTATACCTGTTTTCTAGCTTAATTTCATAAAGAAATGAGGCTACTGTGACCATGTATTTTCACTTGATTTAATGTCAGCTTCCAAGCCCTAGTAACTTTTGATACTGTTGGCCAATTTTAACGAACCATCCAGCTGGGATTAAATTCCTACCTGCAGGAAGGCAGGCAGGCAGAGAGCAGCACCCCCTGGAAAAGGGGTGTGTGATGTCAAACCCCCAAGCATCAGCAGGCCACAGAGAGGCACCGAGCGCCCACCGTGAGGATGCTTCCACCACAGCTTGGAGATTTTTTAGATACCAACCAGCCTCAAGACAAAAATCTGTAAGAAACACATTTTTTTCCATTCTTATTGCTTACACTTGTTGATACTGGTACTGCTCAGCTTTTTAAGTTTATGCAGAGCTGAACCTCAGTGACAAAGAATCATTTATATGGTAAAGTGTTTAGGAATTTGATACCATTCCAGAAAACTTTTAAAATAGTAGCAGTTTTGAAAGTCTTGGCACCCAAGATACTTACATTAAAAAAGAATGCACCTTCAACCTTCACGTACTATAAGCTTAATAATTAGCAGTTGTCACCAACCATATTGGTTTAGAAACATCTTAGTTTCTGTCTTCTTAAGTATGTAAGATCTTGACGTTGCTTTGAGAGTAAAGCTTTAGTATCTACCTGTTTATGCTTTAGTGTAAGAAGAAATGACTCCTTTCTCTCCCAAAACCAGGACAAATAAAGTAGTTTCAGTACTTCTTTTTGTCTCTTAAAACAGAAGTCTCCACAGCAGGAGTTTAGTTACTGGGTTGATTTCCACAAAAATTTTTGTTTGATTGTTGCAGTTCTTTGAAGTAGCTGCTGGAGAACCGCACGAGGTTTGCAAAGACAAATGGATGGAGAACATTATTCACCTGATTCAGACAATAACTACTCATATGAATACTCTTTTAATGAAAGCAACGTCTGTGAAATGGGTGACTATTTTGTATTTTACACCCATCTCACTACTGTCCTGTACACTCTGATATTTTTGCTCAGCCTGCTAGGAAACACTCTAGTGTTATGGATCCTATTCAAATATGAAAACCTTACATCTTTAACAAATGTCTTCATCATAAATCTCTGTGTCTCTGATCTAGTCTTCTCCTGCATGCTGCCTTTCTGGGCAGTGGACCAGTCCTTTGGATGGATCTTTGGTGAGTTCCTTTGCAAAGCAGTGAATGCTATCTTCTCCATCAGCTACTACAGTGGTGTTTTCTTTTTGACTCTTATGACTATCCTGCGGTACCGGTCTGTAGTGAACCCACTTTCAACTTTGAGACCCCAGACGCAGCGCTGCGGTTTTCTGGTGAGCTTGGTTGGTTGGACTGGTAGCATATTAATCGTGGTTCCTGAGATAATTCACACCACGGTGCAAGAAAACTTGGACGGGATCAAGATCTGTGATTATGCTGACTGGAAATGGAAGAAGATGGACATTTATCAGAGAAATGTACTCTTCCTGTTTTCTTTTGGGGTTATCGTATTCTGTTACTTTAAAATATTGATAATCCTGCTCAGAGCAAGATCTCGCAGAAAGCACAGAACTGTGAAACTCATCCTTGTTATTGTGGTGGCTTTTTTCCTGAGCTGGGCACCTTACAACATCCTCAGCTTTCTGCTTACTTTTCCAGCACCTACCTGTCAGTATGCAAGAGACTCGAACCTTGCCTTTCACATCAGCCGTAAAATTGCTTTCTCTCACTGCTGCCTCAACCCTCTGTTCTATGTATTTGTTGGAGTCAAGTTCAAGAGTCATTTGCTACGTTTATGCAGTCAGTATTTACCCTGGGGCAATGGTCAAGTCTCCAGCCCCAGGATCTCCTTTCAAGGCAGATTCCACTGTGAAGATGCGTCCAGCTACTGAAGTGAGACTTAACTATCAGCACTAATCCTGGATGAACTTTCAGATTTTAAATGCCATGGATAGCCTCTAGTTCTTAGAGGCACTTCCCTGAGAAAGATACACAAATTTACTCTTTGCAAACATGCTATGTATGGAAAATAATTAAAAAAATGTATTTGCAGTGGGATGGAAGCTAAGAATACTGAGAAATTATGTCATTGGCCTGTAAGTCTCATCTTCACGATTTTTTGCACAGTGAGATGGATTTTCTCTCATTTATAGTTTCTTCTTAAAAGCAGTAAGAGTATTTCTTTTTCCTTTGGAAGCTAAACCACCAGGTTTTAACATCAATGTTATTACATGTTGCTTTCTGGCCTGACTTAAAATGCTTGGATTGTATATAGCAATAGACACATATGTATTTCTGTAGCTTTTAATGCTTTACAGTGTTTTTCAGTGCTGAACTCATTGGTTTTCTCTTTTTGGGGCTCTCAGGATTAACTGGCCTGACAATAGCTACAAGACCTGAGTCTCTGAAGTTCTCGGTGCATATGTTCTTTTATCTGTTGGTAGATAATGATATATGTAAAACTAGCCTAGTGTAAATGTAGTCTTTTGGGTCTGAAATGAAAATTTGGGAGAGCCCTAGAAGGAATGCAAGCTGTTAAGCAGATACTTCACTAGGACATTATTTTTCCTCCTGTTACTGCTCCTGCCACAAGCACCTTCCAGTCTCTAAATATCCCTTCAGGTGGTTGCAGTGGATCAGCAGCCCATCTACTGAGCAGCACAGGAGCATATTTGCCTGTAAATGCTCTCTCCCTCCTTTTCTCCCTTTGCCACGGTGCTGAGAAGGATTAAAGTTTCTAAAAAAGTTACGGCACAAGAACAAAATGTTTTTTTAATATCAGGATAAAACTAAAATTCATGTTTGGCCTTTTAAAATTGGTTTTAGGAAGCCAGAGCAGCAGGGTTTAGCCTATATACTTCAATGCTTGCTGCTTCACAACTTTTCACATATTGTGCTTAAAACCTGATCAGCAAAGCTAGCCATGCATTTGGTTTTGATGTTCTTCACATCTCTCTAAATACCAGATACACTCATATCTTTGATGTGTGTGAGTGTCTGATCTAACCAGCTGCCTGGCCACATGGAAATCTTCCATTTCATGCATGCATCTCATCTCCATGGGCAGATGGGAAGTAAAATGGAAACATCTGCATGAAGCTAGCTTTGGAAATGTTGCTAAGAGGACTAGTTCTGTTAAGTGCATAGGTGTTTTTACACGACTACTAAAACATGATTTCCAACTAAAAGCAAGCTGAGGGAACTGAATTCAACAGCATGCATTTTTGCAACAAAACCATTAACATTCTGATTATACCAATCAAACCCTGTGGCTTTTTTTCTCACAGAAACTGATACCCTTCTTGATAGCTCGGTGGTTTTGTGTTTGGTTTTTTTTTTCTTCAGGCAGTGTAACATGTAGTGTGTACTCCCGTATAGATGAATAACAAAGCTTCAAGAAACCAGAATATATTACTTCATAGCCTTTGTATAGAAAGCCAAGGTAGCTTTGCAGTGGCACCAATCAATGGCTTGGCAAGGTTCTAAGCAACATTTTGGCTTTTTGGGCAGCCATCTTAAAATGTCTCTGTGTTGTTTTCGTGCTATTTCATTTGATCTCCAAAGATCAGTTGGAGCAGACAACAGATTCTTCTCAGCTGCTGTACAGTTTATATAAAGCAGAAACTCAGACATGCCCATAGTACGATATCCTATTTCTGATCGTATCCAGAAGCAGGAAAAGCGTAAGAATGGGGCAAAATGTACGACACATATCCAAATAGTCTTCCTAGAGCTCGCACATAGTTTCTAGTTTGTGCTTCAGTTTAGCTGCCAGAATAAGGTAATCATATCTTGTCCCTTATCATCAGATGCACCTTTCTGAACAAGTCAGTGCTGGTCTCCCATTACTACAGTTATTGCCTAAAACTTAAAAAATGAAAAAGATTACTCATTAATCCCACAAGGAACTCACCTGTGTTCAGACAAACCATGGAAAGGCAGAAGTTGTCATTTGTCTGGTTGTGGTAGAGACCAGCCTTTGGCTCTTGTCTCCTGATAAGAGACATTTGAAATTAACATGGTTGCTTCTATGTTCTTCAAGAGACTTTGGACTGGGGACTCAATACTGTCAATTACGAACAGACAACCTACTGAAGGACAAATTAGTCCAAATTCTTCTGTTCTGGTAAGCCAGAACTACTTCACAGGCAACAGCAAAGCTCTACAAGAAGAAAATGCTGTGATGGTGAGTCAAGGTCTCATGCACCTGCATCATTTCAACAAACCGTCATTCAAGTCATTGTCCTAGAGCTACACTATCCTGAAATCTTTACTGTCAATACATTTCAGATTTAGATATCTAAAAAAGGTAAAGAAGTATAACGGAAGCATGAGACAATGAAATGATTCTTCTCTGCCCAGTTTTTAACAAGTTATTTAAACCTGTTTGTAGCTTAAGCATATTTTGTTACAGTATATCTGAGCATGTAAAGGGAATGCTTACTATTACCCAATTGTACTGCTGCCTACTATAACCAAGGTAACTCAGAATGTGGACGCTTCCCCTTCTGATATACTGAAGTGGTACTAATAAACATTCAGAAATTCAGTGGAATACTACACTGTGACTATTGTTCTCCACCTTTGATAAGCACCTATTAAAGTTAAAGTATATTCAATTAAAGAAGCAATTGTGAATTTTCATCGATTAGTTTGGAAGAGATTTTTGAAGGTCATCTCCTCCACCCTGCTCACAGCAGTTCTGTCTTTCCAGTTAGATAAAGTTGCTCAGGGCCTTGTCTGGTCAAACTCTGAAAATCTGCAAGAACAGGGACTGACTGCATAACTCCTCTGAGTCCCTGTTCCAATGCTTAACAACTCTCATGGTGGATTTTTTTCTTTCTACATGAACAAATCTCTCTTGCTGCAACCTGATGATGCTACCTTTTCCTTGCCTTGGTTATGTCCTCACATTATATAATGGAAAAGAACCATTATATCTCCCCTAAGCCTTGTTTTTCCCTGGGGCTAAACAAACCCCAGCCAATCTAGTCTCCTCCTATGTCATGTACTCCAACTCCTTTACCATCTTGGTGGTCCCCCACTGGGCTCACTTCAGTCAATCAGTCTCTCTCTTGTACTGGCCCCCCTGAAACTGGATATGGTACTGCAGATGTGACCACATGAACATCAGGTAGAGGGGATAAAGGTTTCCCTCAACCTGATGGCAATGCAAGCCCATATGCAGCTAGTCTTCACTGCTGCAAGGGCACATGAGTGAGTCGTGCGGAACTTGTTGTCCACTCAGACTCCTAGACCTTTTCCAGAAAGCTGACTTCCAGCCAGGCCCATGCTCTTGCAGGGGGTTAGGCAATCCCAGTTGCAGGACTTTGCGTTTGTCCTTGCTGAATTTCCAGGGGTCCTGTCAGCTCATGCTTTAAGCTTGCTGCCATCTCCTTGTACGGCAGCCCTACAACTCAGTGTATATCAGCTGCTCCCTCTTATCTGGTTTTCATCCATAAACTTGCTGAAGCTGCACCCTGTCCCATCATCCAGGTTGATAATGAAGATGTTAAACAGTATCATCAGCCTCAGTATTGACACCCCAAAGCGCGCCACTCATAACCAGCCACTCATCAAGACTTGAAACTGTTGACCACTACCCTTTGAGCCTGATGGTTCAGTCAGTTTTTCATTCACTTTGTAGTCCACCCATCCAGTCTGTATCTCCCCAGTCTGGCTACAAGGATGCTGTGGGGGACTTTGTAAAAAGGTCAAGGTAAATGGCATGCACAGCTTTCTCTTCATCTCCAGAACCAGTTGTCTCATTGTAGAAGACAGTCTTCTCAGTAAATCTGTGTTGGCTGTTCCCAAATATTTTTGTCTTGCATCTGTCTGGTAATGACTTCCAGGAGGGTTTGCTCCACCATCTTCCAGGGCACAGGGGTGAGACTGACCAGCCTATAGTTCCCTGGATTGTCTTTGCCTTTTTCGAAAACGGGCATGACCTTTGCCATTTTCAAATTATCAGGGACCTCCCCTGATCACCATGGCCTTCAGAGGCAATAGATAGCACCTTGCAATGATATTGGGCAATGTGCTCAGCACCATCACATGTACCCTGAGCAGTCCCACAGACAGCTTTATGTCCAGTCTATTTAAGTAGTCCCAAAGTACTTCTCCTCTGCCATGGGTAGTACCCCCCTCTCCAAACTCTGCTACTGGGCACAGAGATCTCTAAGGCACTTGGAGTTTTATCTATTGTCAAGACGAAATACATTGGTGTAGCCATCTTTGTTTATACACATATGTTAATAAATATCTATATTGCTAAAACCACAAGGTATGCCCAGGGCAGGTCTGGGGGTGGGCAGCCTGTGCATCTCTTTCCTGCTGGGAGCTCCAGATGCTTGGAAAATACATACTGCTCTAGGTAAAACAATGCTCAGGGGACCTTGAACCTTTAATTTCAATCAATCAATCAACTATTATGTGGTCTGAGCAAATGCAGAACTGAAAGAAAGAAGTTCATGAAGTGAAAAAGGAGAAATTCATTGCTTTTGGAAACCACACTGTATTTGGAGGAGGGGAGCAATGTCAGATTGAGTGGTCGCAGTACTACAACTGTTGTACAGTGCCAGGGGTACCTTTATGCAGGATGGCACCTTTAATCCTGTTAGCAAGTTACAATTAAATGGACATGCTCTTGCTGCTCTGATTAAGTCCACATTAAGTACCACCCAGTGGGATGAACAATATCTTCTCCCACAAGCAGCTTAGCTGGATTGAGCCCTTCTCCCTATCTGTCTTTTCAGCAGGTCAACACAAAACTGAGCATCACTGCCATAGCCTGTCAGAGCTCCTACCTTCTGTGCGTACATGGGAGCCTATAGCAGTCAATAATCTGCCAATAGGAGAAATCTTCACTGGTAAGGGGTAAGGCAGGTAACCAAATTAATCCTTTCCACCACTAATGTAAACTGTCTTAAATAAAATAAGCAAACTTAAAATCCACACATTTAAGAAAGATCTCTGTTCCTACTAAAATCAACGATAATTTTGCTTCTGTTCACAATCAGAGGAAGAATCAGACTCATAAATAGGTGCAATGCACTGGGCAAAGCACCGCGTGCGCTGCTTATTGCCAGAAGTATTTTTATTAGGAGTCAGGATACCTCCATCTATAACTCAATATTTTGAAAATACCACCAGTGTTATTAAAATCATAAACCAAATTCTATTTTATCTTCTCCTTATAGTTACTCAGCAGTTTAAAATGCTCTTGCTCATCCAGTGTTTAAATAGGAATGCCATGTGTTAAATGGAGAGGTTTGGTTGATATTTGCTTTATTGATTAGATGCCTATGTGTTCTTCAGGAAGCAATATTAAAGGAAGCACAAAAATTAGAAAGGAAAATAATGTGAGAATTAGCCGTCAGTGAAAATGAGAATGGACATTAAGAAGTACCAGTAAAGACAACCTATGAAGACCAGTTGTATATGATCATAAAGGAGGGACAAACACAAGTGCTTCACTTACTGGCATAAAGCTGCTCTCGAGATGAACTGACTAGCTCCTGAGCATACTGAATGTTGAAAGTGAGCCTCAAGTCTGTTTTTTCACATAAAGAACCCTATCCACATTTAAAACACAAAGAACACTGAAACCATCTCACAGCAATCACCCATGGGGAAGGGCTGCCACTAGCAGTCTTTCTCTGCTTCTCACTTTCTTCATGTAAGAATGTTGGAGCAGTCAAAGATTACAGAACCCAGTAAGGCTGGCCTTGCAGGAAAGAACTTGTGGTTTGTAAACACAATTATTATTCAGTTTTTACTTTGCAAAGCCTTGTGTCTGGGATGGAATAGCTATACAGGCTGGGGAGGTCAGCTGCCTGGGAAGGAGCTCTGCAGAAAAGGATTTAGGGGTCTTTGAACATAAGCCAGCAAGCACACTAACAGTAAAGGTGGCCAACCACAGCCTGGGCTGTTTTATCAAGAGTGTAGCCTGCAGGTCCAGAGAAGTGATCCTTCCCCACTATTTGGCTACTTGTGAAGCTGCATCTGGAGCAGGTGTCTAGTTTTGAGCTCCCCAGTACGTGCAAGTCATAGATGTGGTGGAGGGAATCCAGCAGAGGCCTTCCAGCTAGTCAGGGGCTGGAGAACATGATGGATGGTGAGAGGCTGAGGGAGCTGGGTTCATGTGGTCTTGAGAAGAGAAGGCTGAGGGGAGAGCAGACTGTGTCTGCAACTACCTGACTGGAGGATACAGAGAAGATGGAGACAGACTCTTCCTGGAGGTGCACAGCAATGGACACAAGCTGGAACATGAAATATTTCTATTAGGCAATAAGCACTTATTTTTTCACAAGGGTAGTCAAACACTGGAACAGGGACTCAGAGAGATGGCTCAAGACTCTATTGGACCTTGAGCAACCTCATCTGATTTGACCTGCTTTGAGCAGGGGTTTGGAGTAGAGACTTCCAGAGATCCCTTCAAATCTATACTACTCTGATTTTTATGAGCTGTTGCTGGAGCAACATTAAACCAAGTAAATGGTGCCAAAAGTTTGGTTTTAGTGCAGAATTCAGCCTGAATAACACAGTCCTCTAAGAGAACTGAACACAAAAATCAAAACTGAAAAGCTAGGTTTTGATGTCCAAAGCCTTCACTGACCTGTGCAATGAACACATAACAGAAGTGATTACTAGTTGAGATCATGCCTGCTAAAAAATTGGCGTTACTTAAAAAGTTCTCATTTTGCTATTGTATGTAGGTGTAGAAACGTAAAGGAATACATTTCCTGGGAAGATTCATTCATGGAGATGTAAACCAGAAATCCCTGCCACACAGAGAACCAGCATGTTTTATTGCAAAGGTTCAATAGGTACCATATGCAAGGGAAAGGTTTGTTAGGGAGCCAGCCCCTTATGACAGATCACGGGCATTTTCAGATAGAAGTTTTAGGCTCTATAGATGTTCAATGTATAAATATTTCCAGTTTTAAATCAGAAAAGCAGTGTAAAACAGAAGATCCTGGCTGGAGTGAAGCAAAGAACCAAGAATGACAAAGAAAAGTGCAAGGAATGGAGTACTCTCTCCATATTCAGGAACTGCCAAGATACCAAATCCAAAATATTTCCGAGTTTGTTTCATTCCTCCAAACAATGCTGCTTTCTGAGGTCAAGTTCTGTTTCCTGATGGTGATACCCTTCCAGCCATCTTAACCAGCTCTTAATCACCTAAGCCTTAGTATGCTCTTTACCCACGTGCCACATGTCTATATATACATGAAAGACTGGTTCATTTAAACTGCACAGTCCAGAGTCTGTGTCCTGGCTCTCCTACATCATTGCTGGTTCAGCTGAACCAGCACTGAACGAGCTCAAAATCTTGGTACCTACTTTGTGCACACAGGAGTGAAATGCAGCCAGTTCTGAGCAGTGATAGCTCCTAACCCCAATGTGCTCAGTGGAAGTCAGTCTCAGAAGCTGACCTGACATTAGAAGAATATTCTTCCAAGCCCTTCAGCCACCTTGTCTAAAATGCCCAGTTTGCTTCTACAGGTTTTCCAGAGCTTTGCTGGTTCTTTTTACGTTGCCAGCTTCCAGCTTTATACCTATTGACAATTATTTGTCTACCTATTCAAAACCGAATGCAAACAAATGCAAAAAGTGCTTCCAAAGCTTTCTCCCTGCAGTCACAGAAGGTCTCTGATGATGAACAGCAGCCTGTTGTTCAGTCTAGCTACAATGGTATGTTAATCCACTGAGGGTGACCAGGGAAACTGGGAGTTTGCTGCTCTCATAAAATACCTCAAGTGCCTAGTGGAAGCAAACCCCTCCCCAGTTATTATATAACATCAATTAACCTTTTAAAAAAATAGAAGGAAATACATAGCACATGTAATGATGTCAGGCAGACAGAAAGAATGCATCCTATGGACACATACTCAGAGACCAAATATTCATAGAATCTGATAGCCACAGGAGACATTTTTTCTGGGTCTGGTTGGGGTTTTTTTGATAGATCCCAGTTATTTAAGAGGGTTTAGCAAAGTCCTGCTGTAGTCAATGAGGCACCAAAGTGTTGTCAGCATGAGTTGATTAATAACAGTGTGTAATTTTACTTCACAACGGTCACAGGGTGAGAGTCAGAGACTCAGACAGACTTGAGCCAGTAGTTAGTTTTTTGAGTTCTAATTAGTACATTTAGTATGGAAAATAATAAATAAGTACAGATGGATTGGTGGTCAATACTATTTAGTACACTTAAAGTTAGTATGGGATACAAAGACAATTGCATAAGCTTACTATAGATACCTTAAATGTTACACGCTTGCAAAAAATGCCACTTACTAACCCATCAATACCTGGTGTCAGGTAAGAGATTCCTCAGCCTCAAGGGGTAACCTTGAGAGGCGTCCCTACTCAAGGCGACATCGCTGCTGGGCAGCCAGCTGCTATGGAGGGAGAACTCAATGGACCCTGATGGCTGCAGGTATTTATAGTGTAAAGTGGTCAATTTGTAGTCAGATTTTCTGCTGTTAATGCAGTGTTGGCCACCTATCAGCCCAGTCTCCAGCCAAACCTTTTTTTTGTGGTTCAGTGCTAGGTTCTCACTGACAGCCTCACACAATAAGATGAACTTTGGTTAGGCCTACTTGCTGAGCATCTGCATGGACCAAAATTCAGTTAGTTCAAACAGGTGGAGTGCATCTGTCACAAAGACAAGCTAGACAGTGTGAATGTAAACTGGCTTGCCTGAATGGTGGAAACTCTTCCCACATAAAAAGAGAGTACACTTATCCATCACAATTAAAACTAAAGGATTCTGTATTTATTTGCAAACTTATTTGCAAAGTATAGAAATGGCTCCTACTGCCACGAATATGCAAAAAAATCTCAACCAAAACCCAAACCAACCCACATTCAAATTGTATTTTCAGAATCACTCTAAAAGGACTGCAGCTAGCATTAGATTTAACTTCTGATGTCATGAGTGGATTTTAGCCCTTAAATATTTATCTTGGCCTACATTTTAGCCATATGGAACAGAACCTAAAGAATACAGCATGATCCTTTAATGATCCTTAATACATATTAAATAGAAATTGATTGAGTTGGCTACCTCTACAGAATATATTTCCCATTGCAAAGGTAACATTCCATCAACTAGTGAAAAGATTTTTCCCAACAAAGGCTTTCCTTTTGCTGGGATGACTGACATTGCCTTTCCTGGGCTAGTAAAATTGACTGTAATCCCCATCCAGCTTATCATAGTTTATGAGTAAGTTAATAAATTTTATCAGGATAAAAATAAAGAAAAGCAACACAAATGGAGCAGATAAAGCAGTTTCTTCAAGGCAGCTTCCAAAAAGCAAAAATCTTGAACTTTTTTTTGTTGTTAAGAAATGAGAAAATATAGAAAATTTAAGGAAGTGTGAGTCAGCTACGGACCTAGTTGGAAACAGCATGTTTTTCCCTGAAGAAATTAATGTCTGCGTAAACAGGCAATAATTCAGTAATTAACGTCAATAATTATATATTTCTGAAAGTAGCTTGTCACTACTTAATTAAAAGGAGGAACAATCCATTTTACTTGGTTACGTGAAAAGTAAAATTGCACAAAGACTTTCTAAAAATATGTGAAAAATAATCCATTGCAGTGAAATTATCTGGGATTTGATTTCTCATTATTTGCAACTGCTGACTCTGAGGTTACTTTTGGAAAATACCCAGTTGTCGACAGATCAATGGAAAGCAAACATTTGTTTTCAGCAGGTGCTCCTGGGCCTGTACTCCATGATGCAGCAGTGTGCCAAGAGAAGTCACCCTGAAGGTTGCTTCCAAACTGTGTAAGACATCCTATTGCGTTTCACAAGCTATGTGCCCACAACATGTTTAGCCCTATAACCTGCATTTCTGAGGACAATAAAATGCTTTTGAGCTATTCAAACCCATACATTAGATGAAGACTAATCACCAAAACTCAAGGTCACTTAGTCATCTTTAAATTGAGGACAAAAAAAATGAGGATGATGGCGTGACTACATACCCCATGTATTTCCTCAAGTCTTGAAAATATGATGATTTGAACCTATGGCGGCCTAAGCTGAAGTTTATGACGCTAACACAGTCACAAGCATTGTGGAAAGAATTGATGACAAACTGTTTGGTCACAAGTGTTATTTAAAATCATTTGTTTACCAAAGCAATGCAGAAAAAAGCAAAGGAACTTAGCTTCCAAGCACTTCCAAGTGGAAAACCAGCATAGCCTTATTCAGATGCTGTGAAAGAAATGCCCTTGCAGAGAATCATATGCATTATCGAAGGGTTAAATTTTGAAAAGGAAAAGTGGAAACAGCTTGCTTGTAGAAGGAACCTGGTGCTGGGAGACGGTGTGGGAGTGCTGGGAACCCTGTGCCCCACTTACCCGCCCACACCCTGCCTTAAGAAGCGACTTCTTGTTCCAGTTTCACACCCGCTTTCTCCCAGTCTCTTACTGTACGTGGCCTTTATTAATCCTTACCTACGTCTTTCACTGTGGGAAGATCTTCCTTTCGTCAACTGGCAAGGACAGAAAGGGGAAATCTGCTGTGTACTGGATTTATCACTCCTGGCTTTCACATTCACTTCAGCTGTCTGTGCAGAGAGCTTGATGAACTAATGCACAAACAACAACCAAAAAAAATAACACAAAAAAAAAGGAAAAAGAAAAAACCGCCATGCTTAATTGCCCTAAAAGCAACAAGTCGGTACTATATCAAAAAGTTACACCTCTTGACGGGTGACCTTGCCTGAGAGTACCAGAAACACTCACCCCTGAGAGAAAACTGCCCCAATCCTGCAGCTGCAGGGGGAAGCAGCGATTTTTCCCCCAGAGCCATTTTCACCCCCTTTATTTTCGCCAGGGTGCCATCCCCCGCCACCCCACCCCACCCCGCGCCCTGCTGAGGGGACTGCCGCGGCCTGGCCCGACCAGGCGCCCATAGCGCGGCACCAGGCCACCGCCGGGGGGGGAGGCACCTCCAGCGGCCTCACGGGAGTTGTAGTCGGCAGGGAGCGGCCGGCGGTGCCGGAGCCTCACCCCTGGCCGTCTCTCCGCGACATGGCGGCGGCCGCGCAGGTAACGTGCTACACCTCCCTCACACCCCGCTGAGGGAGCGCGGAGGGCGGCGGGGCCGGCGGGGGAGCGGCGGCGGCTGTGGGAGGTAGCGGGGGAAGTAACTTCAGCGGCTTCCACTTGTTGCCGCTCGGAGCTGGGCTGCGAGGGGAGGAGCCCCGGCGGGCACGGAGAGGGGGAGAGCTGCGCCGCGGCCCCCTCAGCGCCGGGGCGGCTGTGGGGGGAGTCCGGCTCGGCCCTGTGGCGGGCTGAGCGCCGGCCTGGCGGGGCTGCCTCCGCCCGCGGCGGGGTGACCGGCGCCGCACACGCAGGCCCTGGGTGGCGGCCGATGTCCGCCTCCGTGCTGGCCTCGAAGGAGCCCTCCCTCCTGAGGGGCTCGCCCTCCCTCCTGGCCAGCGCCGAGGCGGACATAGTCCGCCATCCTGGTCCAGCCACCTTAGGGGTGTCATCGTTTCCAGCCGGTGAGCGGTGACGTTAGGCCGACATAAGCGCTGCCTTCTCTTGCCCCCGCTGCCCCCCACCCCTGAACGGACCCTCCGGGACCTCCCCAGCGGTGGCGGCAGCTGCAGGAGCAGCAGTCACCCGGGGCCCTGCTAGAAACCGAATACCCGCCCGTGCCCGTGCCTGTGCCCTCACCCTCTACAAAGTGCTGACGGGCAAATATTTCAGCGGCCCTAATCCCGCTTGCCCTTATGTCGGCAAATCTGCGGCGATGGACAGGGGGAGTGTTGCTGGCACCCGGGGCGGCTGGGTCTGTCTCCAGAACAGATGCCGGGTTCGCAGCCGGCCCTCCTCCAGTTTACGTTGATCCCGGTAATCCAGTGCGAGCACGGGGAAAAAAAAGAAGAAAAAAAAAAAAAAAAAAAGGCAAGGCTTTAGTTGAAATGGTCGTCGGTCACCTTTAGGCTCTGGATTTCCTTTGGGCAGAGGTCCTGCGGTGGTGAGTCGGGCTGTGGAGGGGCTGTGTCATGTTGTTTTGGAACCTGATGAATCGGTGGCTGCTGCCTGTTCAGCAGCTCGGGGCCCTGGTGTTTTCTGCCCGGGTCACTGCACCCAGCTTCTGCTGATTTTTGCCTGTGCAAATGTTTGCTTGGCGTATGGGGTTGGTCAGCTGTAGGTGTCAAGCTCCCGGTTCAGCCTCTCACTTGAAACAGAGTTTATTTTCCAGTATAAACAAGCAGGGAGAGTACCAGGCCTTTCTTTGCCTCTTTAATGCTGTGTTTGTCACAGTGTTTGATTTTATCCATCTCTGACTGCACTGCCGATGGAGGCAAGCTGGGATTAAACTCAGGGTAAAACATGGACTCTGTCTTGTCAGCACTTGTTTTCGGTTCTGATGTCATGTTGCAGGACATGCAGCAGAGGAGAGAAACTGCCTTGCAGTAGTGTGGTTTATGTTTTCCAGATATTGTTAAGTACAAGGCAATTTCCTGAAGTCTTCCAATGAGCCTCGTGGGAGTGCTTGAATTTAAAAAATGTTCCAGTGTTTCCAAACATTCACATTTAGGAGACTGCAGTGCAGTTAAAAAGTTCTATCTAAGATACTGTGGTAGAAAACAAGTGATAGTCAGTTTTTCTTTTCTTGTAGTATATATATTTGATGGTGTTTGTTGTGAACATGGTTTCACTTCTTCTGAAGAGCCAGTTAGTTAGTTATGGACTCTGATTTTCATGAATAAAGGAGCCTCTTGTGTACACCATCTGATAGCACAAAGGGTATATTGTATGTGCAGTCTCTCTCTCCACTGCTAGAGGGTTACATAAAAGGAACAGGAATTTGTACTAACATCCTGGAGGCCAGGGTCCTCTAAAACTTGGTCAGTGGGGGATCAAGATCTAGAGGAATAACTAGGGAGAGAAAACTATTCAAAAGTGAAGAAAATTATGTGTAAAATTGCAGAAATTATCTGGTGGACTCAAGGAAAAGTAGTGCTGAAAATTGTTTTAAACGCAGATTGCTATTTGTTTTTCTTAGTGGATCAAATTTAAAAATTAACAGTTGCCTATTTGTCAAATAAACACTGAACCCTTCTAGTATTCTTTAGATGTTGTTGAGATTATTAAACTGAAGGGAAGTACAAAGATCCCTAAGTGGTTTTATTGTTGCACATTATTATTTTTATTTGCTTGTATTACTGTCATTTTATTTCTGTTGCCTTTTGCCGATGCAAGGAAAATTTTTAGCAGCATGTATCTAGTCTAGTTCATGTTTTCATGCAGTAATTTCAATTTGTTCAGGGAGTGATGGCTGTTTGTGTCCAGAAATTCTACAGTAGTAGTAATGTTAAATACTTTGCCCAAGTGTATTCAGAAGAAGGCGTTACAATTTGTAATGCTGGTGGAAGGAGCAGAACCTTTTAAGTAGAATGTCTCAAACTTGGTGCTTGAAATAGTGCTGGGAAACTTGCTTGCACAGAGCCTTGACTAGTATACCCCTCCCTTTGGTTTTTGTCCATCACAGTGTTCTGTGGTTGCTGATGGTATAGTGATCTGAGCGAAGATAATTGTAAACAGTTAAGCTTTGCATCTGTCCACCATGACATTTCATTTACTGCTGGGAAGAAGGATGGGCACAGGAAAGGTCTTGCTACTGCTACAAGCCAACGTAGGTTTTGAAAGTGAACAAGTCGGATCAGGGTATCCCTGAATAACTGGGCTCATGCCATGCCTGTATCGTCTGTGAGCCTGTCTGTTCCCAGCTGGCTCGGTGGTCCAGTCTCATACAGGCCTCTCTTCCAAAGGCTTCTAAATGAGATTTGTAACTCTGAAATTTCCCCATCCCCTCAAAATGGTGACCTTCACTGGAAAACCCATGAGACAGAAACCCAAGACGGACAGGAAATACTCTGCACTTCCTGCTACAGAGGAAAGGAAATAAGAATTTTTGCCATTGGCTCTGGGGTAGCATGATTCACTAGGTGGCCTGTCAGTTTGGGTTGTCTCAGTGTGGTTTTTGCTTAGTGTGCTCGCCTTACCTCCCATTTGATCTACGTGTGCGTGACCAAGACCTGTAATTTCAGTGTCGTTTGTTGCTAGTTCAGTGGGAACTACATAGAGGCTGGGAATTGCCCTTGGGAGCTACTGCTGCTATTGGCTGGATGGAGGACAGATGGAGCGCTGCAGATGGGCAAGTCTCAACACCCACCTACTAAACTTCCCAAAACCATTAATTGGAGGCAGCCTTTTCAAGTACTTCTGAAACCTTGGCTTGGAGGGACAGTGTGGAACGGTAGATACAGAGGTAAAAAAAAAATCCTGCTAAGGAAAGCTCCCTTTCGGAGTTAGGATATAACGATTGTTGCTTTTAACAGTCTCAAAGTCTCAGAGGTGGCTGAGATGCTTTAGTCAGGCCAAGCTTACTGAGGAAGTTAAGAAGGCTCAGAGACCAACTTGGGAAACCAAACAACATGAGATTTTTTGAAGACTAAGCCTGTTAAATGAGCGAGTTGAGAGTCATGAGTCACCAACACTCCTTTGCAGCTAGAAGTCCTCTGTTTTTTATATTTCTGTACGTATCGATATGATGCTCCTCAGAGTAGCATCTGAGCATCAGGTACCTGGCTTCAAGAATGTGTAAGAAATTTAAATAGTTGAGTGAGTTATGGAGAAGGAAGAGCAGGTTTTGTGGCAGCGAGGGTATGTATGGACATGGGGAGAATGGCTTGGAAGAATGAGAGTGTGAAGGGGAAAAAAACTTTTCACTTTTGAATGAAACCTATCTTTTCAATTCACCATACAGTCACTGAGGCAGCAGGGGGTACCTTTTCCCAGGAGGAGTGAAATAGGGTGGGAGCAGCTGAGGAAAAGTAAGTCTCTGGGAGAGTTATGGTTAGGTTTGCTCATAGGTATTAGTAAACACAGTGTAGCATTCCTGACATGGGGTGAGGTCAGGCATGTCCTAAGGAAAAAGGGCAGATGAGTTTGTTAAAAGTGATACTAGTACAATTCTGTGCAATTCCTGTTATCAGAGAGGCACTATTCTCCTTTTGAACTGACCGCTTCCTCAAACAGGCAGCTTCTCTCATCATGAGGCAGGGATGAGACAGGGTTGTCTCTGAGAGATACGTACAAGTTCATCCCTTTGCAGAGAGCGGTCACTTGAGTTCATGTTGTGCAACAGTTATTGATATGAGGAGTATCAGAGACAAAGCACTGTATTCTCAGGCAACTGTATCCCTGGTCTAACACATCTGTCCTTTTTGTCAAAGTTCAGTGTAATGTTTCAAGGGGCTTTAAGTCAGGTCTTAGAGGAGGTCCAATTCAGTAGGTGCAGCATTAAAAAAAGTTGTTAGAGTTGCCAGCTTTCCCCACTCAGGGTTATAAATTAACTCTATCTCACAGATTTCGTATCGTGCCACTAGTATACTCATATCTGTTGCTTAGTTTTGATCTTTTTCTAAGAACAGTTTGCAAATACAAGGAATGGGGGTGAGGGGGAATGCAGGCCAGTTGTCCATAGAACAGGGAGTTTACACAAAGATTACACAAAACTTTCCTGGTTCTTTTGTGTCAGCCTCTCCTGTCAGGTTAGGGGTGCAAGCAGGATTCTGTGAGTGTCATTAGTCTGCGTACTTATACTGTAATATGTAAATATCCCTAAAGTGCAAGGACCTCCCCACAAAAGGGCTTCAACTGTAAGGAGCCCCGAACTATAAACATGATACTTTTCTGCTAGGCATTTGTAAAATATGTGAATGTTTTTATGCCCTTCATTTAATTACTGTCTTCTGCTATGCTATGACACCCTAAATTTGCTTTTCTGGACACATATCTTCTGCAAGATATGTTTAATTACTGAATGTTTGTATGCTCAAACACTTCAAAACAAGGTTTATGTGTGTGAGCATGTGGGAAACCCAGCATAGGTTTACTGCATGATCTCCTGTTTGAGGTACTAACAGATACAACAAATATTCCTCCAAAAACATACTTTTGTAATGGAAATGTGAAGGTTTGTTGGTGTAGAAAACGAAGGAGGAAAATTAGCAACAAAATTTCACTTCTCAGAATGGAACCAAGCTTTAAAACTCCAAATGAAAACCTTATCTGACGTTCATGCTGTGCCTGCCTTTTGTTTTTAATTGTTCTTTTTAATGTAGCCCAGTGTGCATTTTTGTCAGTCACGTATCTTTATATGCAGTGTTGAAGCGCAATGCAGTGTTGAAGCACAAGGGGTTGAGTTGCCTAGTAAAAGCATGTGTGTGTGCATGACAGAAGAGTCACTGTCTTTTTCTGCAGTTCAGACCCTTATTTCCAGAGAACAGTTCTTTAGCTTTATGGATGTGCAGCTTTATGTACCACGGTACAAAATGAGAAAAGCTAGCAGCACAGCTGCAGTAAATTCCACTGGAGCTTGTTTCCTGCAATGACAAGGTACGAAGTACTTTTTCCAGAAAAGTACTGGAATGAAATTATTTAACTAAATCAGTGGTGTTACAGTCCTGAGAGGTAGAGGCTTCCTTTTCCCGTTTCTTCCCTCATCTTTACCGTGAGGTTTGCATTCAATATTCTTTTGTCAGTGTTATCTTGTGGCCAGGTAGGTTGCCTTTTCCACTTTCCTAAAGTTTGCCTTGCAGTTATCTGACAGTATCTGCTTTTGTGAGATAAATGATGTTTACATTACACAAGGGACTAACAAGTCAGTATCCTCACTTGCCTGTTCTGTTTTGCAGAGTGTTAGCACAGGTATAGAATTGTGGGCACCAAATAATTACAGGTCTTGTGATACCAGTGAGGCCCATGTGATGAAGTGCCCTTGTTTGGAATGGCTAGACCAGAATAGTTATGTTAATGGGAAATATTTCTGTAAGCAGTAGAAAGTAGTGGAACTTGGTTTCCAGTGAAATTGTCTTGCAGATCTGATTTACTTTTTCACTGAATTACACCAAGTCTGCAGTGTGAGCTCTGCTGTTACTATACACTGAAAATGCACTTGGGTGGGGAGTGGGTTCTCTGGTATCAGCCTGTAATGGAGGTTGCTCATTGCAGCCTTTCTATGAAGAGGAATTCTGCTCATCGTCTTCCTCCCAGCTTCCTGTTCTGATTACACATGGAGGAGTGTAATATTTTGAAGACCTCTACCTTCTGTCAAGGTTGGCCAAAATTGACCAATGAATTAAAAAAAAAGTAGTTGCTGGAGATCCAGACATGCTTACAGTAACACAAAGAGAAATTTTTTGAAATGAGGTTAAAAGTAGGTCATTGTAGCTACTCCACTAACCAATTTAATTACAGTCATTAAATTTTGTTTACTGTTTTGTAGGTGTCTCACTCCCCTTCAGGTAAATCTTTTCTTTCCTGTGTTTCCTTTCTGCTTCTTTCTTTAATCTCCAGGATATCCTCCTCTGTAAAGAAGATTGTCACCCCCACACTAGTACTTAGGCCAGCAGGAAAGGGAGCAAGCAGCCAGCTTCAGACATCAGCAGGCATGACCCAAGCGTGCGAGGAGGGACTGATGACATACCCTGTCTTGCCCTCTCTGCTGTACTCTGTGCCAGGTCCTTAGTGCAACTGCACTGATGTCATTGTTGCTCTGCAGTTTTGTGCAAGTTAATGCCATTGGCCGTAGTCAAATGCTATTATATAAGAGGTAATGATAAATCTTTTAGTAGCTCTTATGAGTTAAAAATATGCTCCGATGCCAGAGAATCAAACACACATCGTTTTTTGACTCCTTGGCCTGTGGCTAGCCTGTGTTTTGAAAATCCCCCTGAAATGGAAAAGTTGTATCTTTTTACGCTGCATCCTGTAGGGAAAATCTGGCAAAGGGTTTTGGGAGGGAAAGCCCTGTGTCATCAGAACCTCTGTCAGGGTCAAAGGAGAATTGCATGAAATGCCAGCCTGAGCTGCGCTGTAAGACTAACTGTGTTGTAACTCCAGGAAGAGAAAATTGCTCTCTATGGTTTGCTCAGTAGCTTTGAGAGATGTAACTGAAGAAATAACTGAAATGGAAAGTGAAATCTAGAAGGAAATATAAAGGAGGTTGCTGGAAAAGAGTTGTCCTTATGGGAATTCATTACTAAACAGGATCTAAAATGCCAAAGCACCTCTCTTCTGCCCATTTGAGATGTTAAAGACTTTCCTTTTATTTTTGACTTACACAGAATTGCAGGTGTCACGGAGAAGAATAATCTTCATCAGCCCAATGGTCATCAAGGATATGAACTCTGCTGTTTTTATCTAGATGGATGAAAAGGTTGACAGCCCAGAAGGGGAGCTCCTTTGGTTTTCAAGATGGCAGCAACTAGTGGTGAAAGCCAGCTGCAGCGGATTATCAGAGACCTGCAAGGTACAGTGCCAGGCTGACAGATTCATCCTGGAGGCTGGACTGTGTCCTCTGTATTTTAGAAAACAGGGACTAGGAGTTGTGTTTTCAGTTATGTAACACTTTTCTGCAGCAATTAAAACAACATAGTCCAAGGTGTGTGATGTGCTCAATAGAGATGTGACTGATTTTTTTTGGCGAAGATGTGCTGTACATTCTACAGGATCCTAAATTCTTAAATCCTGCAAATTTAAACATACAAGATGAGAAATAAGTTTTACAATTTAAAAAAAAAAAAGTGCCTTTGGGGTGTGCGTTGTGAGCTAGGACTTTGATGGCATAAAGAGAGAGAGCTATGCTATTAAAAGACTTTATGTGAGATAAGAAGGCCTGGGTTTTAGACCCTTGCTTGATGGGAAGCTGGTGTGGACTTGCTGATAATGTGGAAGGGGAAAAAACAGGAGACCAAACCAAACTGGGAGTGGAGACCCAGAGGAAAAGTGCCAGAGAATTGGATCAGCTGTCATTGCTGCAGAACATGTTTTCTGGGCACCTAGCTTGTCCTCCACTAGCAGTAGCCAACCTTATTTTCCACAGCTCTGTTGCAGTCAAAATTGGCAGCAGATTCATAACCATTTTTCTGCTCTGCCTCTGTCCTAATCAGCCCTATACCAAGATCCAGGTTTTTTCCTTTTAATCTTTATTAAATATAAGGTACCATATGCACCAAAGCTGGGAATCTGGATCTTCCTGTGATATAAAAAAGGAGATCTACATGCCTTCTAACAAGAAGAGATTTTAATTTGCAAGTGGGACTGGGAGCTAAGGCTCACTCAGGCACCGGAAAGAAGTACAAAACCAAGTGAAAAGCAGGCTCAAAATCAGTAATTTCTGATGCTGAGTGTATTTACTCTTTTGGGTCAGTGTGTCCAGGGAGACAACAGAGTTTGCTTTGACTTGAGATTTTCTCACCCACTGTGGGTGTAGGTTTTAGGGAAGAGGAGTTGCTGTGTTCTTATTTCAATATAAATTATTTTTTCCATTTGTGTTTGTAACTGGCACAAACTGAACCTTCCTGAATAAAGCAGGGAGAAGATAAATGTGCTGACTGAATGACTGTTCTCGTGTTACTGATCCTCTTTAGCAGATTACATGCTTTGTCCTTTCTAATCAGAATTCTGTTTGTTCTGTGGCAATACCTTAACATGCACATGAGAGAGCAAAAAGTTATTTCTCTTTCCTCTGCTGAAGAACCAGTTAGCAGTTGTCTGTTAAACAAGTTTTGCTAAGCATCAGAAGGAAGTTTTGCTCTTTTTAAGAACAAGAAATAGTCCATACAACAGACTGACATAGCTTGAGCTCTGGGTTTTTTTAATAGGTGGTCTTAAATTGCAAGCATCTCAGTAAGGTTTCTGCACTGTCATTAAGACATTTCAACTGAAAGAAGCATGAATACACATGCATAATGCCCAGGCAGAACCCTCATTTATTTAGTTGTTTATGGCTTCAGTGCTATATATCTCTTGCATTAGTTAACCATTTTGGTGTCTTTTTTTAAAGATGCAGTGATTGAATTAAGTAAAGAATTTAAAGAAGGAGGGGAACCGATCACAGATGACAGTGTCAACTTGCAAAAATTCTCCTACAAGCTTGAGTACCTTCTTCAGGTAAAATGTGACGTGTCTCATTTGTAATCCACCATCAAAAGTAGGCCTCTTTTTCTCTGATTGCCTCTTCAGTATGCAGGGTTTAACTCAAATAATCATAAATATCCAATTAAGTCTCTTCCCCTTGCCCCCAAGTAAGTGAACTGAAGTGTGTGCGGCTTATTATACGTACTTCAAATAAAGTAAATAAATGTAAGCAAAAGGCAATGCTGACAGTTTGGTTGAAGAATGTGAGGCATTCTTTTATTGATCTGAAAGATTTGAGCTTGATTTTAAAGGTATATTCTGATAAATTAACTTGGAAAAACAGCTAATAAGTTCCTGGCAACATTTTAATGCAAAATAAATACTAGTAAGCTGTTCATGGTGCAAATGTACTGGTGTGAGGAACTTACAGAATTTTTAGCAATTTCACTTGGAAATTCATTTTAATTGTATAGAAGGTTTACTGCCAAAGGCTGATATTTAATCTGGAGTGGTAATTTTTGTCTGTCCTCAAAATTTAAGTCAGGGGTCCTCAAACTTTTTAACCAGGGGGGCGGCACGCGGATGAAGTGGCAGGCAGTCATCTGCGGCTGCTTGGTTTCCCCCCCCAAACCCTGGCGGGGGGGTCTGTAAATACCGGGGGCCGGATTGAGGACCCTGGGGGGCCGTATCCGGCCTGCGGGCCGTAGTTTGAGGACCCCTGATTTAAGTAATTCAATTTTCATAGTCTTGTGTCTACACATACTGTAATCACATCAGTGATCGCAACAACGAGTGCTAATCTAGCCTTAATCTAGGCAAGGGAGTTTTAATTGGGTTGCAGAGGCTTCAGCAGAAGCTGGAGAATCCTTTGGGATTTGAAAGGTCCAAGCTGCAGTCCATGCCCTCCCTGCGTTGTTGCTCTGAAACTTATTTAGGTAGAGCAGGTTTTCCTGGTACCTGCCTGTGTGTTATTGGCCACACTTGGTTGCAGATCTCTCAGCAACTGGGTGTTAGTTTGTTGCTCTTGAACAGCGCTGAATCTCTTGCAAGCCTTTGTTTCAGCAGTTTTGAATGGATGTCTGTATTTTAACTAGACCCAGAACATTATTATCTGTTACTGTCTGTAAAGTAGCTTTTGTAGCTGCTGGATTGCATCAGTGCAGTACAATGTCTCTTTCCTTTGTGAATACATTGGCTAAAACTAAGAGTAATGAAAGCACGTGTTACTGGGAAAGGAACAGAATTCCAAGTAGCTATATATAAGTATATTTATATTTAAGTTTTGCTTATTGCATTTTGTTTTCCTTTTTTAAGTTTGACCAGAAAGAAAAAAACACATTGTTGGGGAACAGAAAAGACTACTGGGATTATTTCTGTGACTGTCTGGCAAAAGTCAAAGGAGCTAATGATGGAATCCGCTTTGTCAAGTCTATTACAGAAGTAAGTAGATCAGTTAAGCGTCATAATTATGTGGTTAATGTTTTGGTGTGTCTTTTCAAAGTGCAGCAGAAACCACTTTTACACTGCTTTTTTGCAGTGTAATTTTGGGAATTTTTATTTTTCTCATGTAAAGTATAAAAATACAAGGTTACTCTTTTTACTATGGCACTAAATTATATAGGATTAGATAGCCTGCCTCTTGCTTATTTTGAAGACCACTTACACAAGTGAGTGGTCCCGTTTGTCTCTGGTTGTGCTTTGCCTTTTGATAAAGTTTGTGCCATTTTCTCTAAAAAGGAATGAAAAATCAAGGCAAGGGTAGAGCCTGCCATCTGTAGCACAGCTTACAGCAGGACTTGGCTCTAAGTGTAAGAGGAAAGATTCACCATATTTGACATTTCTTAAGACTTTTTCACCTGGTCAGTAGAGCTGAGGAGGACTCACTGAGAGCAGAATTTCATCTTCTGTCTCAACTTTGTTCCTCCATGTCAAATAGCATGATGTAATGGCTCGAGATGGTTGTCATTATTCCCTTGGGTGAGCTGTCATGAACAGGACAAAAAGCTTTATTAGATACAGTCGTAAAAGCTTAATCTTGTAACAGCCATGTTATGTCTTCAGCTCAATGAGTGGGTGAAATAAGTACTGTGAGAAGCTTTCTGTGCTGATCCTGTCTGAGTCTTCAGAATCGTCTGAAGAAGAGCTTCTTTCCCTGCGGGTAAAAGAGGCAGTGGCGTGGTGGTGCTGGCCAGCATTGTCCTGATACTCAGTTCTGTATCTGTGAGCAGTGCTAACGTGTATTGGCAAGTTAACAATTTACACCAGATTTCCCTATTCTCTTAGCAATTCCTCCACAGCCACTCTAGGTAATGTTGGTTTGAGTCAGCTGAAAGAGAGCCATGATACTCTAGCAGAGGCAGGCTCTGTGTTTCCTACCTCATTTTCTTCTCTCAGCAACTTAAGCAATATTGAATTTTGCTGTTCCAAGGTGAACAAGCAAAGGAAGGGCTCCAGCTTGTTTTACCACTGGGAAAGGAAAGAGGAGAGCTGTAGAAATTGGGTTTGACTATCGTACTACTTCCAGAAAGACTGGAGAAGCACAGACAGTGACTGCTACTGCAGGGAAGGTCCCCTGACTGTAGATACTGGCCCCTAAATTCTCAGTAGCATTAGCCAATATGATTTCTCTGTAAAGGTGACTGCGTTGTAGCCTTCAACACTCTGTTGCCTATGGTATCACCTGTATATTACCACATGTAAAGGCTGCCCTGCTTTTTTCTCCTTCTTCAGTACCTATGGCTGTTTAGTGGTTAGCATGATGTCAGAAATTATTGTTTGAAAGAAGGATATATTCTATTTCAGTTTATGTGCAGCCATAGAGATTAGCTTGTGGAAGTTTTAACTTTATTAACTTGTGGTTTAGGAATATGAACTCTAAAAAAAATAAAATCAGTCAACCGTTTCAGATAACTGAGCTGGCAGACTCGGATCCAGGATTGAAATGACAGATGACAGAAAAATGTTGGTTATTCCTCTTCATTACAGGTGGAAATCAGCAGCCGGTTTTTGAACCTGGCTGGACAGAACTATAAAGGCTTTCATATGTCATTTATTTGCTCACTGCGCGGTACTTGTTGACTTTCAAAGATAGAAGCAAACAAGGAAAGAAGAGTATTGGCAGTTGCTTTTAAGAATGGTCCAACATTTAACAGTATAATGCCTCCTCTTCTGCTTTACCTGCAGAGCTTCTAATATTAGGGTGCATGATATGCTAGAGAGGTGGAGCAAGGAAGCAAACGGGAATACCATGGAAACTGCACATCTGTTAAATAAATAGAGAGCCTTGTACTTGATGACATTAGGTGAGCAGTGAGTTATGGTAGTTCCCCTTGAAAAAGGTGATTACACTGAATACACAGCTTTCCAAGTCTTCACAGCCATACATTGGGCCTTAGCCACAGTGTTTGCAGTCAACACGGAAACACTGACAATACCAGACACTGCCTGCCTCCCTGAATTCTAGCAGGGCTCTAGCAGGAGGTGGCATAGGTTTGCTTCCTAGTCAAATAGTCTTTGGCTACTTGTAGCTGCATATATGTAAATATTTTTCTCCACTTCTCATCATATACATTTGTTCTAGTACATCCGTGCTTAAAAAAGGCATTGTGATTTAAATTGATAAACCAATGGGAGTAAAGATAGGATTAATTCAGTGGCTTCTGGTGGGTTTTATTTTGACTGTTCTTAAGATATTCACTAAATATGCCTAGTTAGGAAAAAGGTTTGTAAGCTTTGTGCACAGAGCAGGGATAGCATCTCTCTGAAGAAGTATTTGCACATCTACAGGGTGAATGAGGGTGAAAACCAGTTGGCAAATTAAATTTGCTGTTTCCGTGATACTTAGCCTTTGGGGACCATGTTATTTCATACTTTGTGTCCTATAGAATTAAAAAATAAAAAGCAGTAAAAGGTGTTGCTTCCTTTGCTCCACATTTCATCATTCCATGTATAAGGGACGTTTTTGCATATAGTGGATTACTGAGATAAACAAGGCACCTGTGTCTTAGTTTGGAATGGAAGCCCAGTAACAGCAAAACCAAGGAAACTGAAAGCTGAAGTATTACTCTCACTTCACCACAGTGGAATACTGATCAGAAGGAGGGGAAGCTTGTGTGGCCTTTGAGCCTTCTTTCACAGTAACTTTTCAAGCAAAACTTACAGTAACCTACTAACTTGTGCCTCAGCAGATCTAATATTTTCCTTGGCCTCCATTTTAAATCATGAATATATTTGGTTTGTTATGGTTAGATGTTTGGATGAACAGTTTAGTTGGGAGCATGTCTGGCTGGTGAGAAATTCTGTCATCATTTTAATTTTCCATTTCTAAACTGGTTACTGATTTTTATGGAAAGGAGAAATGTAGCACTACTATTTAGTGTTTCACTATTTTGCAGGACAGCAGATAGTTCAAATGTAAAAGACAAAACAAAACATCAATTCCCCAAGTAAATAGCTATAGGAAAATTTAGTGCTGGGTTTTGTGATCCCCCTTATGTTGATTTAATAGCTGTCTTCATAAAAAGATCCATTAATTTCAGTCATGCAGCTGCTCTTGGTCTGAAGTAAGAATTAGATTTTTATCAACTTAATGGGTAAGTATTAAGTAAGACTTCTTGCATTGCCTGGGTTTACTGTGTCCATGAGGTTGTGTATTTGTATATGTGTAGATCTTTGTTTTGTGACTAGATCTGCCCTAAAGTTCTTCCAGCTGTCGCCAGACACATCTTAAGTAACCTAAGCTGTCACTTCTGGCTTCTGGGCACACTGAGATTTTGCCTCATATTGGGAATTGTACTTAGCATGGGCTGTACTCATGTGCCTGGTATATTAGATGATTCAGTGGTCCTGTGATGCCTTTTATATTATTTATTATATACATATAATAATATATATTATATTCTTGTTATTCTATTATATTTTTATTTTATTTATTTATATATTTTTAATACATTATTTATATAAAATGGACAACAGCCAACTGTAGATAAAATTTTTTTTGTTCAAAAAAGATTTCACCCAATGACAGTCTTGGGCGAAGGGTTCTCTCACTGGCAGTTCTTATGACTTCCTTTACACCTAGTGGCTTATTGTGAGTTTTTTTGTGTTGGTATGTAGACTGTTCTGCCATGTCTCTACATGATTGCAAATGGTATTTAGAATTTTATTGTTTGTGTGGTTTCTCCCTTCCAGCTACGAACATCTCTTGGAAAAGGAAGAGCATTTCTTCGTTACTCTCTGGTTCACCAAAGACTAGCAGACACCTTGCAGCAATGTTTTATGAACACCAAGGTGACCAGGTGAATAGCAAAGTACCTTGTCAACTAATGGGTGTTGTTCAGTGTGATCAAACAACATCACCTAGTGGCTATTGAAAGAAATCGAAACCCTTCCAAATGGTTGGCTTAGAGAGCTGGTAATAGGATAGGAAGAATAATAGACCTTTTGGCTTGGGTCACTGCTTCATACCTCTCTTAGGCTGGTAAAGATTGAAAGTTGTTAGAGCTAAACGTCTGTGGAGTGGGTGGTACTGATGCTTCTGTATGTCAGTTTCAAAGGTGACATTTTTATAAGCATTGATGATCCTGGGTTTGATCTTCTGTACTGTACATCACAAGAGAGGATTAATTTGGGTATGTTGCGCAAAGCCCCAGGAAGCATTTGCATGTATCTCTTGATTGTCATGCAGAGGAACAGCTTGCCCCTAGCCAAGGAACACCAAAGATAGTTTGTAGTTGGTTGGAGGGGCACTGCTAGGGCATTTAGAAAAAGCCAACTATTTACACAGTGTACTTAACTCTGGTTGCTGCTTTCTGTTCCTCAATTTTGATGTATTAAGTGTGTGCTTTAGGTGTTTACTGTGTGGTTATCCAGTGTATGAATAGGTATAAATATTTTGTCTTGCCAGTGTTTTGCTCAAGCACAAAGCAAAAAATATTTTGTGCAGGGGCTCATCTAAAGGTATTATGGGGAATTCACTGAAGCTGTTTAATTTTCATTCACATCAAAAGGATGGGATATTGGTTGGTGGGTCTGGTTGTTTTCAGTTTGCATTTAGAATAACATATCATAGTTTTCCTGGGTTGGAGTGAATAATGATGTTGTGGGGGTTTTTTTGCAAGTGAAACTGCTTCTTCTTTTTTCCTTGTGAATGAGTATTACTTCTTTTTTTGTTTGTTTGTTTGTTTGTTTGTTTTGAAGTGACTGGTACTATGCAAGAAGTCCATTTCTGAATTCCAAAATGAGTTCTGACATTGTGGGTCAACTCTATGAGCTCACTGACGTTCAGTTTGACTTGGCATCAAGAGGCTATGATTTAGATGCTGCTTGGCCAGCATTTGCCAGGTAAGATAGAACCACTTCGTTGTTTTGGATTAACAGGACCATAAAATACCTGCCTGCTACAGAATCTGTAAAAGCTCTGCTTTTGAAGGTAGGAATACTTGTGTTACACCAGGTATACGCTTTCTCCATGTGATTAGTCTATGACCAAATTGGCCTTTTTTTTGCTTCAGTATACTGTGTACCAGAGATCAGAGTTGATGCTCTGTAATGGAGTACTTCCAGTAAGTGCAGTTTAGGCCCAAATCCCAAGCTATTTGTATTGGGTCTGGCTGAGCACCATAGCACCCCTCACAGTGCTGTGCTTGTATCGATACCTAGAAAGGTGGTGATAACACACCAGTGGTTTTTTTCCACTGCTGAGAAGTGCGGGCACAGCATCAAGGCTGTCTCTCCAACCTCACCCACCCATACCCATCCCAGCAGGCTGGTGATGGGCAAGGTCTTGGGAAGGGACACAGGCAGGACAGCTGACCCAAAGTGACCAAAGGGATATTCCATACCATATGACATCTGCTCAGATATAAAAGGTAAGAGAAAGGAGGAGGAAGGTGGGGGCATTCGTTATTTATGACATTTGTCTTCTGGAGCAACTGCTATGCGTACTGAAGCTCTGCTCCCTGGGAAATAGCCAAACATTGCTTGCTGATGGGAAGTAGAGAATAACATCTTTTGTTTTCCTTTGCTTCTGGACGCACATGACTTTTGCTATTGTTTCATTAAACTACCTTTGTCTTGACCCACAGGTGGTTTTTTCCATCCTATTTTCTCCCTCTGCTGCTCTGCTGAGGAGGAGAGTGATAGAGCAGCTTGGTGGGCACCTGGTGTCCAGCCAAGGTCAACTCACCACACTGTTCTTCACAGGCACAAGAAGAAATATTCTTAGCTCCTTCTGTTTTAAGAGCTGAGACATGTAGTGATTGAACAGCCAAGTGTGCTTCATTTGCAGCAATGATAGAGGTGGCAATACGCGGTCACTACAGTCTGATCCCACCTCAAAGCGGAAGGATTACAAAAGCCACTAGGTCTGACGCAGATCCATTCGTATCAGTGGGGGTTTTCTAGAACTCCATGCTGCCACCATCTGACTGAGCCGTCGCTACACGGCAATACAATTTCTTAGTGCAAAGCTGCATTGGTTCTTGTGGGTGTGGGAAGTCACAGCTACCGACCCCATAATCTTTTATAGGTGCCTTTGATATCCCTATTTTGTTTTCCGTCAGCTGCAGTGGTTGTTGGCCCAGACACCAGGTGCAGTTATGTCTTTTTGTATGTGGTAGTTACAATTAGATAAATCTTGCATATCAGAGTAGAAACGCATATATGTATGTGCTTAGACTTCTCATATATTGTTTCTCTATGTGATCAACAGGAGGACACTGTCCTCGCTTGGATCTTCAGCATATTTATGGAAGCCCCCAAGTCGCAGTTCCAGCATGAGCAGTTTAGTGAGCAATTATTTGCAGGTAAGCAGGTTACAAATAAATGTTTATGTGGCATGGTAGATCTTTAATTAATGGCATAGTTCCAGAGAGCTTGGTAGTTTTATGGTGATTATGACTCTTGTAATGGTAAACTACAGAAAGAGACATTAATTAAAAGTACAGGGAATTGTCAGGTAGCTGATTAAACTGAACATGCAAATCCTGTAGAGGAAAACAAATACTCAGAAGACTGCTGCAGATAGATATGTTTTCATTTATCTTTTCTGAAAACAAGCCCCATTTCCTGTGAGTTGGTATTTTGTAGTGCTGTGGATGCAAGATGTAACGTCACTGTGCATTAAAAATCTGAACTTGCTCTCATTTGAGCACATAATTCAAATACCTGTTTAATACTTCTTAAACTTTCTGGTTTTCCCCTTCTGTTCATTTAGGCTCAAGAGTTTCCCTCCAGCCCTGATGCAAATAGCTCACTAAATGTTGAACACCTTGAGAGCTTTGAAGAGATGCGTGTAGAACTTGACCAGGCTGAGCTGAGGCAGAGGGAACTTCAGGATCGTATTCACCAGCTAGAAATGGAAAACCAGGAGCTCCAGGCAGCTGTCCGCCTGCAGAAAGAACAAGTACAGGTAGAAAAGGAGAAGAGCAATAACTACAGTGAGGAGAATTCCCGGCTGACAAAGATGATCACAGAGTTACAAAAGCAATGTGAGGTTTCACACTCCACTCAGAGCACTGTTCATGACCTGCAGAAGTGCCTGCAGTCACTGGAACTGAATGCAGTGGAGCAGCAGAAGGAATATTCAACAAAGCTGGAACAGCTTGTGACCAGCAAGGAAAACTGTGCCTCAAAACTGGAGGTGTTGAATCAGGAACTGGAGGCCTCTAGGGCTTTGGTTGCTATGAAGGATCTTTGCATCGATGAGCTCAGAGCCAAGCTGAGTGCCATAGAACAGAAGAAACTCAACCTCCTTTCAAAATTTGATGCTGCCTTGGAGGAAAAGGGACAGCAAGCAACAGCTCACTGTGACTCTGCCCTAGAGATAAGGGCTCTGTTAGAGAAGCTTCAGGAGACAGAAAAGGAAAAGGCAGATATGCAAAGACTCAATGATGAACATGTGTCTCAGCTGAAAGCAGCAAGGGAGGAGCTGCAGCTGAAAGAAGAGGCACAGAAGGAACTGGAATCCAGATACAATTGCCTCACTGCTGACTCCAAAGAAGAGAGTGAAAAGCTGCTTGGGAGCCTGGAAACCATGGCAAAGGAAATGGATGCACTTCAGAAGGCCCTGACCCTGAAAGGAAAGGAGATGGCTGAGCTCCAGACCCAGGTAATGGGGTTGCTGGCTCAGGTGGGGTCACTGGAAAAAAATCTTGAGGAAGCAAGGAAAGAAAAAGAGAAACTTGAGGAGGAGTATGGTAGGAGGGAAGGAGCACTGAAGCAGGAATCCCAGTCGCAAGCAGAGCAACTTGAACTACAGGAGGGTCGCTTAACAAAGGTGAGTCAGACTGTGCGTAGCCTTGAGGAGCAAAACCGGAAACTCTTGTCTGAGAAAGAGCATCTCAGCCAGAAAGTCAAAGAGCTGGAGGAGCAGACAGAACAGCAAAACTCTGCAGTGAGCGAAATGGATGAGGAGAGCAGGAAGCTGAAAGCGGAGAATGCGAATTTGCAGCAGTCCAAGAACAAGATGGAAGGGAAGCTGAAGAATTTGGAAGCTTCTAAAGCTTCCTTGGAAGCTGAGGTAGCCAGGCTGAGAGCCTCAGAGAAACAGCTTCAGAGTGAGATAGATGATGCCCTGGTGTCAGTTGATGAAAAAGAGAAGAAGCTCCGAGGCGAGAACAGACAGCTGGATGAAGATTTGCAGAATGCTAGGAGGCAAAGCCAAATTCTGGAGGAGAGATTAGAGGCTCTGCACTCAGACTATGAAGAACTAAAGCAAAAAGAGGAGACCACCAAGGAGTCTTATGCCTCACTTGAAGGACAGCTTAAGAGTGCCAAACAGCGTAGTTTACAAATGGAAAAAAGCTTAGGCGCCTTGAAGGAAAGCGAAGAGTGTCTCCAGTCACAGCTCACAGAGAAGGAGGTAGAACTGCAAGGCATGGAGAGCCAATGTGAGCAGCTAAGAGCAGAAGCTGAAAGACATAGGAAGAAAGCAGAGACTCTTGAGGTAGAAAAGCTCAGTGTTGAAAAGACATGCCTTCATCAGACAAAGCTTATTGAATCCCTCACGTCAGAAAAGGAATCAGTGGAAAAACACCAACTAGAGCAGGCAGCTTCTCTGGCAAAGGATGCAAAAGAACTGGCCTCCAGACTGACCATAACTGAAGAGCAGTTGGAGGTCAACCGAGGTGAAGTGTCTAGGTTGCAAGCAGAAGTCCTCAACCTGCAAGTCAAGCTTCAACAGACCGCTAATGAGAGCGAGCAGATGAGAGGTGAGCTGTCAATCACAGAGACTGTCTTGGGAGAGCAAAAGGCACTCGTCCAGCAGCTGACAGAGCAAATTGAGTCACTCAACAGAAACCACGTGCAAGAATTGGTGCAATGTAAAGAAAGAGAAGAAGTGCTGAAAAAAGAGCAGGAGACAGCAGCCCATCAAAAAGCTGAGATGGAAAATAATTTGCTGAACCTGAAGGAAGAGCTGTTCAAGGTTAAGCAGTACTTGGAAGCTGCTAGAATGGAAAACGAAGAAAACAAAGATCTCCTCCACAGGACCAACACAGACATGGCTGAACTTGGCATTCAGATTTGTGCCTTGACCTCTGAAAAGGTGGATGCAGAAGAACGCTTAGCCCAGGCCACAGAAAGGCTCAAAGAACTGCAAGAACAGGCAGCAGAGCAACAGGAGAAGCTGAAGCTCGACACCTCTAATCTCAGACAGGAGAACAAGAGCCTGCAAGAGAAATTAGACGAGGCTCAAATATGTGCTGCTGCTGTCCCAAATCTGCAATTGCAGCTGGAGACAGTAAAGAAACAGGCACAGAGTTTCCAAGAGACCAGCCAAGAAGAGCTGTCTGCAATAAAATTTCAAATGAGCACTGAGATTCTAAATTATCAGACAAAATTCAAGGTAAATTAATGTGATTATCATAGGTGAGGGAGTTGTACAGGATTTCCCCTGCTTTAGTGTCTGCTGAAGCAATTACTGCATGAAATCCTAAGGTTTGTGTTGGTCAGGCTCTGAGACTAGCACACAACTTAGCCTGGGAATCCAAAAATGTCTCTACACTCCTGACCTAGGTCTGTTGGAGGTAAAATAACACTTCACAGTTTTTTGGAAATGTATAGTGTGGCCATCTGAGCACACTGGAAAGGCCATGTGATATGGAAAAGCCAGCCAGCAATGGAGAGGTGATGATTTCCTATGTTGGCACTGAAAGTGGCATCTTCTGTAACTGTTCCCTCTGGTCACAGCTGTGATTTTTTTTGTTTTTTGCAATGTGAACATTGCAAGACCTATTCCCCGCACCTGTTAACGCTGCTTCTCCTTAAAACTGATTTTGGTGAAAGCAAACTTAAACTGAGACCAGACACTTTTGCCATTAATTCCCTCATATATGTCTGCGTTCAACTGGTCAAGGTAGCAGCCGAGAAGATCAAAGTTTTGCTTCCAGAAAAATGTGTCAGCCCTGTATGTGTGAAGCAGCACACCTAAAAGCTGAAGATCTTATTGTGTTTGTCCTGCCATTCTGAGATAATGTCTAATTCTGGCAGTTGATCAGAGGCTTATGCCAGTGGTGGTATCCAGAAATCCCATGAGTTTGAGAAAATGGTGTAGATTCATTTATGTTTCATTTTCATAAAGGCTTCTTAAACGTCGATATGATTTGGACCGTTTCACTCTTTTGAGCCAAAGTGTTTTGCAAGTTGGGCTTTCTTTTTGTTGAGAACTGTAATAGCCCATAGAAAGTAACAGTAAATCACAGAGGGGACTTGCCTTGAATCTGTGAACTGGGTATCTGTCATCGTCTTTCATGAGCGTGACAGTGGTGTTGTATTTATCCCATACATAGCAGTAAAAGCACATGTGATTCACAGCTGGGAATTTTGTAGACGAAGGGGTGGCTGCTAGAGGAATGCTAACTCCTTGCTCGATCTCTCTGCTAGGCTGTCAGTGAAGAGTGTGGGAAAGTAAGAGAGCAACTTGAGGAGCAGAAGCGACAACAGCATGCTGCAGAGGAAGAGATTGCGGAGTTACAAGTAGGTGCTTGATCTGATTAAAAGACAGAGGTGTTTGTGTCAGCAGGCATAAGTGTTATAATTGAGAAGGCAGGCAGCATTTGTGATGGCTAGCTGTGTGTCTGAGAATACCCTTCAATAAGTATGGGTGCTGCAGACAAAATACTCAGCAGCTGAAAGTTAGCCACTGAAACAGAAATTATGAAAAGCACAATGGCACTTAGGATTTGTCCTGCTTTGAAAGCTAGTCGGGTTTTATGTAAGACCTTGTTATGTGTACACTTCTTAAATGGGGGTGCAGGTTTAAAAGGTGTCTGTCTTAGGCCTTGCATGCCCACTGCACACAGCCACACGTGTGGATCCAGCTGTCTGCAGGCTGCAAGGGGCACTGAATCAGAGAATTAATCTGCCTGAGAAATAACCCAGCCAGAAAAAAGTCAGATTTTTGCAATGCATTTGTCAAACAGTTGAGTTAGAAGGGTTGTACTGAGGTGTAAGGAATCCAGAACGAAGAAAGTTAAGGTTATTGAACCTGGCCCTGCCCGCTAGCAGAAATATGTACACGTTTAGATGCAGTTAGTTAGTTCCCTGAGGGCTCCAAGTTTGGCATTCTCTGGAGAGGCTAGCTGTGAAAGAAGTTTTTGTTTCCATTGTCCTTTGTGTTCCATATAGATTTAATAAAGAAGATTTTCCTCATTTCCATTTTTTTTTTCTTTTGAAACTTGTAAGTGGAGAAAAACATTTTAGGGCATATTCTTTTGCCATTATCTTTGAGAGATTTTCCTTGATAAGGAAGCAAACTCAACTGACATGGGCTAATAAGAATTACCAGCTTAATACTGTCTTCCTGTAGAGTCTATCCCTTATTCAGTGTGACAGAAGTAATCAATCACTAGTACACAACTGATTAGCGTCCACTTATACAATAATATCTTAATTGGTGGTTTGGCTTTAACTGATTCTTTTAAAGCATTGTTTAGGTGTCTTGGTAATCATCCTATGCTTGGTGAAGTGTTGTTTTTTATGTGTAAAGAAATACGGTATTTATTTCACTAGGCTGCGAACACGAGTTTATCTAGAAAGCTGGATGAAGCAAGAGAACAGCTGTCTGAATCAGAATCTGCTCGGCTGCAGAAGGAAGAGGAGGTGACATCTCTGAGAGAGCTCTTGGAAAGGTGGGAGTTTGGGTTCTTTACACAAGCCATTAATTGTAAGCCAAGCAAGGGGCCAGTAACCAAAGCATATTGAAAATTGCTGTGGTTTATGAAGTAGCATATGCCACGGGGTTTATATAGGGCAAATAGTTCATGGGCACTGACAGGAATATTAGATTGACACTTCAGATGAGAAATATGTAAACTACACAGCACACATGAATGCAAGGTTTAGGTTTTATTGTATTGTTAATTTAGCTGATGGTCAAAATTCATTGTATGTTGTCCTTTATGAAGCTGAAAGACAATTTATAACCCCCTTTTACCTTATAGGTTAGTCACAAAATTTAAAAACCAATATTGGCTCTCTTTATAAGGAATGGAAAATTTGTGCTTTTCGCCAGTTTGGGTTTTTTCTCCTCTTCGTGAAGTTTCAGGGAATCAGTAAGAATTATTTGAATGGGACCACATCCTGCATGTCTTTGTCAGGTTTCTTAGTTTTAAGTATCTAATGTGGGCTGTGTTTCAAAGGTCTGTGATGTGGGTAGGCCTGTGTGGTGTGGATTATCTGGCAGTCCAAAATAGATCTTCATGAGGCATGGGCTCACACAGGGTCTGATGGTTTAACCAAAGCCTTTGTATTTTCACATTTTTGTGCTGATATCATCTGTCTTTGTGGGAAGTCTGATGACTCTTACCTATGTGCTGAAGGTTGTCAGTATGAAATCAGTCATCAAAATATTTGAATTCAGCTGAATTGGCTGAGTGAGTTCAGACCAGGTCAGCCCTCCATGTTGTGTTGCGGTAGCATTTTTCATCCATTGCTAGGTCTCACAGTACTGAAATTGCCATATTGTCAAGCCAAGACTCATATTCTTGGAAGCTTCCTGGTGACATTTCTTTACATTGACTGTGCAGTGAACTGAGTTGTCTCAAGCTTTAGCTTTTAAATTGCATCTGTGTTAGAAGAATGTTGTGAGAAACTGGTTTGCTTCCCTTTTGTGAACATGAAGGCTATGGAGGAGTAGGTATTAAATGGCTCTTTTGTATGCAGCCTGAAAATGCTGAGCAACCTGCAGCTATAGGACTTTCCCTTTTTAGCTCACTTTGCAGCTGCTGCTGATCTTAGCTTCCAAGGACACTAATTTTATTCCCAGTGTGGTAGCTGCCATAAGCTTTGCTATAAACAGGGCATCCAAGAAATTGCTGATTGCTGACTGTGTTCACTAGATAATGGATCTGTGTGCACTTTGTGATGCAGAAAACTGGAGAGATTCTGGCTAGCTATAAAAAAATGTGTATTTTTGAGAACAATTTGACTGAAACTACCTGTTTATCAGGGTGACAGACCCCTTTCTTCCATAGGGAAGACTTGAATTCACATGAACTAAAAAACATTCTTAATTGCCTTTGTATTTGACCAGGATCCAAAAAGAAGCTGATGAAGCAAAAGAGAAGGTCCTGGATTACAGTGAGAAGCTCAGCAAGGTGGCAGCAGACAAAAATAGCAGTGATCAGAAGTTATTTGCTGAACTGGATGACCTGACGAGAACAAAACAGTTCCTTGAAGAACGTTTGATAGAACTTATCAGGTTGGCCTCAAAATAAACAGCAAGTGGAAATTAAAATCCTAGCTTAGGATGTTAAGGGATACTGCCTAGGTGGTTCAGTCTTGTATTCCTGACTTGAAGATAATGGTCAAGTTCATCAGCAGTTGAAATTTTCCATTTTCATAATGCAGTTAAAAATCTAAAACCCAATAGTATCTCCTCCTTAATTTGCTGTCTGTTTTGCAAAAATATGTAGCTTTCTGCCTGGCATGTATTTCTCTCCCCTCTCCCCTTCCCCTTCGCCAGAGCTTCAGTAGGTTTCTTGATCTGTCTTTATTTCTGAAAGCTCCTCAGAAGTAACAGCAAAGCAATTTTTACCAGGAAGCTTTCATCAACATTCTAATTGAGGTTGGTTACCAGTAAACCAGGACTGATAATTTCTGTGTTGTTTTTTTTCTTTTTTAACTATGTCTGTGCAGAGATAAGGATGCTTTGTGGCAAAAATCAGATGCTCTGGAGTTCCAGCAGAAGCTTAGTGCAGAGCAAAGGTGGCAGGGGGACACAGAAGTTAATCATTGTCTGGACTGCCAGAGAGAGTTCTCATGGATGGTGCGCCGACACCACTGCAGGTCAGTTCATTGAACTCTGTTACACTGTTCAAAAGCAAAATTCAGGATGATCATTTACATGGATTACTTCTTAATGAGCACAGTTCTTCGGTCAAAACCATTGATAGAGGACATTGTAGAGTCTGAAAGAATACATGATGTCACAAGGGCGTAGGAGACATTAATAGAAAGGTCCCTTGACATGTATTACAGCAAAGATCCGGATGCAGCTCTGACTTGGGGAGTCTGTCAGTTTCTCATTTCTGGAAACAAAGATAATCACACCCTACATAGTGTGTTTCTCTGAAGGACTGTGTTTTTAATATATTTATTATGCACTGCTCTGTGCATGCTGTGAACAATATTCACTAAGGTGGTTTTGCTAGTGGTAGAAGTGTTCCATAATAAATCCAATGTGCTTTGCCTTTATAAATCTGGTTACTTACAGTAGGTATGTTCAGAGATAATAACCAATTGCAGAGTAATCTTTTTTAAAACAGTTAATATTAAGTTATTTCCTATACAGTTAGCCTGCCTGAATTTATTAGTTACGTGATCTAGATTTATTCAAACGTACTTAAGTAGATACATTTCAGGGTCTTGGTGGTATGTTTTTTTTGGCTCTTTACTGTTCGTGACCTGACTCATCATGCAAGGTGTGTAGTCTTGGGACTGTTTTAACTGCATATGAATGTAGGGAACATTCAGTGGGTATTAATGAACAGTGGAGCCATTTCCAGTACCAGCTTCCAAATTACTTATTTGTACTAAAATCTGTGAAACGTGTTCATGTTTTCACCTACTAATGATTAAATTATTATGAAAAAGAACCCAAACACTAAGACTTCAAAAATAACAGTCATCCCTGCTGGGTGCTTTTCTTCATGAAAATCTTAACATGTATATTAAAAAATAGTTGACAGGCTTAATACTGAGAGACTGCAGAACAGAGATGACAGGAAGCATGAATGCACTTGCATGTGCCAATACTGTTTTTTCTTCCCTGTCTGAAGGGGAGGGGTTGATTACTAGGTTGAGATGTATGGATGTGTTCTTACAGTCCTTCCAATCAAATAGAGTTTTGCTCTGAGTATGAGATTTGGCCTATGTAATATTATTAAGTACATTTCCTTCCTGTGTACTTTATACATGTATTATTTGTATTGCACATTTGTGGGTATTTAATTGTTTATGTCTTTATATTTAAAAGTATATTTAAAATTTTTTAGTATTTTTATGGGGTTTTCTGTTTTCCCTATTTATTAAGGCAGCAAAGTGTGAATGTGAATTTCTGTCCTGTGCTTGTCAAGAAAACTTTCTTCACTTCAGAAAGCAGCACAGTCTGTATTACGAGTTTTGCTGCAGATGTAGTATTTGGGCTTTTGCAGACAAGATGACCATTGTGACACAGCCCCAAACTGTCACGTAGATATGTTCCACCTGTACGTGGTATTATTCTAACACCTTTGGTTTTGAATCATTTCTAGGATGTGTGGTCGCATTTTCTGCTACTACTGCTGCAACAACTACATGGTGACAAAACCTGGTGGAAAAAAGGAGCGTTGCTGCAGAGCTTGCTTTAATAAGCCTAGAGTCATTGTGGACAGCACAGATGACTCTGGATCCAGTGCCAACCAGGAAGGATCACCGGCTTCATTGGAATCGCCTGTGTCACCATCTGAGAGAGCTTTTGGTTAGTGTATTGTTTGTATGCTGTGGAGAAGAAAGTAGGGTTCTTATCTTCTAAGAAGCCACATAGTCACTTCCTGCTCCAAGGACCTGTATGTTCATAGAGTGTTTTCAGGGTGGGACTACTTCCATCTTTTCATTTGATTGGTATTGACAGAAATTTGCATGTGTATTAAATGACTATCAGTCAGCCTGAGGTTTTCAGTTGGTTTTAGTAGTTACCTAATGCTTCTGTTAAGGCAGAGGAATGGCCCAGTCTTCCCCCTTAAGGGTTTTACTTGTCTGTTTTCCAGACAGCCAACTAATATTGTTTATGTTTCTTTTTGTGTCCTTTTATGGCACAGTTGCCAGTGAAGCCTCTAAACCACCAGATGATGCAGCATTTGATATAATCACTGATGAGGAGCTGTGCCGAGTACAGGAATCAGACTCTCTCCACAATGAAAGTCAGATGGAGGGAGAGTCTTTGGATCAAAGCATGACAGATCTGTGAGTAAACACTGCTACATGGGCAGGGGACTCTTGGATATTGTTTGAAGTGTTGGTTTGGAGGTTTTTTTTCCATTCAGTGGGGATAGCCAACATCTGCATAAAGAGAAGACACTTCTGTTCCCAGCCACATGTTCAGTAAACCAGCACAAAATAGTTTTGGCCTATTTGCACAGTCAGCATCAAATCTAGCAAATCCAAACAGCTCCATCCTCTCCTTCCTCCTGCTTTACCACAGCACAGAGGAGTAGTCGCAATTCTGTGTTGCCATTGGTCCCACTGTCACCATTAAAAATCAGCTTGCCGTCCATGCTGGATAGCTGGTCATTCACACTTAACTTATAATAGGAGCTAAGCAATACTCTTTTTCAGGCTCACCATTGCTTAATATGAAGAGAACAAGGAGGTGGGGAAAAAATAAGGAAAGATGTGCTGGTCTTATGTCAGGCTTCATTGAATGGAGCGTGAAATAACTGGTCTCTTTCTGTAGCATTCCTTACAACTTTAAAGGTAAAAATTTACAGAAAAGAAAGAACAGGAATTGCTTAGCTAAATCTGGCACAAGTTTGTTCATTTTTTTCTTAAGAAAAGGAGATTGAATGCAACTTTCAGTCACTTTTTTACAGCTATTTCTACGTAAATTAGCAATGAAGAGGACCTAAGGCCATCTGAATGAGTAGTTGGTTTGCAAACTATGTTTTAGTTCTATAATTTAATGTATATCCATGTTTATACAAAATATTGTTTTACTGTTGTTCAAATGTTTTCAAATACTTTATGAAAATTCTGTTCTGTAAAATATATTACCTTTGAAAAACTTTTACATATTTGAGAAGAAGAAAAAAAGAGCAAGTTCACGTAAATTCTGAACTTGTTTTGCTTCTGAGCAGAAAAATAAGTGCGACAAACCTAAGTGCTAAACTGAAAATAGCCACAGAGTAACCAGCCTGCTGCTGTAAAAGCAGACCTAGACGCTCATGCCCCCATCAGACCAGTTTCCGGCATAAACCACAGTGACTTGCAATGTGGGTACAAGGCAGACTGTACAGACTTGTTTATTTGCAAAAAAACCTTTTCAAATACATTTCGGTTTCTTGGTAAATAAGTTCTATGTATTCTGCCTGTTTTGTATGCTGTTGACACTGATAGTATATTCATGTCTATAGTGTGTTGGGCAGACATGAATGAACTGAACTTCACAATGCTCTTGTGAAGTTAGTATTGCCTTTGTTTGGCAAAGGGACCATTTGCGGTGGGGAATTTCTGTTTGTTCATTTGTTTTGAGAAGAAAAAAGTGTAATTTACTCCTTTGAATTTATGCTGTCTGCAGAGGGGATATCACAGGTGAGTTAGCTCTGGAGAATACAACCAGGAGAAAAGAATTAAGTGTGTGTCACCATTTTTTTCACCTTGGGATTGGGCTAGATACATCTTGTCCCACAAAGTATTCAAGCTGGAAGGAGGGATTGCCACTAACAATGGAATACTATTCTTGAAGGGCACCCATACGACATCCTACTTGCACTGTGTAAACTCTTAAAGGCTGTCCATCTCCCCTTGTTCACAGATTATAGGCAGGAAAGTAAGTAGCGTTTTATTCCCTGTTGCTCTTGGTTCATCAGTTTTATGTGCAGGGGGGAGATTCCTACTGTGGTAATACTTCAAGCTTGAGACATACTTTGCAGAGAATGCAGTCCACACCTGCCCTTCCCCATGACACTTGTTATGTTTGAAAGGTCTCGCTAGCCTGAACACTGGAGAGGAGAATGGCTTTCTTACACTGGTTGTCTTGAGCATCTCATGTTGAGTGTGTAGTTTTGTGTTATGGTAGAGATCTAGAAACTGATACGTGAGTCAGAAGATGGTGTGGCACTTGTGACACATGTTGAAGGAAAAAAAGCAGAATGCAGCGTTGATTAGGACAGCACAGAAGTTTCTCACTTGTTTCTGTAGTGAGGAGTATATGTGTACGTGAAGCCTGAGTGTAGCGTAACACACAAGCAGATAATGCAGCTTTTGATACCATGGTGTTTGAGGGTAAACATGCCAGAGCTGCTATACTGAGTGTGAGCAAACGTTCCGCTAACCCTCTGTCCCGTCTTTGACAGTAGCCCATAGTAGACGTACTGATGATTTCCTAGTGTGTTTTCTCCCAAACTCCAAGGATCTGCAGTTCAGGGACTTTATGAGCTACTGGTCTCACTGCTGCAGATTTCTTGGCTGTACTGGACTGGCGGACTGCCTTGACTTCATATAGACCTTTGATCTTTTTTTTTTTTGTGTCCAGCTAAATGTGTCCTGATTCCTATATGGAGACTTGAGGTAGTCCTGACATGTAAATAATAATCCACTGGCATCCCAATAATGTTCTCTTTGCATTGAATTGAATATATAGGGTGGAATTTGCTTTGATGCTGTGCCTGGGGAAGATCCAAAGGATATAAGATTTTGCATGCTACGTGCATGTCTGAGGAATGCATACAAATACGTAAGTTTTCAGGCCAGACTTTATTGGGATTCTGCTGAAAACAGTCCAAGTTATTTGGTCTTTTGCCGGAAATTTGAACTCATTGATGAAGCTCTAAAAGGGAGGGAGGTGAGCATCTAAGAGAGGGAAGAGAAGGGAGGGTGGCTGGTCCAAGTAGAAAGAAGATATGTGATAGACATGCTCTGTTGACATAGTTTCTTATGGCCTTATGCTGGCTGTGTCTGGCTGCGATTTTTACACTGACTTGACTTTATTTTGGGTGTGAGTCCTTGCTAGACTGGAAATGCAAATTTGTGCTCAAAGCAGTGAATTATCTTAAAGGACATTTTCTTTTCTATTTGTCCCCCATTTGGTGTCTACTGTACTGTTACTCTACTTTTTGCTTGTTTTCTTCACTTAACCCTGCCCCTGTAGTTCTTCCCTTGAAGTGACATGAAATTATTACAATGGCATTACTTCGTAATAGCAGATTTTGAGAGACCGCCTTTATCAGTACAGGTCAGTTGAGAACCAAATAAAACTCATCTTGGTCATGAGCTGTGCAGGTATGTGGCAAGGTAAGATAAATGCTGTAACTCTGGCTGACCTTGGAGCAGCCCTTTCCTAAAGCTTGAATTAGGCAGCAGTTGCTTCATGCTTTCAGGTCTGTTATGTGAGTTTGGAGCAACCCGATATCTTAATGTGAGAAGCTCAGATAAGCTGTGCAACTGCGGTGCATCCTGCTTCTTCAAGGCTTGTGGGTTTTCTTTTGAAGAGTTGTATTTTTGAACTCTTACTTCTAAAACATTCACATTTGCAGATGTGTTCTAAAACGAAGGTCAGGGTATTTGTGTAGCACTGGGTCAAAGTCCCCAAGGTAAACCAGTGCCCTGTTTCCATTTTAACATACTGTAGGAATTACATGGCTGCAGTAAATGTTGCAGCAGCAGGATCATAATCATAGATGGCAGAAGTGTTAAAAAAAAAATAAGTACCGCTACCCTGGTACGAAACAGAGTCTAAAGGGTTTATTCACACCTTGGTACTGCTTTTGGTAGAAAGGATGTCTCAGCCTGTCTGCATTGTGGTTGCTTTGGTTTGCCCCTTCTTTTTTTTTTTTTTTTTGTAATGATACATAACATTCTTTCCTGACCTAATTACAGCACACGTGGCCAGGCAGGGTGCCAGTGCAGCCAAAAGGGGGAAATGCATGTAATTTCAAGCCTTTGCTGCCCAGCACAAAACCAGCCGTGGAGAGGAGTGGGGACAGGAGCACCTCTTGCCACCCTCTGCTGGCAAAGTCCACCTTGCAGCTGCATATGGGACAGCAGCTTCACTTGCCACATAGATGTGAAAGCACAGCACTTTCCTTCCTAGTCTCGTTTTAAGGAGAAACTATAGGAGAAACAAGAGGGGTTGTGTAGTAAGGGAAGAATTGGCTAAGCAACTGTTTTCTAAAAGGAAAATTGTGACGTGGACACAGTGGTGCCAGTAAGGATCAGGTACTGCTGATTTGAAGTGATCTGGTAGGAAGGACTGAGTGTTAATGGGGAGAAAAGGAACATTCAAAGTGAGTGTGGTTATTGCAAGAATGGTTTGAAACAGGCTAGAACTGATATTTCAAAGCTGTAATGCTTTCAGCCTTTGGGACAGACCCAACCCTGCCTTCATCATAGGCAGCCCACAGCCACATAAAGCCCTCCATCTGCTCCTTTCCAACCTCCCATCTTTCTTTTCCCTATTCCAGTCTTCACCCCTGTTCTGCTACTCTGCTTTTGCATACTTTCTGCACCAATCTGCATTGCCCCCGTGCACCTTTTTGCCTCCTACTGGGAAGTGATAAGGTCAGAGGTGGAAAGGAGGGACTGCAGGAACAAGGAAGGAGAACAACTAATGAATCCAGAGTTTCCCAGCAAGGGAACCAGGGTGCCAAGGGAATGCCAGGAAAAACAGGCTGGAAAGATGTCATGGTGCAAGGATTATGTGGAAATTAGGGCAAGAGATGCATCTAAGGAAACACTGCTCAGTGTTAGAGCCTACATGCAGTATGATATCCCTGTGTTTACAGGTGTCCAGTCATCTGGCAATATGAACTCTGTCATCAGAAGCAAGGTACAAAGATGTGTATGGGAGATTCAGACCATGAACCTGGTATTAGATGGAAGGCCGATGAAAATGCCGCTTTATTACAGAAATTTTAGATGAACACTAACAGAGTGCGTGTGGAGACCTTCTCCCAAATGGAAAAATACAAAAAAATCCCACAAAAAAGCCCCAATCACACATGAAACCCATCATGAAGATTGAAATGTGCATGTTTTTAATCCAGGCATTCTCAGATTTTTGTTAACAAACACCTTTCATGGAAAACCATCAGGCCAGAGGTTTGGTGAATGTCTCCAGACCTTCTGGTGTCATGAAGTCCAAGTTAGCTTTATGTTACAAAGAGCACAGTTTTATCTCATTGTTTTTATACTTTTTAATATCTTCTGCACAGTTAGCAGTCTTAGGATCAGCTCTGTCCAGGAAAAGCAGGAAACACTGAAGTATCATGATTAAGATAGGTTAGCCTAAAGCTTATCACAATATCTTTACTAATGGGATTGTATTTCCTCTTTCATGCAGGCTACTTATCTCAGTATTTACCAAAAAAAAAACAAGTTGCCAGATTTTCTAGGCAGTTCTATAGCGGGTACATGCTTGTTGCATCTGCATTATTTGAGGCAGTAAAAGTTTTAGAGCCTTCCTCTTCTGTGGTTTGCCACTGTTTAGCTGTAACTTGCCATTTAATGCATCTTGAGTTTTTAATAATTTTCCGTAAGTTCCTCCTGAATTTCACCCCCATGAAGAAATACAGAACAGGGTTAAGACAGCCATGGAAATAAGCAAGAGCTTCTGTTATGATGATTGCATATTCAAAGTTGCTGTTCAAGTTAAAGCTCCAATCTATGATCTTTAACAGTCTCAAGAAAGTATAGGGTGACTGAGTAAGAATAAATATGGCAACTACAGAAAATATTTTTTTTAGAGATTTGTTCTTTTGAAAACTCCTGGCATGCAGTAAGGTTCTAATGATTAGTGAGTAGCAGATGACCATGGCTAGCATGGGAATAAAATAGCCAAGGGTCACTTGGATCACTTCAAGAACTAGTTCTGTGCGATAGTTTGGGTATTCTTCCTGACATATTGCCTTATCAATACTAAACACCTCACTAAAAATAAACTGTGGTGCAGCAAATGCTAGTGAGATCGCCCAGATCAAGACACAGATCAGTTTGCCCCATGTCATTCGTTTGGTTTGACACACATGTGCTTTTGTGGCAAAAGTAATAGCAATAAGCCGGTCAAAGGTGATAGACGTTAGAGTTAACATCGAAGTGTACAAGTTCAGAGTATACAAGCCCCGTATAACACGACATGCCACAGTGCCAAAAGTCCACTCCTGAACAGCAGAATATGCCCAGAATGGCAGCGTCCAAAGGAAGACCCAGTCAGCTATAGCCAAGTTCAGCAAAAATATATCTGTCAGCACCTTCAGTTTCTCGTAGAAAACTAGTATGACAAAGACCAGTGTATTTCCTGCTAGCCCAAGGATGAAAACAGCTGAATACATACAGGGCAGGAAGACATTTGTAAATCTGTGAAGATTCTCACTTCCATTTTCATTGGGATCATTGATGGAGAAGTTATAATAAAAGTTAACAGCATCTGTAGTTGCCATGTTGCCTGCTTTTTAAAGGCAGCCTGTAAGGAGACACATTGAGATTTTTTTACTCAGCAAATTAAGTCCTAATGCATCCAGACAAAATCCCACGTGCTAACAGATAAGAGTTGTAATAAAGCATCCATGACAGACAAAAGCAAATATGCTTATTTGCTGGAGAGGATTTTCTTTACAGTCAGGACCCAAACACAACAGCTGGTGGATTTATACACATCATCTATTACCAGATTTATAGTGATGGGGACTCAAAAGCATAAACAATACAATTACAAAGAGGCTTCTGAAAACAGAATATGGATTAAGCTTTCAAATACGTCAGTGGGTTAGGATTTGGATCTAGGATTTCTGGGAAAACCCATGAGAGAAACAGAATTCATTTTGCCAAATTCAGCCTTTAGGCTCAGGTGTCAGGCTTTAAGTGTCAGAGTTGTTTGGCTTGGGTTGGACCTTTCTCAGTAAGTAGGGTTTGAGTGTCAGAGCAAGCGCTTTAAAGCTTTTGGTTCAGTTCAGTCTTAGCTCATTGTTCAGATGTTAGTCACATCATCAGGTGGTGGCACTTCTTCCTTTCCCCTTCTTAGGTGACTTACTGGAAGCATGGAGGGTTTTCATTAATGCCTCTGCCCCATTTGATTTCAGTTCATCTGTTTCAAATATTTGTATTACTGTCAGAGAAAGGAGTGACCACTTCTCTGCCAGTCCCCCTCCATCACAACCCCTCTCGAAAGCTGATGCAGTATCGCACTGTCAGCCCCCCATGGTAAGGGTCCGTTTTCTGTTAGGGCTGTCACCAGCACGTAGGAAGTAATAGCTGTAACAGTAACAACCAGATTTGCAGGCTGTTTAACTTGTAAATAAAATCTTTTATGAGACAGGTTAATGGGGTTTTCAAAGATTTAGCCTAAAGTTAAATGTCCTCTCTCTTGAGCTACGAAGAACATGTTTCTGTGAGACTAATCCTGATACAAGATATTACTCAGCATAAGACAGCAGAATTCATCTCTGAATCATTCAGACTGGGGGAAAAGCCTCGCCCTGTGTGAGTTATAACATACAGCAGATTGAATGTTACTCAAAAAGTAGTTTCCATGGGGCCAGTGCAGTGTTAGCCACCAGAGAAGTACTATAAAACTGCATGCTCCTTTGAAAAATTACTGGCTCTTTATAAAATAGTTCGCTTTTAATTCAGATGGAGGCCAAGCACAGGATGAAGATAACCAGCAAAAGTAAGTTAGGTTCAACAACATCAAGGCAAAGTATACTGAAACAAAAATTAAAACACTGTTTTTACATACTCTTTGCAACAGCAGTTGGCTGACGGTTCTTGCCTCTTGTGAAGGAAAGGCGTATCCCTCTAAGCTGAAACAAAGTGATTATCAGGTGCTCAGTTATGCAGTTTGACAATGTAACATTACATTAGTAGCCTTACGAAAATAGTACAGTTCTTTCTGCTGCCCGAGCTTACTGGAAATTAGCCTTCAGGAGAGTTTTACTGACTCTTTTAAAGGAAGATTTTTTAATGCCCACTTTTAATCTGTAATAGGTTTTTTGCTATAATAAGACATAACATTCACTCTCTGGACAGACTGAAATACTTAAAATTTTAAATAAGTTTTTTCCTATTACATTAATGTTCTTCACAGGAATTTTCAAATTCAGGCATTAATACCCTAATTTGGTTTTGGTGAAAGTAGATTTCATATGGAAGCCAAGCCAGGATAACTGTTGAACTCCAGCTGTAAAGAATTTTCTTATATACAAATAGCAGGCATTGTCTTCTGATATTCTTGTCTCCCCCACATGCTGACATGAGCAAATCTGCATATTGGTGGAGAACAGAATGCTGCGGAAGAGATCTTTCTAAGTTAACATGTCACATGTTTTACATGTCTCAGTTAGTTGAGCTCCTAAAGTCGGAATTTATGGATCATGTTTTAGGAAAGAGATGAGGTGACTGACACCATCAAACAGATAGCGAAGAATTAATGGGGGTCCTTGAAAATGACCTTTCAACTGGTGGTCTAGCAATTTATGTTCATGTTATGTTCTTGTGATCTTAAAAGTTACTAAGTTTTCTTTCTTTTCCTTCTTTCTCATGTCTGGATATAGCCATTTAAGTTCTTTCTTGGTTTGACAGCAGGAGAAATAAGTCTTAAGTCCCTTGACTGATTACCAACCCCTCTGAGGAGAAAAAAAAAAAAAAAGAAAGAAAGGAGAAAAAGAAGAAAAATTAAGGAAGTCCTACATGCATAGAAATAGGTTAACCTTGTAGGACTGTACACTCATTTTTAAGGCAAAGTCAGGTATGGAGATTTCTAGTCCTTTTTTTTTTTTTTTTTAATGCTGGAAAGCAATAAGGAACTGAGAAAGAGCTGCTAAAGCTGAAAACTTTTAGATCTCAGTTGTGTTCCAGACAAGCTGAAGTTACAGCTCAGAGTTGTTCAAGAAGGCTTTCTTGAAGGCTGATCCTGTATTATAAGGCTGAACAGTTTCTGGATCAGCTGACCACCTCTGGCAATTAATTTCAATCTTTGCTACTGAAAATAGTCTGTAAGTGTGTATAACCTGGTATGAAAGTTAAAAACAGGGGGAGAACCTTATCTTATGGAGACCAGCACCAGCCTCTCCAGTCCACTAAAATACAGACTGGTAACCTTTTTACTCCCACCCCCCACCCCCACCCCCGGCCCAGTGGATGGTTAATTTTAAGAGAAAGAAAGTCCAGCAGTTTCTTTTTAAAAGGTTCTCATTTATTCATAATGCATCTTATTATGTTACCTGATACTTTTCTAGCCAGAAGCCCTTAAAGTGTCCTGCTTGTTACTCACACACCTAAGTCAGAATCCATATTGTATGTTGTCTCAAACTTCAGGGTTGTTACACCTTGTCAGACTGTTCCTGGAGTTACTCCAGCTTTCTTCAAAGGAAAGAACAGTAGTAATCTTTCTACTTGAAGTGAGATAGCAGGAAAGCATTTTGTTAGGGAGGGAGGGAGGAAGGAGGAAAAAGATTCCCTGGTTAGGAGGACAGTGAGCAGGATGAGTTTATTTGCAAAGAAGTGTTAGGGTTTCTATGGACTGAGTCTAGGTTCTAAAAAGCTTTAGTAGAAGCTTAAATTGGATAGGAACAACATTATGGGTAGAAAAGTGAGCCGAAGACACCCATGCAGTGTCCGGTGTGTTAATGCAGGATTTGCCCTGAGGTCTATTACAGTTAACTCTCAAATTGATTAAATGGAAATGCAAGCAAGTAATGGAGAGTCAGAACATGCTGTTCTGATTTGCCCCAGTACAGATGGATATTTGCGACTAGAAGGTGACTGCTTATCATTTCCACTGCTCTGGGAACTGGGCACCCCAGGAGCTTGGTAGTATCAGGTGACAGGAGTTTTCCCTGTTTGGTCTCCATGGTCTAATTTCTGTTGTGCTAATCAGCTGTCCTGCTTTAATAGCTGCACCTGAAAAGCAGGGTGTAAAAAGCAATAATAATGATCTTGCCAGTTGTTTGTTTCTGTTGTCTCAGGGTTCCAAACAGAAAATCCAATACAAATCAATCTTTTTAAAATAAATCTCTATAAAAAAGTAATTTTAGCATGTAATAATAAACAAGATAATTTGCCATCACAATAAATACAGGCTATAAAAAAAAAATGGTATGTAATGCTCATCAACATCATGTATTGTGCCTTGCTTTAGAAATAAACCAACTTCATTACAAAAGGGTTTTGAGATTGCAATTAGAAAAGATGAAATTATCTCATAGATATATTTGTTGGAAGAAGTGAGAAGTTTTCAGGCATGTATCAGTTGGAAAAACAGATGCTGGAGCATAAATGGAAAGGAGAGAATTAACATATACCTTCTGAGGTCAAATACCCAAAACATTTGTCTAAAAGCCTTTTTCAAAAACTAGCAAGTATAAACCAAAGAGCTACTGCAATAACAAGACATCAGAAAAGAATTAGTAACAAAACTAGAATGCAAAATCAGTCTCTTCAACAGTGTGAACAAAACCTCACCCTTTCTTTTAAATTTTGCATATCAGGGTGGAGGATATCTATGATACTAACAAAATCTTTCAAGTTTGGATATTTCTAAATGTTAAAGCTTCTTTTTTGTTTGGTGATTATTTTTTTAAAAAACTGTCTGTCTAGTCACCTAAAGTCAAGAAGATAGTCACTTACTAGACGGTGTCACATCTTGAGGGAATGCAGTCATCTTATCTTTCAAAGGAAATGTGAAAGCAGCAGTTTGCTTTATTTATCAGTGCTGAAGCCTGTGCTGCTGCATCACAGCTTTTGTGGTTGTTGACCAAAGATTTGTTGTTACTCCTTTGTTTTGATTCTTGAGTGATACTAATACAATTACAATGGTATGCACAAGCTGTGCTCTCAAGATCCAGTTCAAATTCACCTACATGTGGCCATTTGTCTGAAATGTCCAGAATCAAATTGGTGTTTCAAGAATTCTTTGTAGAATTGAAACTTAATCTGTATTTATCACTTACCTTTTTTAACGACTCCTGCATATTTTGTGACAGTACTGGATTTTCCAATTCCTTCTAGGTTTTCTGTTTTTCTCTGGGGCAAGATTATTCTAGTGACAGTTTTCCATCAGATTTCTTGCCCATCTGAGGTGAGCTAGGGATTGCTACAAAGGTATTGTGTTGGTGACCATCCCCAGCTGAGTTTGGTACCTTTAAGGCAATCCCATCTCTAGTTAAAGTTAGTATTTTTGCTAAATTTTCTTTCATAGTCAAGGGAAGAAGCTGGGAGAGCCTCTGTGCATTTACAAGGGAGCCAGAGGGGGCCTACTCTTTGCAGGGGTGGCTGTTTGCACTTACAGCAAAGACATGAGTAGGAGTTGAATTACAGTCTAAGTGTACAAGAAACAGTTGTGAAGAGGCTCTGAGAGGGTGCAGGGAAGTGGAGGTGCCAGGGCAATGCTGCTTAATAAAGCAATACTCTGCTGTTGTTTCTGCTGTAATTAGGGACATCTTTTGTGCACTCCTTGTAACTAAACTACATGCCTGGCCATCACCACAACTTGGCATGAGCCTTAGCTTTTCTTTAACCTTTCCTGGGGTATTCCTTCATAGGAGGAGCCCAGTACCTGCACATCCCATAAAGCAATGTACTGCATGCAATGTACGTGACATTTCAGGTGGCTCCCTAGATGTGTTTCCTAGCTGTGTTTATCAGCTGTGCTCACTTCCCTAGCAAGCCTTGCCGCTCTTGATAGCCATTGGAGACTCATTTTGCAAAAGCTATGATTAGTGTAGAAAAGTAGTAGTTTTACTCAGGGACAGATTCTGCAAGAGGGGGAGGCAGTATTCAGAGAAACTAGCCCGTGCAATTAGATCTTCGCAGCAGCCTGTGGTACAGTAGCTGGAGTTCTTCTGGGACTCTGTCCTGTAGAGCGGTATGGTTGTATCTCTGAGTGCTTGAATTTGGTACCTGTAAAGGTGTATTAAAAATTCCAGCACCAAATTTGACTTAACCCTACAGCATCATTTACTGAAAGAAGACTACTTGCACAAGAAATGCAAGGCCCTGTGGGGCTCTTTAAAATTGAGTTCTCCCTTGTGTTTCATTGCATGTGGTAGCAATTCCTCCGTCTTGGAGAAACAAACTTGTGGCAAGGTGTTAAATATTCACAAACTGTTCCTGTCAAACAGGGGAACAATAGGTTGCAAGAGACACCTGCTTGTAGTGGTTATTTTCAGATGCAAAATAGGATATAGGGATGATAAAGCGGTGGCCAAGCTATGTGGTAGCATGTGTACCCTAAACCGGTGTGAATGTCTGCCCTGAGAAAAGGTAAAGTTCCCACTGTGTTGCAGAGGGCCAGCAACTGGCCCTTTCTGCCATCAAGGCCCATTTAAATTCTTTAAAACCAGAATTGCTTTTGAAATGTCTTAATCATGCATTTATGGAGGGCTCATCTGATCTACTCTGTTAGCCTCATTCACAGTGATCTCATTGCAAGGGCTGCTTCCTCAGTCATCAGAGATGCTCCTTTCTCAGACTGACAGGCAGGGATGGCCTTCCCACGGAGACCAGTACCTCCCGACATCCATTTGCCCTTACTCATACACAAGGAACCCTGGGATCACTTCTGTGTAACTTCTAATAAACTCTACCGAAGACGACTGCAGTAGCAGCAGTATTCAACCCTTTATCATAAAATTGGGATTGAAAGATATTCAGAGATACTTTATTTCAGCTTGCTAGCCTAACTGTAATTTGACCTGTTTCCTCCTTTGCTTCATAAACTGTGTTTCCATAAAATATTTTTTGATGGACTGCTCAAAGAAGCCCTCTCTGGCATCGGAATGGTGAGGGCTGCTGTGTGTGTCTGCATACATGTAGCTCTGTAAGACTGGGTGGCCTGCCTCAGTCTGCCTGCAGGAGAGCCACTATAGCATGACTGAATTATCACTGTAACCTAGAAATAATGGTAAATACAGAGGTGGGCTGTGTGAGTTTGTCTGAGGGAGAGGGCTGGGAGACTAGCTGTTACTCCTGAGCGGGTCAGTCTGAAGAATGTTTAATTGTATAGTTGTGAAGCCCCCTGTGTGCAGAAACCGCTCTGGCTGCAGGGATCCGGGCTCTGGGAGGCTCTGGGATGGAGCAGCCTCTGCAGAGGTACAGGCTGGGCACTGGGGGCTAGGCAGCAGCTCTGCTGAGAAGGCCTGAGGCTCCTGGTGGGTAGTGGTGTAAACCCAAGCCAGAAACTGCCTCTGCTATACTCTTCTATAATTCTGCCTCAATTTTCCTGCAATAGCCTCTGAAGAACTGTGCAAGGAGAAAATTCAAAGGTATCTAAGAAAAAAACAGCTTGGTTTTGGGAGCAAATACCTCACAACTGAAAAAAGCTAGGGTTACTCACAGAGCTGGCTGTAACCTTGGTGGCATACAGACTGTGCAGTGTTCAGGATCTTTGGGGCAGTGGCTTGCCGCTATTACTAGTGTTTGCTCCGCTAGTCATCTGTTTGCTGCCTCCTTCTGGGGAGGGAACTTGAAAGCACCCTGGTAATCCCAAAGTGGTTATTTTGAAACCTGTTGTCGGAACTTCTTGCAAATGCAGCATTTGACTGACAACTGAAAGCTGTCTTCATCTCAGAGCCTTTACCAAACCTCTTCCGTTATCACAATACTAAAAAAATCTCAAAAAATTTTGCATGTTTTCCCTTGGAGCACAGAAATATCCCTTTGTCACGATTGTTTCCCTAGCTTGCTTTCTCTGTATGCACCAGTTGCCTCTGCTCTTTACAGATAAACGTTATCTGTAACAAATTTTGAGGCCGGGGAGTCCTTTTGTTTTTTGGTTTTGGTTGGGCTTTTTTTTTTTTTCTTACATAATGTAGCATAGTTAAATCATACATCTTTTTTGAGAAATGGTTGGGATTTCCTATAGAGACCTCCTATATGGAGGTCACCCACAGGACATAGCGGTGGATCTTCATGTCCATACTTTTTTTTTTTTTTTTTATCAGCTCCCTGTGTGATGCTTTCCCATCCCTACAAGTGTCAGGGTTTGCTCATAACCCTGCTATCTCGTTTCCCACCCATACACAATCCTTCATGCAAGATACTGTCTTGCATGTTGTTAAAAACTCAGCGAGCTCTGTATCCCCCGTGCTCCATCCCAAATCATGCCTTTCTTCTCACCCGTGCCAAGGGCTATCTGTGCATCCTTTCTTCTGATCCTTCACCATCCTCTTTCTTTTTTTCTCTTTGTGGGCTGGAGAGGAAGGCTGATAAGTTAGGGTTTGTGGGATGGGTCTGACCTGCTGGTAACAGCAGGCCCAGGAAATCATTGGTGCACTTCAGCATAACGCCTTCCATTGTTTCTTGGTATTAGAGACATTTGCAGAGGTGCTTGCTGGGCTAAGCAGCTGTTAGGGGCTCTGTAAAGCCTCCACTCTGTTTCAGGTTTCTGGCTTTCACACAATTCAGTAAAGTTCTAGCTCTAGACAATTGAAGTTCTCTCCAGAAATCATTGCACTGCTGACAGGATTTCACTGCTCAGCCACATGAAGCTGATGCCTTAGACACCTAGCTCTGAGCTGCCAGACCTCAGGTGTTTATGAAAACAGAAAATTGTCGAGAGCAGAGTCGAACCAGCTTTCTTCGGGTTTCAGTTCTGGAAGGGACTTCCTATTTTTAACTCCCAAAGCCATTCATGATGTTGGTCACAGTATTTTTACTATCATTTGTAAGAAATGATTTCCATATATAAGAACAGGAACACTGGACCAGACCATCCAACTGAGGGACAGTGACCAAAAGCAGATGCCTGAGGAAGAGCACAAAAACAGGACGAGCATGTAATGCTTCTTCAAAATACCCTGCCAGTCTCTGACAATCTGTCACAAGGATTTGCTGAACCAGAACTGTTCTCTTCTTGCTGTGGTGTCTTTTCCATGCTTCAGTTCTTCCTGCTTTTCAGCCCCACTTCATTTCACTTTGAAAAGAAAAAGAAGAGAAAACAGTCTTGCATATTCTTAAGATGGGGACCTGGCAAGCTACAGCAACATCCTTAATGCTGCCACCTAGTGTGAATAGGTCATGCAAGAATAAATTCTCTCAGAGACGCAAGCGCTCCAGTTAAATCGTGAGACTGTGTTTCTCATATTTTCCACATAAGGCTACCAGGCTCACTTTAAACTGTTGGCTCTGTGGGATATCATGGCAAGGAACAGGATTTTCTTTGTGATGGTAATGTGCTTGAGTTTAAAAGACAAAGTAGGAGACTTAGTTTTCCCTTACCCTATAGTGAGTAGGTGCGGTGAATTTATTGGTTCGAGCAGCCAAGTGGCAAGCTAACCACCTGACCATCTTTTAGGTTGCAGCAGCAGGAATAAGGAAAATCATGGTTAGAGGAGAACATGGAAAATGTATTGGCCCTGGGGTTTAATTTACACTTCAGGGTCCTAAAAGAAAGGTGACATTAGTGAATTAAATGAGGAACTGATGGCGTTGCATGATAAATCATGGAGTTGACACTTCCAGGAAGCCTGTAATCCTGTAGTTCTCTTGGTCTGTATGAATTCAAGGCTGTGAAGTTAAAGCTGTGTACTTACCATGGTGGAATGGGACAATTCTGTGGATCACAGCATAAAATCTGTTGCTCTTCCCACTGTGCAAGCAAAATATATGTATAGGTTTACAAGCTATAGTTTAGTTTTGTAGGGTGTTTTTTCAGAATCAGTTTTCTTATCTAATTGTATAAAGATAGCAATTAAATTATTTGTTATCACTTGCTAAGTATTTGCGTAGATGTTATATTAACTTTTATGAACCAACATGTAGTATGTCATTCCTACATTTCAGTTGGCACGTAGTGTTTGGTTATAGCTCAGGTTTTGGCACTTACTCACAGGTCTGAGTCTTCCCTGCAGGTCACAGCTGTCTCCTTAGGGTATTAACAGTAGTGGTATGACTTTTTCAAAGTCAAACATTACCGAAAAGGCTACAGGAGTAAGAGAACATGCATTCCACAGATAACACTGCTTTATGAGTTCAGGAAACATGTAGACAGCAAGTGCAGTTTAATTTGCAGTCATAACAGTAAATTCTTCCTGTTTCCAACCAGTAGTGTCACTCCACTAAACTCACATGTGGTTGCATGTGCTGACACAGTATATTCAGATGCTGCTAATGACCAGCTGAAGGTGGTGTTACCTGGAGACATTTTCTCTTGCTCTTCTACTCAGCAATGCTGCTTGTAGAGCAAGGTCCTGTAGGATTTAAAAGAAAGTAACAAATTGTGCATTGGTTTTGAGAATTGGTCTATGGAATATGTGGCAATTATGCCCTGCTACATGACGACACTTGATGATTCAGAAGCACATATAAGTAATATTACATTTTATTAGATTCCACTGTTTTTTGGAAGAAACTGACCAGTTGGTTCCCTGTATATAAGAATCCTTGGCATTTTTCTGGGAATGATGGCCTAATCTACTGAGATGCAGAGAAGCAAAGTATCAGTTAGGGAAGCCCTAACTTACTTGGAAACTATCAGCATTTGTTCACTGACTGTCAGATTCAGTCTTCTGTCTGTGTCCCAGCCCTGTAATTCATAGCTGGTGCTATTCCAGTGTTCACCCAGAGCAAGCACCCTTTCTGAGGTGAGGAGTGGTTAGCAAGTTCTTCATCTGCTTCCTCTGCTCTCCTGGACACATCATGGTGGGGACAAGGCATCCTGCTTTGTCATCTTGTAGCAGCTTCTTTGGTGTATTTGTGTTTGAACCATCCAGTATTTCTTGTATGAAAAGAAGACACATGGTAGTGATTCTATAGTGATAAAATATGTTTTGTGTATCGTTGTCACGGTAAGGAACTGGATAATCTCTTTGTAAAACACCTCACAGATTAAATCCACGTGATATCCCTGCACAAGCTTTCTTTCAAGAACAAGTTCAGACTGTTTTGCTCGTGTCTGCCCTCCTTAAAGAATTCCACCTGCCAGGGAGTCTTTAAAACCTGGCAGCGTCTCAGTAGGGGATTTATCTTAAAACCGTAGAGAAAAGTTCTGGATGTCTGTATTCCTCTTAGCTCATGAAACCGGGATAGGAACAGTTTTACATTTGTGCACAGTGGTTAGCAGAATGGGGCTGCAGTTTCACCCAGACAGTTTTGTCACTAGAAGGTGTAAAATAAGAATTCTAGAATTTAGCGTGATGACTATCAAAACGTTTCTGTTTTAGGGAGGCATCAGCATGCAGGTGGTATTTGACCACATACTAGTAGTTAATCATGACTTTTCTCTTTTTCCTTGTCCTAGAAACAGCACGTGTAATTCTTCAACATTTGATGAGTCGGAAGAGTGGCAAGTTGCTCAAGATGCTGAGATATGCTTGTTGAAGTCAGGAGAAGTCATGTAAGTGGAACAGTTTTATTACTCCCAGGCTGAAAGAATAAAGTCTGAGCTCAGATATCAGCTATTTGAGCACAAGCCTTGCAGACTCTTGGAAGAGCTGATCACTTATGTCCCACAGTAGAATTTGGTTTGAGGAGGAGCAGAGAGTATAGCTCAACTACACAGAGCAGCAGCAATGAGCCAGGCCCTCTGTCTTCAGTCCTGAAAAACTTTAGTGCAGGTGGGGAATAAGAAAGAAAAATCTGGGTCCGCATCACATCAAAAAACCTTCCTTCTTATTCTTACTGCAGGAGATGCTGTGAACAGGAAGGGGGCTTAGAGAGAAGGCTGTGTAGTTCTGGTAGTCTCTGGAAGAAACTGCAAGGGCAAGTCAAGGAGTGTGGTGCTAGTTGGACCTTTGTCACAGGGATGGAATTCATGGCCTTTTGGAGCATGTAGCTATTATTTATTGGTGGCCTTACAGAAACTGTCTTGCCTGCTCTGGTTGATGTATGCCATAGCATAAGATGTTCAGCTGAGCCTCTGCTCAGCTTCTGTGAACTGTGTGCACACAATTCTCTCCATGTATCCTGCTCTGAAATCAATAGTCCATGTGCAGTAGTGATACAGCATCTCACTTGCACAGCCAAGAAGGGAATCTAACATGAAAATGCCCATGACTTAGAGACATTCCCCTTATCTCACTCTCCCCTTAATCCTAGCTTAGAAATTTTGGCTTATTTATGGGGAATGTTTTAAACTTTTGACTGCAGGGAGATAAATTAGTCCATGTTTCAACCTTGTTGCTGCTGTTTGGAGAACCAGGTAAATGAAGCAGTAACTAAAATCATAGCTGGGTTGTAGGGCAAAATGAAGAGTGAGCATTAGTTTATTAAAATCAAAGATTACCTGAGACACCCCAGCAGTTACTTCAGTTAAACAGAAAAAGTAACAAGGTAAGCGAAACTTTATATGGAGCTTCCTCTCTGGCCGGAGAGGAGGTAACAATGGTTACCATAATAAATCAGCCACGATCCCTGTGTAGTCATGGCTGGAAACTGAACTCCTCCTTACTCTAGAACAGTAAATCATCATGGTGACTGTGTGATATCTTCTGGTAAATGTGCTGGGTTTTGATAGCTGCTGACAGACAAATCACGGTGCTGTGATTTACTGTGAGCTCATTGATTGGGAAACGATTTGTTTGGCTAAAAGAATGATATGTTAGATTAGTTTTAATTAGGGTAATGTAGGTGAGTTCCACGCTTCTTGGAAATTAAGAGGTTTCTCTTGAAGGAAGCAGGCAGCATTCTCCTGTTTAAGGGCCTCACTGTTTGCAGTCTGAAATAGATATCAGAATGAGGTAGGATAATATAATGCTGCAGGACTCAGGATCATGGTGCTAAGAACTTCCTTTTTAATTGGAAGTACTTTGAATCAGCTTTTATGCAGCTTGCTTGGGTAAAACAGACCAAGCTGTAGCACTAGGTGCTTCAGAGGATCTAGACAGAGCTGCTGTTCACATTCCATCCCTTTGTCCCATCTGTACGCCTGATCCCTATTTCCTTTACGAATGATATCTAGAAAGGTGAATAAATCAGGTCACTATTCTTTGCGTAAATTTTTATTTCAAAAGAACAGTAGAGGGCAGTAGACTACTTTTATCTAGTAACTCTAAAAAGTTTTATTCAAGCACTACATTTTTCTAGTCAAAATGAAATAAGTAAGTGAATAATATACACATTTACCAGAGCAGAGAGAGTGCTTGATATCAGTCATCTTTTCTGTAGTTCTTGCATTCGTCCAAGGCTGAATTTTCCTGTACCTTGTGGACCTGTCCCAAAGTTGCTGTGGAGTCTGCCTCAAATAGATGGAAAATAAAAAGCATTGATTATTGTTTCTGTCTTGAGTAATTAGATCGGATGTCTTCAAGTAATTGTATTTTCTCTCACAGGATCAAATTACCCCTTACAGTGGAAGAGATCTTAAATTTTGGGGAAAGTAACAGAGAGCTGTTCATTAAATCCAGCACCTACAGTATCATTCCCATCACTGTTACAGAGATGGGACTGACAATTAGCTGGATCTTTTCATCAGACCCTAAAAGTATATCTTTCAGCGTTGTCTACCAAGAATCAGAAGACACACCACTGGATCAATGCAAAGTAAGACCTTTGTTTCCTTAGTACCTTAGAGACTGTAGTACACTACAGTCAGCCACCTGGAGGAATCAGCAGGTGTGGCTAGGAGGTCTCAACATGAGTGCCAGTTGCTATTGCATTAAGGACTTGCTTCTCCGATTAAGCCACACTTCTGCTGAAGGCAGAGTTATGTGTTTAATTATTTGATGTTGCCTGCAAAAGTTGAGTTGAAGACCACTGTAGCTTCTGTTGGTCACACCTGAAATTCAGCCACTATTATTAAGCAAAAATAGAAGTCCAAGACTGCAAAATTCTTCTTTTTTCCCTCCTCAATATTACTTCATTTGTGGGGTGCTTAGGGCTGATCTTGCCAGGCTCTTGAGCAGAGGTCACAAGAAGACAGATAAATTGATTGGGTTACCTGCATTTCTTACAGCAAAGCATATATTTAAATGCCTTGATGGCATGCAAAATTGCTTTGCCAGTGCCCAAGGTACCAGTTTTTATATGCTTTGTCCATATTTCATGAGGATTATGGATTAAGTAAATCTGTGTTACTCAGCTAACTGCAGTGTTTTAATGAAGACAAGGCAGTGTTCAACTCGGCGGTAGGGGGAACTCTAAGGCTGTGATTTCACTGTGAGAGTAAGACATTTATGCAGCATGAGTTAATTCACTCCATGTTTACTAATTCCATGTAGAATCTCCTTTTTTTCTGAATCTGAAAGCTGAATGAAAAGTAAAAGTTGCTTTCCTCTTGATATATCTATTCGATAAAACTTTGGATTTTATAGGGTCATCCTTGATCTACATCAGCTGCTGTTCTGACTACTGTCTCTGCTAGGGTTTTACAGCAAGATAGGTGGTTACACACACTTTTGCTGTAAGGTTAGATAAACAATTAAGATTTGCTGAGAAAGCTTTTTTTATAATATAGGGAGTATAAAAGCATATATTAAAAGACACATTTAGCTAAATCCTGCTCTTGGATATATTTGTATAGATTTAATGTAGCATTGCTGATGTTAGTAAACTTGCTTAGATTAACACTAAAAAGATCAGGATTTGATTCTATCTCTCAAGCGCCGATTTATAGCCATAGCTTAATGCTGTAAAGAAGTTATCAAAGGAAAACAGTTGTCTCGCTGTGGGATTTTTGTTTGGGTGAATTTTTAATGCTAATCAGTAAAAGTAAATGGTTTTGCAGGCACATATGCACTTTGGGAGTTTCAAGATGGCTCAAGTTAAGTATTTTTCTCAAGACAAATGACAATTTATAGGGCAAATAGTTTCATTTTGATTGTATTGAATTTCAGGTTCTTATTCCTATGACCCGCTGCAATTCTCATAAGGAAACTGTCAGAGGACAGGTGAAAGTCAGAAACTCTGGAATCTACACGCTGATATTTGACAACACGTTCTCTAGGTAAGTCCTAGCTGGGTGCAAAAGGTGAAATGGGCTTGTATTTACGGATGTACCAGTATTCTGCCATTCAGAAGGAAGTATGAGAAATTGGTCCCGGCTGGCCAGAAGATCTTCAGCCTGACCTTTGCTTGTTGGTGGTTTTTTTTCTTCCTTCATAGGAGAATTCCACTTTTCTGTTTCAACCTCTGGGAAGGTAAACAGAAGTAAGCAAGTAATCTGTGACTCTTTCCAAGACAGTTTAGTCAGAATTGTCATCTTATTAACAACAAACCTGACAGCCCTTGCACAGGCATACTTTTTAACAACAATTTTTTGCTTGAGTATGAACTGAAAGACTGAATATACTTTTAAGGCTTCTTGTCCAGTTGGCTTCAGCTAAAGTGATCATCTTGCTCTCTTTTTTTTTCTTGACAGGTTTATCTCAAAAAGAGTGTTTTATCATTTGGCTGTCGAGCGACCTGTCATCTATGATGGAAGCGATTTTCCATAGCCTTGACTATACTGTGTTATTTTAAATTACATTTTTAAGAAATGCTATTACTTCTGTACATGTAAGCATTATGATTACCACTGTGTTTGAAGACTTTGAAACTATGCAATACTTACAATGCACTTAGAGAACATGTATACACTAAAAAATGGAAGCCTTTTTAGGAACACTAATGATTCTGTACTGTGTACAGATTGCTGAAAAGCCATGTTGTTTGATTTAACAGGTCAATAATAACCAAATCTTTTTCAGCGGGGAGAAAAATAAGTGTGGGGGTGTCTAAATGCAAACTGAAATTCTCTACTGGAAATTGGATTACTTTTCTTCCAAAAAAATATCCTTCAAAAGGAAATGTAAAGAAAAATGCATATTTTTGTTGACCTCTTCACTGAGTAAACATAACCATTTCTGTTCTGCTGTACTGCTTTTACAGTCAGAACAACAATTATGCAATACTTCAATCTTCACAGGCATATATCGTAATCCATCTAGAATTTTTTATCTTTTCCAAGTTTTATAAACAACAAACACAGGGTTTTTAACAATTTGGGCTAAGATTTGGTAAGTCTTAACTGGCTTTTACAAATGCTGTGGTACTGAATACCAGTGACAAAATAATACAACATGAAGCAGCAACTCCTTTCACTTTTGCTCACTGTACTCTGCAGGCTGGTCCAGTGAAACCAGCTGTTGTGGAGAGTACCAGTGGCAGAATCAGGAGTATCATTTATGGAATAAAGTACTGCTCACTGTGTGATATTAGGAAGAGGAGCATTCCTTTTTCCTGCTTTAGCACCTTAGTCATCATCATTTACAGGAAAGCACAGTTTCTAAGGAGGTCAACAGTCTCTCCAGATCATGTGGAAGATAGCAATAAAGTTTGAATTGCTTTCAAAATGTCCATCCAAACCCAAATGCATATCCAGCCTTGATGAGCTCTCCACCCGGTGTTAGTGTATTCTGTCCCTTTCCTAACCCTTGCAGTTGCCCTAGCCAGCTGCTAACTTTCCATCTTGGATTTGGGGACAAAGCTGGCTGTAAACACTACCTTTTAAGGGAAGACTGGGTTCTCATTCATACAGAATTTCCATACAAACCATCTGCTTTCTATATAGAATTTAACTTCTTGTCAAAATATCTGAAAGCAGATTTTTCTGGTTTAAAATCCTGTCTTCTGAGGGAAAGGCAAAACACTTAGCAGGAGAAAGGAGAAAAGCTCTTTCTCCCGAGCCAGCCCTCCTCACCATTTCAGGTGTGTCTGATTTCTTAAAGTTCTTGTTCTCCCAAGGAAACCTCAGACGTGGAAGGTTTTTGTGCAGCGTTTGGTAGAAGAACAGCACAGCCTGCCAGGAACCCTGTAGATTCTTGGTGGCAGCTGTAGCTGCTATACAGGGGTTGTGGTGGGAGTCAGAAAATAAAACATGAGAGGAAAGAAGGAAAAAGGGCAAGCACAAGCTGAAGCAAGTGATTTAGGAGAGAGGAAAGGGGCAGCAAATTTGTAAATGTAAAAACAAGGGCAGGGAATTGGAAGGATCAGCTCAGCTAGGGAATGAAGTCAGGAGCGTCCAGCTGGTGTCTATGTGTTGCTGGTCAAATCCATTACTCATAAGGGATCTCCTACATGGAAAAGCTGGTTGGTTGAAAGATGGGCATCACAAGACAAGTGTTGGACATTTACGTGGCAGCAGCTGAGGTAGGGGGAAATTTCTGATCATACAAAAGAAAAGAATACTGCAGATAAAGCTAGAGGTTGCTAATCACTCATTCCAGTTGTTAACAATGTATAAAATACAGTGAGCTTGAAAAAGATCGTAAAAGAATGATTACGTTTCATGGAGCACCTAGATTTTAGGTGTCTGGCTCATCAATAGCTTTTCCCTTTCCCTTCCCTTCAGACACCTCTTCTCATGTTGGTGGTGTGCTCCGCAGCCTCTGCCAGGCAGAGGGGTCAGTGGAAGGTGCAAGCTGGTTTACTCCCCTCCTGAGGGAACAGGCTGAAATGCAGTTAAACCCTTACCTGGCTGTGTGCATGAAAACTGAGATGGACAAGAGACTGAAGAGGGCAATAAACAGGCAATAAACGGCGCACAGATCACTTCATGAATTATGGCATATTTCAGTGTTGAAGCTATGTTTTATATTTAATTAGGCAAAAAGAGATTATTTATTGCTTAAAAATGGAGTACTGTGTACCATACGCTATGCAATTTCACTGAGCTGTTACTGAAGTCTGCTGCAGTTTTCCTTTAAGCTTTTAGGTATGGTTTTTAAATGCGTTTTTCTGTTGTTTTAGTTAGAATACTAATCTTACTAGGATATCTTTCTTAAAATGCCAAATGTAAGGTAAAGGGACATTGTCAAGTATCTTAGGCGAAAATACATCTCTCCTCAAAGGTATTTGAAATATTTCCATTCAGAATTATTTGACAGACTTACCTCTTGATCTCCTCTTTGCATCCCAGTTCTTAACATGTTTTTCATCCTGTGGCAAACATTTTTTTAGCCACTGTTTATGTAACCCTTAAAGTAATTGGCTCCATCTAGTAAGCCAGATGTTTCCCTGCAAATCTTTTATGTAGACAGTGTTGAGGCTGACTGAGGCATATGCTTGGGAGGAGGGGAATAAAAACACTGAATTATTTTTATTTAGCATTTGAGTCTTTGCGGTACCTTTTCTTCACATTTTCCTGCCCCATGAGAGTAGTTTTATGGCTTATTTTGCTTTTTGAAAGAGGGCTAAGAGTGGGACCCAGAACCTGTAGTTTAAAGATGAAAAGAAAAGATTTGCTTCTAACAGAGGAGAGCATTTAAGAAGGAGAAAAAGTTTCAAAAGGTGAATAAGGTACAACAAGTGGACAGGAGCACAACTGTTTAAAGCAGCTATTCAAGAACAGGAATCCCCTCATGTCAGCTAGAAGGGGGAATCTTTTCCACCTCAGAGGCCATGCAGAGAAGACAGTAAAGAACCTGTCATTAGTACTGACCTTTTGTTTGAATGTCCCGGACAGTTTATTACTGGAGCCATGGAAACCCAATAAAGGACTTAGCACAAATATAGGTTTGTGAAAGCGATTATTTCTTTCAAGCACCTTATACCTCCATTCATAAAGCACTTGTTCATGTGAGCTGTGCCAGGGGTGCTGATAAATCTATTTACAGGTGCTCAGGTGGCTAGTTGAGTTGGGCCTTGTATTATCCTCAGGAATGCAATTAAGAGAAAAGAAATATTTTAAATTGATCATGAAATTAATTGCAGGGGATGTCACACTCAGGGGACAAAGAGAGTATATACATTGTGGTCAGCATAAGCAACTGGGTGTTTTTCCTGGGCGCTGGAGCAATGGAATGTAGTCTTTTTAGTTATGCAGAAGTTTATGTGAAGGAAGGAATGTAGTAGTTGCTTTAAGAAAATGACAGTGTTCCTTTACTCAGCATTATTCAATGTTGCTTTATGAAAAATCAGAGATGTATTGCACAAGAGTGTACCATGTTACAAAATAGCAAAGCTACAAAAGCCTGACTTCACTCCTTTCTTAAAATTGAAATTGCACTATAGTTTTAATTATGCTCAGTCACTGAGATTATAACTTGTTAAGAAACATCTTTTGGTCTTAACTGCCAAAGAATTGCAAACCCAGTTCACATCAAACTTCATGCTCCAGATAGGGGAAAAAGAGATTTATGTATACCAGCTTCTGTACAGTTACAGAGATGTAGACGGTTGTGTACTGGAATGTTTCTTGATGCTTTTTTTTTTTCTTTTTTTAACCTCAGGAATTAAAAAAATAAAATTCTCTATCATTGAGAATGTGTGTCCCTTGTCTGCCTTGCGGAGATAGCTTTGTTTGGAATGTAAGTCAGATGATTGATCTACTTCTAAGCAGAAAAAAATTTTACAAGATAAGGAAAATGGAAAATAGTTTGTCATGCTGGTGGAGAAAGGCTGCGTCTGTACAGTACAACAGAGCAACAGCAGAGATCATTAAATAAGTATTAAGTGAGTCAGTCCCCAAGCTAGAGGAAGTATCACCATGTCCTGGTGGCTTGGAGCAGCTGAGCCTGCCTCAGCAAGGGCACAGCCCCATGGCTGAGAAACACCTTCATCTGCCTTTGCTTCCCCGTCAAGGTAAAAACAAAGCACCCTCAAGGACAGCAATTACACACTCACTGTTGTCCATGCCCCTGAGCAGCGCTGCTCTTCAGCTTAGGGCTCCCGTCTGGCTTCCCTCCGGTCCCGGACGGGTCTGTTTGCCCGCATTACGTTGCATGGCTGTGGGAGGGCAAGATGTGTGAGGCGCAGGCACTGTTCACCTGTCGCTAATGCGTTTGCATCTGTAGTCCCAGCCCCAGGGCACGTGGTAAGCGGGTGGGCTCCTCTGAGCTACTGGGGCCATCTGAATGGGGTCAGGAGGACAGCAAGCCCTGTCATGACCAGTCATTGCTGCTTTCTTCAGTTATTTCTGTTTCCTCACAGGAGTTTCCTGCTGAGGTGGAGGCTGCTGAGGTGGAGGCTGCGATGCTTCCTGTCCCTGTGCTCCAGCAGGAGCACCAGCCACCACACCACGCTCAGGGGCTTCTCTCTAGGACAGAGTATCCAACAAAGCCTAACCTGGAGTACAAAGGACCTGCAAAGACTGAGTTTTACATATACCTGATGCACATGTAAGTGACTGTACCTTGCTGTACAACAGCTCTGCAGGAGAGGCTGTAGCTGTTGAAAGCCTTTGTGTACATCTCCAGTAATCCATCTTTTGTCGTACTGGACAATACCTCCTCCCTTCCTTGATGCCAGGGGCAAGGCTCTCCCTGCCCTGGCGCTGCCTTATGTCGGCTCTTAACCCACCTGTTTCTTGGCCTGTGCCCCAAGAATTGGCCTTGGCACATCCGGTATGACATTCTACTGTGGGTGCCATGTGAAGCTGCCATGAAACAGTGGTATCCTCTCCATTAGTCCTTGAAATGTCACAGGGATGCTTTGAAGTCCAAATATAAGGTTTTAAAATGTATATGGCCCAGGAGGGCTTGAAAAAATCAGGCAGCACTCGGGGGAACTGAGACTAAGGCCTCTGGTCAGTTAAATGATGGATAATCAATCCAGACCATACTTGGAAATGATGGGTTTGCACATACCAAACTCCGATCCATGGTTCTGGTTTCAGAGCATCAACACCTGGTCGACTTTGCCTACTGTCACTTCAGTGATGCTCACAGCTCTAAGTGTGATTCTTTCACACCTTTCTGTTGCTTTTCTGCTCTCTGGAAGAGGCACTTCTACAAAGCACGTCTCTCAGGCAGGAGCAGGCAGCAGGAAGGCGGGTTTGCCTGCAGAGAGTGAAAGTTTCTCATCGGCTCTCCCAGCTTCCTCTCCTTGCACCACCAGCAGGCTAGTGCAAGGCTACGTGACTGCCTGCGCTGTGGTTGTGGCTACCTCTGAGCCCTTCATCACAGCAGATCAATGACAACCTGAAGCTACTGTCCCTGCTGTGGTGGGGCTTCCAGCCTTTGCATAGTTTGAGCATGTTAGGCCAGCAGGCATGTCTGGTCTGGTTCCTGCCTGGGTAAAATCTCAGGTCCTGGCACGCTTCTGGCTCTCAGAAGTCTCAGATGGGGACTAGGAGCCAAAATGAAGGGTCTCTGGGGGGGCGAGTGCTTAGGGAAGAGGCAAGCCAAGCTGCTCCTTCAAAGAAAAGGGACAGCAGAGGAGACAGCAACACAAAACTGGGAACATCTGGGAACAAATTGCCTTAAAGAGAGGGTAGGGGAGCTGTAGATCTCAGGCCTCTCCCAGGGCTTCCAGCAACTGCTTGGTGAACATGCTGCTGGAGCTGTGGGTAAGGCTCAGGCAACATCCCACGGGGGATGTGAGGGGCCATGGGGCAGGGGAGGCAATACTAAGTTTGGGAAGTGCCAGCAACCTGGGAAGCCAGCAGCAGCTGCTGGGCTGCCAGCAGCCCTGGTGGGACAGCCCGGTGAGGGCAAATCTGCCCCAGGGGGCTGGTCCCCCGGCTCCCTGCGGTGAGCAGCCTGACTCAGAGCGGGATGTGACCGGAGGACAACCCCACCACCCCAAACTGCTGAAAGTTCATCGCAGTTTCACCACCCTCAACAGTTTCACCTGCTAACCAAGCAAGAAAATTTCCCACCACATTTCATCGAGTGAAGAAGCTTTTACCTTCTCTGAGAAGTCCCCAAAAATCTAGTTCTTGGGGCCGGCGGGATGCTGTGCAGGGAAGGGGAGCTCGAGGCCTCCGGGCAGGCCCGTGGGTCAGCAGCAGCTGAAGTTTGCATGCTTGTTTGCTTGTTTGCATGACTCCAGGGCTCCTTTGGGGCCGGGAGGACCCTCTGGGTAGGAGCACCCTCACCCCAGCCCTGGGAAGGTGTCGTGGAGCTCAGCTGCTGTGGGGAAGCGCCTGCCCCCGGCATGCTCCCTCCTTCTGCCCTCAGAAACCTGCCCTTCCTCCCAAAACTGCACCCCACCCCTCGCCTCAGGAGCCTAAGCCCGCTCTGGCGCTAGCGGGGTCCTCAGCCGTGGCTCCCACACCCCAGGGGTTACAGATGTGAAGTAAACCGTGTTAGCAACGTTTTCCTTTGGCCTTTTTTGGGAGAGGTAAATCCTGTCGTTGGAAACAGGTTGCGTGTACAGAGCCAAACCTGGGAAGGACATGTGGGCAAGAAACAACCAGTCCATCCCCTCAGTGTATCTGGCAGTGCCTTTATTTAACAGAATTTCAGCATCCGTTTGCATTGAGCTCAACACAAATTGCAAAAGCTCCCCCAAACCCTTCTTACACATACAGTGAAAAAATACATAATCTTTCACCATTTTCTTCCCTAAGGAGAAGGTAAAAAAAAAATTAAAAATTCATTAATCGAAGTATATGAAAATAGAACACCATCTGCTCAGATGTACTGTATTGGCTAGAAAAGCAGTGCCAAACCTTGCAGAAAGCTTGTGTTTATTGACATGCTTTAATGATTAATGCACAAAGAAAACACTTTCTTCCTGCAAGAAATAATTGCCAGAAGGCAGAACAGGTTAAACGTGATTATTTAAAACAAAATCTGCTGAGCACTACACCTTGCGATTGAAGACTGGGAGGTGCAGGCTGCGGCTGGGCAGGTCAGGTGATGCCATGGCCCCGAGAGGGGACGAGGGAGGGGGGACAGCCCTGCGATGCCCTGCAGCCTTGGGCACCAACACCGGCTCGCTGAAAGCCCTATAGAAGTTGCGGGACGCATTACAGCACACTGCTTTTGGGAACTGCTGCCTCCATCAACCTGAAGTCTCACTTCAAATTTCATTCACATTAGGCTTGATGCTTAATTACTCTCTGTCTTACTGTCCCCAAGCTAAATATATTTTCTCACCGTTAGCAAAGAAATCAGCGTGCAACCAGCAGTCTGTTGAATCATGGGTTTGGTTTTTGCATTCTGGTTTATTACAGTTTTGCACCATATGGCAAATATCCCCGGGACAGACAACTCAGTGTCTCTGGCACCCTCAAATTTTTATTGTGAGGTGATTTGTTTCTAGTATCAAAATAGGAGCCATAGCAAATAAATTGTATACAGCTAAAACACAGGAGAAAGATAGATCTAATTCTGCAACGAGCACTTTATGAACATGAACGATGGGCTTTGCTTTGCAAGAAGAGCCACCTGTACAGCAAACCAGAGTTGCGTCTGCACGGGCACAGAGAGCAGCATTTGCCTACTGCTGTAAACCAGTGCAGGAGCCAAAGGCTGTTCTCTTTTATGGGGGCGGGGGCATCTGGTGTAGGAGCGGGCAGCGCTCCCAAGCCTGGCCGCCTCTGTCGGAGACCATGGCTGGAACACAAATGAAGGCTGAACCCCCTCCTGCTGCGTGTTACGGACGGGATGGGTGGTTCATCCTGCTTCATCTGCCTCTGTTGCTGCCGGTTTTATTGCCTCCCTGCAAGGCTTGTTGTTTCAGGCTGTGGTCTGAGCTGCAGATGGGCTGGGTATTTACAGCTGCCACAAAGATAGCTTTTGTCCTCAGTACGGCAAGTACTGCTCCATTTGCTGCCCTGTGCAGAAGGTTTCCCTTCCTTTCAGCCAGCAAGCCCCAGCTGGCTCCCACACGGTGAGGACAGGGCATGTAAGGAGCCCCCAGCGCTCCCCATTCCTCTGGGACAGTCTTTGGGGTATACAGATGGTTTCCGAAGAGTTTGGTGCTCCTCTGGAGGGGAGAAGTGGGGGAACTACCTTACAAAAGGACTTGGCAAGGAGGGGGCGTAGCAGAGGAGGTCAAGTGGGTGCTGAGGGTAAGGGAGCTCCTCACACGCCGTGTCCCCAGCATGGCAAAGGACCAGTTTGAGCTGTGCTCCTGGCTGTTGCAGGCAGAGGAGCATTGCTCTTGGCCCCGGCTCCGCCAGCAGCTGCTGCTCTGCATCATCCTGCCCAGTGCTGTCCTGAATCGCTCGCCAGCAAAGACGTAGAGGAAGGGGTTGAGGCAGCTGTGGAGGAAGGCGATGCTCTGAGTGACCTGCAGCCCAATGTCCAGCTGGTTGGCGGCCTGGCAGTTGTACACCACCCTGGCATAAGTGCTGATGGTTTTGACCAGCAAAACAATATTGTATGGGAACTGAGAGAGGAGGAAAGCAGTGATGATCATGATGATAATCTTCAGTGACTTCTGCTTTTGGGATCTTTTGGTTTGCAGGAGAGTGTTGATAATAAGGGCATAACAAATAACCATGACTAGGAGCGGGAGGAAGAATCCGATTGTGACTTTCAAGGCCAGGACAGTAACTCTGAAGGTCATGCTGACATTCGGTGGGTATGTAATTTTGCAAACTGTTACATCACCTACCCGCATGCTTTGGCTGTACATGATTTCTGGGATGCACAGGCTCATGGACATCAGCCAAACAGCCAAGCACATGAGTTTGCTGTGCAGGAGCTGCCTTCGCTTGAAAGTTTTAGCTTTTGTTGCCTGGACAATAGTGATGTACCTGTCAAAGCTGATGCAGGTTAGAAACAAGCTGCAGCCATAGAAATTGATCTTATACATACTGTTGACAAGTTTGCACATGAAGTTCTTGAAGATCCAGCCATCAGAGGCAGCCTTGGCCCAGAAAGGGAGGGTGAAAAGGAGGAGCAGGTCTGCAATGGCCAGATGCACCAGGTACCGATCCATCATGCTCCTCCTGAAGCGGTATTTGCAGTAGACGAGCATGACCAAGGCGTTTCCCACTGTGCCCACCAAGAAGATGAGCCAGAAAAACACTGGCAGGAAGGCTCGAGCAAACTGCCTGACCTGCCTCTTGTTGCACATGAAGTCTGTGTCGTTCACAGGGTTTCCATACAGGGACAGCACCGCGCTGTCATTCCTGTAGTAATCCAGGCTGGTCTTGCTAGGGTGGGTGACCTGCAATGGGACATCAAGTAAATGTGTGTTGAGAGGTGGCTCAGTAAAGAATAAATTTGCCCTTCTCCACCAGATATAGTTGAAGATCCCCAATATATTCTATTTTAGATGGGAAAGAACAAAGGCTGCCAGCAAAACACAGCACATTTCAGATTGTTTGAAGTGTGTGGCACAGCAAAGACATAAAAATGACCTGCTGAGCAACAACTTCTTTACAAAACAGCAGCTCACCACCTCCAGCAAGCTTCAGTTATTAAAATGGCAGGTGGTGAGAGCATTATTTCTGTCAGATCATTCAAAACACTGTTGGCTTGGCAGCTTCAAATACCCAGTAAAATGCAAAATCCCCACTTTGAAAAGAGGTGGGGAAGAAGGCTCTGTGTTACTGCTATGGTAGGATAGCATCATTGGCTCAAGAGAGGCAGAAAACTGATGGAGGCAAAGAGAGGGGAAAGAAAAACAGAGATGTACACAACAGCATAGCTGTATACTCACTATGCTTGCAACTGCCATCTTCAGCCAGATTTTTACTCAGTCTTGGAGGCAGCTCTGTAACCTGAAGAGGAAAGATGGGGGAAACCCAACTGATTTGAAACAGCTTTGAAGTAGAACTGTTTTCTTCTTATTGTTCTTATTTTAATAAAACACCTCAACCCTTTGAAACCAGTCTGGCTGGGAGACAAACAAACTATACAGAAATTAATGTCGTTGGTTTGAATTATTTAGCTGTTTGCATTTTACAAATTTAGCCTGTATTAGGTCTTTGGCTTCTCTATAGCACCATGCTGATTGAGGCCTTTGACATACTAGAGTCATTGAGATCTCATTTTTAATAAGATGTAGAATCCCCAGTGCGCACATTAAAAAAGAAAGTAATGTGAAAATGTGAAAGCGCCGTATCTTCCAAAAGATCCATGAGAATAAATGAAATCTATCTCTTAAGCTGTCTAGCAACTAACAAGGAAACATACCTGCCTTTAGTAGTAGTTTGCAGTGTCAAAATATTTGCATCTTCTGTAGCAACTGATAATGTCTGACTATCACATCTTATCTGTGAGTTTAAGTGCAATTTTCATTGATGTTGGCCTGAAAAGCCGTTCATTATGCCCCAGTAAACCTGAAAATACAGGTTTCTCCTGCTGCAGACTGCTTTTCAAGTCAGTCTACCACCACAAAAGGTAGCTGAGCCTGGTGCGCTCGACACAAGTCAGATGCTCCTGAGTATTCAACATGTTCTGCACCAGCCTGCCTGTGCTAGAGCCTGGGGATGAAGCCTGGGGACAACGTGAGGTGGGTCCTGTTGGCACTACCTGGGACCTTTCTTCAGCTAGCACAGATCTTTCCTCGGGATGTCGGTGCTGAGTTAGCCCTGTTCATCAGCAAAGCCAGTTTGCTGTAAGCAGCTACGTTTAGGGCTGGTGAGTGTGTTTGCAGCCATGTCTGTTTGTGGCACCCTCTGGCCCGAACTGCTTTTGATCCCTTTGCCTGTTCTTGGTGTGAAGTGAACACTTGCAGCAAATATTTGCAGGGCTTCAGAATCTGGTAAAAAAAAATTTAATGCAGTTGTTTTCGTCTATTTAGAAATGATTGTGTTCAGAAAGCACAAATTAGGGGTTAATCCTTCCATTTTTTATCTTTATGAAGCAACTTCAATGAATGTGAGTTACTTAGGAGCAAAGTAGGCAGCATGAGATCTTTGCAATAAAAGAATATGAGTCTAAACACAGAGTTTTTGCTTAAAAATAGATTGAAGAAATAAAACCAGTCATAAATATGTGTTCTTAGTTTTTAAATTTTCCATCAAGGTATGCAGAATTATGCTGGTGCCTGGAGTTTCAAGCACAGACAAAAACTCAGATCTGGCTTTTAATGATGCCCCGTATACCCTGTGCATAGTAGTTGAATTTCTGATGCAGAAAAGTCAAACTATATTTTTATTCTTTTACTTCCTTTCAAAGCAGACAACCAAGGAAAGTGTATGGCCAAAGCATACTAATGCTACAGCATGGCACAGAATTAACACTGGTAAAAATATGCAAGCAGACGGAAAGAACCCCCCTATATAGTGCTTATAAGTCAGACAAACAACATGTAAGTCCTAATGTGTAGAAATTAAGACCAGTTATAGCCATGCATACACAAATGATGTTGGACAGGTCTGCTGAAACAAGCAGAAAATGCGCCTCTCCCAGCCACAGCTCAATACAACAAACTCCGGTAGCAACAGTCTCACAAGGGGCTTTCCTTGTCCTCGTCCCTGTCCCTGTCCCCTTCCCCATCTGGCTCCAGCCCAGGAAGCAGAGTGGGTGCAGCAGGGTCTTGGAGGGGTGACCAACCCTGCCAGGTGCAGGCAGCGAGGCTGCACCACCCCGGCCCCCTCCTCACAGGCAGGCTCGTGCACATCACCCTAAATACAGGGACAGCCAAAAGCCAAGCTGGATTCCTGCTGCCTGAGGAGCAAAGTGTCATGGCCTCACTGACAGCACAGAAGAGGCAGCGTGCTAACCACAGTGGCCACCTTGTTTTGCTTTGTCATTACCACTGCACTTATTACGGGTTATATTAATAATAACAATCATGTGGGCTCAGATACAATGAGCTTTCAGATGTTCTAGCCAGCACTTGATTTTTTCCTATGGTGAACTTCATAGTACGCTAAAAGTTGACAAGCAACAGAATGTCCCAGGAGGTGCAGAGAGGGTGCTTATTAATCAAAATTCATTTGATCCCTTTTTGCCGATTTTAGGGGGAAAAACATGGTTTCAGGAATTGCTGCACTAAGCGTGTGACTCATCCTCAGCTACATAGCAATGTCAGACCTGCTGCGCTCCACCTGCTGTGACTCCTGATCTCAGAGACTCCTCAGCGAGCTGAAATCTCAAACCAGCAGAGCCTCATCCCCATCACAACAGCGCAAAATCTGGCTATCAAGGCTGAGACCTGCCACATACAACCCAGAGGTGGCTGTGGCCAGCAGCAGGCAGGCAGTGAGCTACGGATTTCTCCCCAGTACCCGTTTCCAAGATGTCATTGTAGCATCTGCTCAAAGGGTGCACAGCTGCGCATCCCCAGGGGGCTTTTTATGTTATTTTCTTTCAGCCATCAGACCTACCGTAAACTGCAATCGAAAAGATCATTGTTACTGGGTGAGGTCAATGGCGAGTGAGCTTTTTTTAAAAAAAAAAAATTAAGAAAAAAAGTCAATTTTTAATTTGGTTTCCTTTCTATGGAGGCTACATGTGGGAAAGACAGACATGAATAACAGAGGAGGAGACTCACCAGGACAGTTGCCGCAGGGGGTCAGCCCAGATGTCGTACCCAGTGTTTGCTCTTTGCACCCACAATTAAGCTTTGGGCTTTTTGTAGGTTGAGGTGGGTGTGTGCTCCCAGGATCCCAGCCTAACTAGACCTGTCACAGGCTGTTTTCTCTGTGGTTTACATGGGTCAGGTGTTTCAAACACAGATGGCAATCTTCTCTTTTTTTATTATTTCTTTGGTTTTTTTTCCTGGCAAGATCTTTCAATAGTAAAGGGAAGATCATTTTTCTGTTCATGTGCATCATCTAGCACAGGGCAAATCAGAAACTGCTCCCAGTATAGCTGTGTCCTGCTGGAAAACACTTTCACTGGGGAAAAAAAACTATTCCCAGACAAGAACTGAGTCTGTCTGGGGAGCCACCAGTGTCTCCTGGGGAGGCTGGGACAGAAGTGGGGAGCCAGGTCTAGTCCTGCCTGCTCCGAACTGGCCCACAGACACAGCTCCCCATGGCTGCCCACCAAAGCTGCAAGTGGGGGCTGGAATCACAGGGTCTGTGTGATGCCCTGCAACACCAGATGCTTTGCAAGCAACAGCAAAATGAAAGTGTGCCACCTTCAAGAGGAAAGACCAAGCTATTCCTGCCGCAGAAGCTGGAGAGACCCAGGGCAGGACTGCAGGCAGTTGCATGAAGTCCCTGCTGGTGACATGTCTTAGCCAACAGCTACCGAGAGGAGTCTGGCAGGAAAGGTTTTGAAGAGGAAGACAGTGAGAAGTGGTTAATAAATATATGAACTCGCACATCTTATGTCTTCTTCCTGGCAAGCTGGCATGCAAATTACAGTGATTTAAATTCCCCTCTCTGCAGGAAGTCCAAGCACCTTGGGGTTTTGCTTAAATGCTGGATGGTGTTCAGCTGTGACCGATGCTCGTTCAACTCACAGTTCAAGAAAATTTCCAAATTGCAGTTCAGGCTCAGTTCAATTATGAAGAAAACAGTGATTCAGGCTAGGTTTTGGGTTGGGCTCAGCTGTCACGTGGCATCATGCTCCAGCATCCCCTTCCAAGGCCAAGGAGCCCAAGGTGCTTCACACTCAACCGCAAAATCCCCATGAATGTGTCTTTATAGCTTTAATAATTACTTGTAATCCTGAAACTCTTCCTGAAACAGGTGTGGGTTTGTATACAATGATACCTCTGTACGGCATGTGGCCCCTCTCACCTCCTGAACTTCTGGCTAGAAAAAGAGAGGGGGGGGAGCAGCTGTCAGCTGGACCCCAGGGCACCATCTAAGGAAAGCACAGGTGTGAAAGCATGCGCGTAGCTTCTGGATTCTGGCACAAGTTACTCCAGCATGGCAGATAGCTGCCTGCCAGCAGACCCATGGTAATTGCCCCTAATTCAAGCTAGTTTGGCCCTTGGTGTAATGCAAGGTGATACAGTGCTGGGAGAGCTACATTAACTGTAGCAGGGTAGAGGCATGCCCATGGGCAAAGTCCCTGATGCAACGGATCTCCACATCCTTTAGTCTCTCCTCCACGAATCTGAGCCCTCACATTCTGGATTTAAGAGACTTTAATTAGACTTAGTTTCATTCTCCCTAGAGGCAAAGTTATAACTTCACACTACCCACTTCACACAGCCAGTTCCATGGTTCTGAAAGTCCCTGGACAGATAAACCTCCAGATCAGAACATGGGCAGCTGCTCATCCTGTTTGTTACTTTTCTGCCACGTGCTATTCATTGAGTCTCACTGACAACATTTTTGCCCCTGACAGTGGGAACAGAAGCAGGAGAATGGTGTGAACCTTACAAATCTTGAAAAATTCCTGCCCAACTGGTTCCCTATTTGCATCCTTGCTCAGTGCTATCCACAGTTAATGTGCTTTGAACCAAACTGGAGATGGTGCAGTCTGTTCTTGCAATACCAGCACGTGTCATAGGATAACTTGTGATTTCCCTCCAGCTCATATAATTACAAAACTAGAGCATCTCTGTCTGTTTTCCTTACAAATATATTGCTTTCGTGCTCACCAAGAGAACTTGCAAGTGTAACACTGTTTTGGTTTTGGGTTGGGTTTTTTTGTTTGTTTAAAGCGTGCGCTAAAATTAAAATCACCAGCATTTCTTATATATCTTCTTTTTAATTTTAGGGTGTTTAATTTTAAGCATAACTTGGCAACGATTTTTTGAGCTACTCATTTAGTGCATGTACTAATGGCAGAGATGTACTCAGCTTGATGGGCTGATCAGATGCTGGCAAGGTTTTGCAGAAATAGAACAAAACTTGGGGTTACACCCTTTGCTGAGGCTGACCGAGAAGCTTCCTTTTTTCACAGTGAGAATGGCATTGTGCTTGCGCTAAATTTGTCTTTTAATATACCTATTTTCCTCTCCCTAGGTGTTTAAGCATTAACCTGCTTCTCTACAAACAGGCTGTTTCACAGGTTCAACAACCCCTCCATAGGTCTGTTTAGGAGAGGCTGTGGCTGCGATTCACTGTCCTCTGTGAGGAGGCTATTTGCACTCGGTGAGATCAGTGCCTCTCGTACGCAAGCGAATCATGTTACACAGAAACTTTCTATAGATCGAAACACTTAAGGCCAGTCCTAGGAATATAAGACTGGACCTGACAAGTCACCTCATCTGTTCCTTGTTTCTGCGCGGTGAGGCAAGGCAAAGCACCAGCGCTATTCCTGATGAGCAAGTTTCTCTCCATTGAGTAGTCTCTGATATCTTCCAGCAAAGATGACCCTGCATAGTATCATCCCATACTAGGCACTCGCAAACACTTTGCAAATCAAAAGTATGGTTCTGTAGATCTTTTCAGCATTTCTTATTCCACCAATAATGCACTTTCAGCCAGGTTACTTACTTATGCAGACTAAACACAGGGTTTCCCGGGGCTTTCCATACAGAGCAAAATAAAGGACGCTCTTATTCCCATTTTCAGTTCGTGTAGACAGTCAATACAATGATCAAGAGTGTTTGCAAATTCAGATGTAAATTTTGAGATGTGTAAGACCTGCCTGGTTTGATTTCTCTTTTTTATTTATTTTGATAACGTGCCCCCAACGGACCTGGTTGCAGGTGGAAGCGCAGGCAGCACTCCTGTGAATCTGATCCCAGGCATAACATGCTGGGTCTGCAGAAAGCGAGGTATGAGCAACCAGAAGCCACCTGCAATGACACAGGTCTGACTCCCTCCCTGCTGTCACACAAGTTCGCCATGGCAGACACAGGGTTAGATGCCCCTGCAGGGAACCAGGCTACCTTGGTCACGAAGCCTTGTCTCTCTGACTTGGTATTTTGAGAAAGACATATTTGACCTTTTTAATGATGCTGAAATCTGTGAATTACAGAACTCTCAGTTTAGATGGTGTCCTGGTTTCGGCTGGGATAGACTTAATTTTCGTCTTAGTAGCTGGTACAGTGCTGTGTTTTGGATGTAGTATGAGAATAATGTTGATAACATGCTGATGGTTGAGATGTTGCTGAGTAGTGCTTGCTCTAAATCAAGGACTTTTCAGTTTCCCAAGCTCTGCCAGTGAGCAGGTGCGCAAGAAGCCAGGAGGGAGCGTGGCCAGGACAGCTGACCCGAACTAGCCAAAGGGATATTCCATACCATAGAATGTTGTGCACAGTATATAAACTGGGGGGAGGTGGCTGGGAGCCACCGATCACTGCTGGGGGGACTGGCTGGGCATCGGTCAGCAGGGGGTGAGCAACTGTACTGTGCATCACTTTTTTTTTTCCCCTTAGGTTTTACTCCTCTCTCTCCCTCTCCTCTTCCTTACAATTGTTATTGTTGTTGCTGTTATTATTATTTTTACTTTATTTCAATTATTAAACTGTTCTTATCTCAACCCATGACTTTTACCTTTTTCAGTTCTCCTCCCCATCTCACCAGGGGTGGGGGGTGAGGAAGCAGCTGTGTGGTACTTAGTTGCTGGCTGGGGTTAAACCATGACAGATGGCTTAGGTGTTCTTTTTGGGCTAGAATATGTTTTTCTGAATGTGATGCATTCTCATTTTCTCAAATTCTCAAAGAACAGTCTAGCCACAAGTTTTTCAAAATCAATTTTGCACAGTTGTTCCAGTCCTTAATTTACTCAAGAGAATGTATTTTGGCTTCACCACTTTAAACTGCATCAGACCATCCTAGTTAGACATATGTTTTAATAACTTTATTTATTGAAATGTTTTACAGGACCAAACCTAATTTCCAGTAAGGAGGATTAATATTTCATTCAGTAAATGATGTCAGCACACACAATATTATCACTGTTTTTGCTGAAGAGATTGGTAACGTGGTAATGCTGAATGACAGTTGTGACAGCAGAAACTGATTTCACATTGGTAGTCAGCAGAATCCAGCTACTCAGCTGAGTCACCTTAAAGGATCACAGGCATGTCCTTTGCAAATGTTCCCTAATTTAACTGTCAAATGTCTATTCTTACTTTGTAATCCTTAGTGATCGTGTTAAAAGAAAAGCTCTATATTATGTCTCTGCCTCACTGTGTTAAACAAGTCAGGAAGAGTGGGGAGAAAGTACATCAGAAATATACTAATGTGGATTCTTATCTCACATTTTTTAAATTTATTTCCCTCTTAAATGGTTTTGACATTTCAGTAAGTTTATAAGTTTTGACATTTCACCTGGCTAGTGGATGAAGGGAAGGTGGTGGGTGTTCTTTTTCTGGGTTTTAGTAAAGCTTGTGATACTTGTGTCCCTCACAGCATCCTCCCGGACAAATTGTCCAGCCGTGGGATTAGCAGGTTCATGGTATGCTGGGTAGAGAGCTGCTGAAGGGCAGGGCTCAGAGGGTTGCAGTGAATTGGGGCTACATCTGGCTAGAGACAAGCCACCAGTGGTGGTCCTCAGGACTCAATCCTAGGGCCAGCTCTGCTGAGTATTTTTATTAACAATCTGTTAGTGTAAAAACTCAAGCAAGAGTTGAACGCCCCATTAGCAAGTTTGCTTATGCTACCGAACCGGGAGGTGCTGTTGACTCTCTTGAGGGACAGGACACCTTGCAGAGGGATCTAGATAGACCGGAGCAGTGGGCAATCGTCACTGGCGTGAAATTGAACAAATGCCGAGTTTGCAGCGGGGATGGAGCAGTGCTGGGTGCAGGTACGAACTGGGAGCGGGGGGGGGGGGCGAGCGCCCCTGCAGGAGGGGGTCTGTGGGTGCTGGCAGGCAGCAGCAGGCTCAGTGTCAGCCAGCAGCGCCCCCTGGCGGCCAGGAGGGTGAACCGGCCCCTTCCCGTTCGGGGCTTTGCCCCTTCCTCTCTCGCCCTGGGCTCCGCCGCCCCCCTCCCAAAGCCCGCCGGCGCCCGGGGCCGGACTGGCCGTGGCACCGCCTCCCACCTCCACCCCGTCCCGCCGGCGTCGTGGTCCGCGGTGGCCGCGCCGCTGCTGCCGGCCCGGAGCGCTGGAGGCGCGTCCTCCAGCCCCTGGGCCGTACGGCCCCTTCTGCCCGCCCGGGTGGCGGGGGGCCTCCCTCGTCCCCTCTGGGGAGCCGGGGCGAGTCCCCGGAGCCGTGTGGTGCCCTGGGGGGGCGGAGCGAGGCGGGGCGGGCAGAGCTCCGGTGCGGGGCCGCGGGCGCCGGCGGGAAGGGGCGGTGCGCGCGCTGCGCGCGGCGGTTCCCAGGCAGCGGGGGGCGGGCCGGGCCGGGCCGGGCCAGTCAGGTGACGCCGCCGGGTCGCGGGCCGGCGGGCTGAGGAGCGCCCGCTCCGCCGCTTCCTGGCTGGCCGCCGCCGTCCGTCATGCTGCGGCTCCTGCTCCCGCTGGCCGGCTTGGCGGGGCTCCTCCGGGCGGCGGTGAGTCCCCTCCCCCCCTCGGAGGGTACCCGCGCGGCGGCGGCGGCGGCTCCGGGGGGCTGCGGGGGGCGGCCCCGAGCCCTGAGGGGCGCGGGGGGCCGCCGGGCGGGCACGGCTGCGGGGGGCAGGGGCCTCCTCTCGTCCCCGGGGCAAGGCGAGTCACTTCGGTGCGTTTTTAATGCGGTGGCGGCTCGGGGGCGCCGTGCGGGGCCGGTGGCGGCGGAGGAGGCTCCCTCCCCTCAGCGGGCTGCCCGCTCCCGCCGCGCCGGGCCGCGCTGAGGGGGCCGCCGCCGTCGGGGGGTGACCGAGGGCTCGCTGCCTGCGGAGGTGCGGGCTGAGGCCGGCTGCCGGCTCTGCGCCCTCCGCCCTTCAGGCTCCGCTCTGAGAAACGCTGCAAGGCCTCGCAAAGCCACCCGTGGCGGCGGTGGGGGGCGAATCGAGCTGCAGTTACCTTATGCCGTCACTCCATTAGTAGATCCCACGGGAAAGCTTGTTCTTCCTGTGGTGTGCGAGAGGAGGGAGAGGAGTTTTTCCTGTTCTGCCCAGGTTCGGCAGCGACTCTCTTGCTGCTTGTCCAGTGTGACGCCGCACCGCTGCCGAGCCAGCGGCCTGGGCAAATCCTTCACAGTCTTCACAGTTGTTGTGGAGCCGCGCCTTGTCGCCAGCGGCTTGGGTTTGAAGCAGTGTTAGTGTTATCTCGATTGCTGTTGCAGCTGAATAGTGCAGAGGTGGTTAAAGCTGTGCAAAAAGCAGTGCAGCCTCATGGGAGACCTTTATCAAAGGGAAGGTTGCGTCGCCACCGTAAGTATGGTCTCTGGGCGGTGGCGGCTTAAGGGCTGCACCTTACTAAATTCTGAAGGTGGTGGGTGAGAGGAGCAGAGAGTCTATACTCACCAAAGCTGGCAGTATTAGAAGAGGGACACTTGGTGGATTTAGTAGTTTAAAACACATGAAATACTTTATGTAGCAAATTTCAGGAAGTTGCTGCTATGAGGGATTGTAGAAGTAGACGGTATTTAACAGATTTTTAAAAAGTATTAGCCTAATTAGAATATGTTAGGTTTATAAACGACATCCGAAAATGACTGGGCAAGGATTTGCCTTCTGGCATCCCTAATGTAGCAGCTTTATCAGCTGGAGGACTGCGTGGGGAGGAGACCACAGACAGTGGCCAGGGTTGTGTCGTTTCTTTAAACAGCATGTTTTTATTGCTGTTGTCCAGACAAAATATGGCCTGGTGTCTAGAGGAACTGTGGACTTGAACCAGTAGGGCATTTCTTATCCTCTTATCTTCCTGGCTTTATTTTCTGTAGAGACGTGTGTGAAATAGCACTGTTTTTCAAGAACAGTTTTGTAACAGCTGAGAGGGCTTGAGGAACAGAGGCTGGCAGGCATGATTTCTCTGTGAACTCACAGTTCCCTGACCAAGCAGTGGGTGGGAAGGAATCTTTTAAAAACTTGGTCTAGTCCTCAAAATATAATGGGGTCCTATCATCACAGAAGTGCTAATATTCTTTTAAATTAGCTTGGGAAAATAAATGCTGCAGATAAAGCAGCCTGGGAAACTTGGGTTTGTAGGCTTCTTGGCTCAGGCTCACTGCAGAGCCCTGTAAGGTTGCTTTTGTGCCCTAGTTCTGAGGTATTTTTGGCTGTAATGGTTGCTTACTTTTTCTCTAGCTAAGTGTGGACTGAGAGACAAGAACTGTTTTGAAAGTAAGCATATGCTGCTGCGTGGCTTTAAATAAGGTAGTCTGTTACCTCAAACTTGTTCTCTGTTGTATGTTGTGAAAGACCATCTAAACCTTTTTCATCTTTGTTCAAAATAAAACAGTAGGTTTATTTTAAATAGAAATATGAAAAATGGGCATTAACAGAAACACTATGAACTCTAAGCAAAATACAGAGCAAAATGGGGATTTCTGGTACAATTCAAACAGAACTGATGCTTGCTTTTTTTATTTTCAGTCTGGGAACAGAGCTACATGAGACTTAGTGCTCCCTTTACTTTTAAAGGAGCACAGCATGTGATTTTTTTTTTTAATTCCTTTTCAACTTAATTGCATCCTGTTAGACCTGGATATGCTGAAACAGGTGTTGAGTCTTGGGAACTGTAGATGTAGAAGTGAGCAGGAGGCAAGTAGCAAAACACAATGTGGGTTTCACTGGCTGTACTGATTTTGAGGCTTTGGGGAAGTTTTACTCGCAACTGGAGACAAGGATATCTGCCCGTACATCATCTGCAGTTTCTGGGACCACAGTGGCAACTGGTAGCTCCCATTCCAGTGGGGATTTCACTGCTGCTGTAGCATGTGCTAGTAGGGCGGTGGAGGGGGAATTACTGAGGGAGGCAAGCAGGGAGCTTGGAAGGGGGGGCTGCCGGTATGCAGTGTTTTCAGTTGTGTGATTATTCCACGTCAGGAAATCTCCTCTCTGTCTTTGTGATAGTGATTCTGCATGACCCTGTGTCTTGGGTAGTATGTGCAAAGTAAGTGTCCTTTGCTGCAGTCTGGGAAAAAGGGAATGTGTGTAATATTTTAAAACGGCTGATACTGGTTCCTGGTTGCAGGCTTTGTTGACCCAAGGCATCCCTTCATAACCACATTATTGCCTACTGGAGGCTTCTGCAGAACAGAAGGAAACTGTCAGGAAGCAAAGATGATCTCCTTCAAGCAACTGCCCCTTGAAGCAAAGGCTGCAGTGGCTGCAGGAGTGGTTTTCTTCTCCATGATGCTATCACGCAGTTATCTGGCGGAAAAACTTGATCTTGGGACACGGCGTTGGCTTCTAAGGCTGCAGATGGCACTTTTTGCTAATGCACTCATGTTAATAGGATCTCTTCATGTTTGGAGAAGCACAGTCACCACGTTCTCCAGGTCTTCAGCTTCCAGCTCCTTCTGTTTCATGCCATGGAAAATAGCTGTGTTCATGTTTCTAGCTTTGGCTCATTCAAGCTTCTTTACATTGCTATTTCTTGTTGCGGAAGAGCCCTATTTCTTTTCTTTAGCTGCCTACACTTGCCTGGGGGCTTATATCATTCTTATCTTCTTCCTCTTCACTCTAGGCTCTGTAGAGCAGGCTTACAGGTTCTTGGCTGGGAGAGGCGCTAAGGCAGGCACTAGCAACAAGAACAGAACAGCAATGAAACCAGTTTTGGCAGTCATACTGACTGTTGTGCTGACTGTTGTCGGGCTGTTAAACGCTTCCCAGCCTCCTACTGTGAATTCAGTGGAGGTTCCAGTTCACAAGCTGCCCTCAACAATGAATAATCTGAAAGTGGTGTTGCTTTCAGATATCCATCTCGGGCCTACAGTTGGGAAGACCAAGCTTGCCATGATTGTGAGAATGGTTAAGGCTTTAAAACCAGATATCACTGTGATTGTCGGGGACCTGACTGACGCTGAGGCAGAGATCATACGACCTGCTGTTGAGCCTCTTGGAGAGCTTAACTCCCCTCTTGGGACTTACTTTGTCACAGGAAACCATGAATACTACACATCAGATGTTAGCAACTGGTTTGAGCTGTTAAAATCATTTAACATTCATCCACTCCATAATGAGAATGTGAAGATTGTTTCACCAAAGAGCACTGATGACTGGTTCTGCTTGGCTGGTGTTGATGATATTGAAGCAGATGTGTTATGCTACTCAGGACATGGCATGGATTTAAAAAAAGCTCTCACAGGCTGTAGCAGTGAGCATGCAATAGTGCTGTTAGCTCATCAGCCAATTGCAGCAAAGTGGGCCCTTCAAGAGAGACCAGACATAAATTTAATTCTCTCTGGTCATACTCATGGAGGGCAGATCTTCCCACTAAATGCTGGAGCTTATCTTCTGAATCCATTCTTTGTTGGTTTGTACAAAGTTGGGCAGAACACCTTTGTCTATGTGAGCCCGGGGACGATGTACTTTGGAATACCCATGAGGCTGGGCAGCAGAGCTGAAATAACAGAGATAATTCTGCGTTCTCCTTGAGGAGTTATCAGTTTGAAAGACTTCTGCCATCCTTTTTGGTCAGTATATTAGCTGTACTGCTTTGAAAGCAAATCCATTTTCAGGGAAGTTGGAGAAGATGTGTTGGGGTGGACTTCAGCAGGTTCTGTTAAGTTTGAGCAGAAAACACTAACTGATTTTGGGCCTATGAAACAAATCAGGGGCATGTTAAAATGCTGAAGAAATGAATTCTTTGGGTTCATTATTAATGAGGTTCTGCATTTAAAGATAACACTGATGTCATGGAGATAATGTGGCCTGTGCATGTTTAGTAATTATATGTGTCCTGCATTTACTCCATGTTCCACTGTTTATTATCCATCAGGCAGCTGCCTTATCAAATCTCAGGCAGGTCAAGTTCTGATCTCTTGCAGTGCAATCACTCATGCGTGTCTTGCAAAAGGGACTACAGAGTGCCCACTGAGTATATGTAAACTGTAGAAGCCTTATGCTACAAGGGTTATGGGAAGGAGAAAGTTTTGTTTATTGAGACTGGATATCTATCCTGCTAGCTGTCCGCAGCATGCGCTAGGGCTTCCAGTCTGTGCTGCTTACCAGTACAGTAAGTTGCCAGGCATCAGTTCCTGAAATTCAGTTTTTTGGGTTAAAAAGCTGGAGAGACAGATATCAAAGAGTGAAAGTATCTGTCTTTCTGAAAGCATTTTCCCTAGAATAACTGGGCATCTAGTAATTATTGAAAATAGCTGTAATCAAAGCAAATGAGAAAGAAGATGCATCATTAACATAACTTCTGTTGTTCTGAGCATGATGTCTGAGCATACAATACCTCCTGATGTAAAGCACAAAATCCAGAGCTGAAATAGTGTATTTTCTCTTAATTCTGTAAATTTTTTTATGCTTAATTTCTCTTCTGTAATTTCTCTCATGTAAGAGTAAGGCGATACTATTTGAAAATGATGCAAATAGGTTAATGCTTGGAATTGTGTAAAGTGTTAATATTTCAAATAAATGGTGTGCTTTTTAGGAAGAAAACACCCCAATTCTGCAGCAGGTGACTCTTCTTAATAGCATTTGCATATCAATGTCCTGGTTGTCTGATAGGCACATAGCAGAATAACTGCTACAGGATAATGAAGGATGGAGAATTTCTCTGTCTTTGCTAGAAAGACTTAGCACAAATTAATATCGTTCTGGAAAATTTGACAAGTTAGAAGATAATAACATTCTTGCTTCCGTATCTTTGTGTTCATATAAGAAAGTCAGGATGTAAATTAATGTGTGTATATTGTCCAGGCTGATGAAAGTTACCTCTGTATGTCTTCCTCTCTTCCCCCCCTTCCACTCAGTGTTGCTGTATGAAACGCCATGAACAATACATTTGTCAGGGAATTCTGACTCTGAAGTCTGCAGCTGTAGCCACAGGGTTTCCGTTGCTCAGCCTTTCTGCTCACCAGTACCGGGTTCCTCTCAGGCAAACCCACATAGCGTGGGGCCAAAGAGATCAGTGCTTACATGGGAGACCAAGGGTGCCAGGGCCAGAACTGTGGTGTTCAGTCTTTTCCTGCCTTCCTGTGTGACGCTGAACAAGACACACTTATATTTTAGTCTGCAACTCCTGTTGTAGTTTTGCGGGAGGTGTGTGGAGGTGTATTTGAAGAGTACCATAGGCTTTGTAAAGTTGAGTTTTTCTCCAAGTGAAATTTTGAAGTTTCGTTTCATCCAGTCCCTTCAGCCCCTGCCCAGGGCAGAGCTTTGAACTGCTAAGTTGGCTTTGTGTCATGTTCCTCTGTACAAACATCTTGTGGTTTTGCTCGCAGGAATGCTGAGAAATGCTGTAAATGTGTCGTGCACTGGAAGGTTGGTGGAAGAGCCGGAGAAGTCTTTCAGACCAGTCAGACTAGATAATTTCTGTTTCCCAGCACCTATAATTTGGTATACTTTCTTTTCATGCTTGTGCAATAGTATCTCTTTAAGTATTTTAAAGTTTCCACATGTATTAAACACTGTCCACCACTTGCATGGGGTCCTTCTGTGGTTCTTGCCCATCCGTGGTGTAGTGTAGTGTCAAATTGTCTGCTGCAGAGAGAATTTTGATAGCCCGTTGCCCTCTGTTTATTTACCAACATGCCTTCATTTAAAAGCCTTGTTCTGGGTTTAGTAGTGCAGAGGGTTTCCTCTAGGCCAGGGGTCCAGGAGGATAGCTTTTCCTTTGTTATGATGAGGGTTATTACTGTGTTAAGAAGACATTAAGTGAATTTCCGTATCAGGAGGCTTTTGTGGGACTAATTTTAGCTGGTGTTAGTTTCCCAGTGAGTTGCTAGTATTAATTTTTTCTTTTTTTTTCCCCGTACCCTTTTTATTTCTCTTTTCGTTCTGCCCAAATTGTGCAAAACCTGGCTGAAGTGGTCCTTCCATCCCAGGGGTGCATAGATAACTTCTTCATTACATTGTATGTACCCGTTTTGAAAGATCTTTGTGTATCCTTTCAGGAGCACATACACATCCTTTTAGACATGGTCATATTATCATTTCATAAATTTGAGTTCTCCCAGTGCAATTTAGTTCTTGGTAATTTTTTTCTTTAAGTCTCCCTCTGAAAGCTTGTTTGCTTGGTAATTAGTTGTGACTTGAAATATTTTCCTCCTGTGCCAAAACACTTCAAAGCCTTTTCCTATTTCACTTTTTTTTGAATTATGAATGGAAAGTATCCTAGATTGACTTTCTTTTTGGTAAACGGAGGAATTAACCTACCTTTTCTAAAATCTCTGTCAGACAGCAATCCCTAATTGTCCTTCAAGGCTTTTTCTATACTTCGTCCAGTTTGACTTGAATTTGCCTGATATAGACCTGTGTTTGGTACTCCAGATGAAAAAAAAAAAATTGCTGTGCTACTTAATTATCTAAAATATTTTTTTGTAAATCTTTTATTTTGTGTGTGTAATGTATTTGATCTGGAGAACTTAACTAAATTAATTTATATTTCTTCCTATAGAAGGCTGGTTCTTTGCGGAGGGGAATTAATCACTGTCAGAATAATATCAAAATAGAATAGTATCATCACTTTGTGAAAGTTGTATTTCTTACATTATATAATCAGTATAGAGTGGATTTGAAAGTATGTAAATTGTGGTATAACAAATGCTTTAAATGTTGGGATTTAATAAAACTTTATTTGCTTATCAAGAAAGATGCCTCTAATGACCTTTTATTTTGTACCAGTATTTATTATAGAAGTTCATGCTGAATAGTTTTAACACACTAATTCTATTTATCCACAGAAAGCTACTGACAATAAATCTGACTAGTTTTGTTGGAAAAATCTTGGTCTTACACTGCTAAGTGAGGCATGGTGGAAAGTGGGAAAGGTCAGGCCACTGTTAAATTTGCCTAATGCCTACTAGGGGGAAGAAGTGTAGGCTAGGGAGATGAGGATGTGATACAGTGAAAAGGACCAATGCAAGGGCAGAGGAAGGATACTAAGAAGGAACAAGAGAAAATGAATTTTGGTACTTAGGTTTTGGGGTAGAGAAAGGGGTGTTCTATGCTTGAATGGTCCACATAAAAGATGCTAGGTGGAGGAGTTCATTGAGGATTTGTATCTGTATTTCTTTGCCTTCCAAATAAGAAAAAAACCTGCCCTGTGAATTTGGAGAATGAGATATTCTAGCCACTGTTAAATAGTTTTTTGTGCTGAAGCTATGATTTTTTTCCTCTGTTGAAACACATGCATGTTACAATATGTTGAAAGAGCATTAAGGTTGTAAAAGTAAATTCTTACTTGATTTAAGAAAGGACAAATTTTGTAGCTCTTCCCTTTTTCGTGTGAGTATATTCTGAGCATGTAAGATGCAACACTATACCATTGCCTCTAAGGGTCTGAGTTTTCAGCTGGGCATTAATACAATGTGGTATGAATTAACTGGCATCCTCTAGGATGTGTTGCAGTTAGTCTGTTGAATCTACTTACCAAACTAGCAGACCCACTACCCCATCTTCTGCAAGATGCAGGGAATTCATTCCTGCACATATTCACAACCATGAGTATATGATAGCGATAGAGCCAGACACAAATTCATAAGAATTGTTTTGGGTTTGTTGCAAGCCCTGGTCTGCGAGCAGTGGGTAGTGTCATGCACTGGCAATAAAGGAATGTTGAATAATTGGTCATGAAGGGAAGTCTATTTACAGCGGGAAGTGAATAAGGTGAATCGGACAAAGTACTCTGGAAGCTTCCTCCTTCTCACACCTATAGTAATACCGTATCAGAAAATGTATGTGTAAGGAAGGTGATTTACAGTTATGGTCACAGCTTTAGAAGTGTGGCTTCTAAATGGTAACCAGTTCAATGATGACTATTTCCGTAATTAATACCTGCTTTTTATTGTTTTATTGTTCTAAGAAAGCGTTGTTTCTCTGCCAGAGGTGTCTGTACCCTGAGGGTAGAGCTATGTAAACAGTTGATTGAACTTTCATCATCTCTCAACAGTTACCTGCCATAAATGGATTGTGTCTTTTCCATAGGCCTTTTGATGTGGTTAGTTTAAAGGCGGGGCTAAAATGCTCTTTCAGAGGGAAATAACAGCAATTTATTTTGACTCTCCTTCTTTATTTCCGGGGATAATGGTCTTTCAGTGTGGCTTTGCTGCACCTGAGTTCTGAGTTTCATGTGGTCATGATCATTTTGAAGTGCTGAACAAGTGTGACTTGTCACAGTGCCCTGGAGTAGAAAAATCTGAAGGATGTGAAGCATCTGCTTGGTGTTCCTACGGGTGAGTGGTTTCCTTTGGAGATACACACAGTATAATTCCATCCTGGTGCAGCATGCCCAAGAATGAAGATGCAGGTTATAAATTAAAGGTCAGCAAAAAGGCACATATATTTGAATTGAAAGGGAAGTAAGCAGATGGGGCATACCTGTGCATCCTCTGCAGTGGTAATTTATTTGAGGTTTAACAGCCTGGAGTTATACAACATCATTTCCCAGGGAGAATTCCAACCTTCAAGTTACTTTTGTTCCGTAGCAGTTGGTTTGTATTTTTCAGCTCTGTAAGGTTCTGATTTTGTGCAGATCTGGCATGTCCATACTTTTGAGTCAAGATTTATTTCAACTTTGATGGAACTCTTTGTTAAATGTTAAGAATGGGTCTGTGTTTGTGGAATCAGGGCTTAAAAAGCTTCCGCTATGCAATACTTGGCAATCCCTTGAGTTCTTGTTTCCGTGCCAGCTCAGGGCTGCATCTTCTCACATCTGTTGTTACATGTCCACCACGGAGACAGTTTCACTTGTTCACTGTTGGCAGATTGTTTTGGATTGCTGTGTGCACTGAAGACATTTTCCACAACTTTATTTTAGGTTTTCTGTGAATAAATGCCTTTATCACAGTTGCAACTTCATATAGTCTTCCTTCTCCTTGGAGTTCGTAGTCTTCAAATGTTTGTGGAGTGTTACCTCGCTCAGTCGCTTCATTTAATGACAGTCTAGGGATAGGCATGTTGACTCAATTTCATCCTCAATTTTTCAGGAGAGCTTTTTCTTTTTACTCCATCTAGTAGTTTATACTCTTGTTCTTTTGGCCTCTGACACATTGCACTGGCTCCTTTTTGCTGTCTTGTTGCACTAAGAGTATGCTCTTGGTTGGCAGTTGTGTCCAGTTGTTGGCCGGGAGTCTCAGTGCTTGCTGTTATATGGTTATACATGCCTGCTGTATTTCAGTTTTTCCATTCCTTTCCTTTTGTTCTTCCTGTAGTTGCACACAGTACTGTAACAAAATTTTTCACTAGTTAACAGAAGTGGTTACATGAGAATATTCTTCAAAACAGTGTGGTCTGTTAATCCCTACTTAATCTTTGGGCAGATTTCCTCCAAAGGTGGATGGCTTTCATGTGAGGAGGGGTATGTATGTGTCACCTGGGGTTGTATGGTGGTCTGTATCTCTCTTGCCTTTCTAATGTCATCACTTTTGTTTCATGTAATCAACTTGCTAATTGCTAAGCCCCATTCTCAATAAGGGACAGACCAAGGCCTATCTTTTCAGGAACAAGGCCAGCTTCATCAGCTTTTAATTTACACTATTCTAAGATGTGTTTTATTTGGACTATTACAATGTCCAATAAATGCTGAGGTTTGTTTGGCTGACTTCTGATTTATTTTCTGGTAGGTATGAAGAACTAACTGATTACATTTGCTGTCAAGTGATGTTACTTCCTAGATCCGTACTGAACTTTCATTGAAGGGATTTTTTTTTTATGTGCTCAGTAATGAATCTGATAAAATGCAAATGCCAAGTTAGAGAACATGAAGACAAACAACCAACTATTCAGTGATGTGTGGAGGACAACAGTAGTACTGGTGACAGGGATGCCAAAGATAAATGAGAGATGGAAGATATGAAATGTTAAAGCTCTTGTTTAAAAAATAATAAAAAAATTAAAGTTAAAAGTGCTTAAAGACATAGGGCCAGGCACTTAAAAGGTCTTCTGCTTTTCCTTTGTTTTTTTTGACAAGCAAAGGAAGTACTACTGTTGGTCATAGTAGCTTAAATTTTGCTAAGATCATAGGCTCACTAGGCTCGCTTGAGGAGTAATCCCATGCTCTTGAAATTAAGGTATTTTTCTTATGGCTAGGAAGTGTGGACTCTTATTCCTAATTTGCCTGCTTTTTTTTTTTTTTTAAGTCCACTGGGTTTGGGTGTGCTTTGCTGTAAAAGTATTGAAAGTAGGACTTCCTCAAAAAATGACTATTTTTTAATGACTTACATAAATGTATGCGGTTTGCCAGACTGATCTATCAAAGTTATATACTTACTAGAAACTAAGCTTTCAAACATGTATGGATTTGTGCTCTGGAGTATTTAGAATGTGCATTTTGTTCCTTAAAAGCTCCCAGCTGGCTTTTGCTTCCAGACTTGAGCATGGCAGTAAGAGTTGGAATTAGGATCGTATTTTCCAACAGTTTAGTAAGTTGAAGCATTGGGTGCAAAGTGTTGGCATTCACCCAGTCTCCCCTTATGGATTCCTCACCATTTGTACTGGTGTAAGCAGCTGCAAAATGTATCACTGTAGAGAGATGGTACTACGTACTTGTTGAAAGTGCAGAATGCATGTGGCATATTTTGGTGTAGTAGTGAATCCTGTTAATTGTTGTGTGGTTGGCAGATGTATTGTAGTCCTTTGGTGTTGAGCTCAGGCAGGCTATATGTATAGCTAATGGAGAGCACTTCACCATTTTAATTTTAATGCCATTGTACTTTCTATTGTGACAATCCAGAGACTTGTGTAGACTGTTCTCCATGTCTTTCAAGGCAGAAAGAGATTATATTGTGTAATTTTTTTTATTTTTTTTTTTGTACACAGAATATACCCCAAAGGAGTTTTGGGATTGATTATGGCTGCAACTGCTTTGTCAAGGATGGGAGGCCTTTCCGTTACATCTCAGGTAGTATTCACTACTCACGGGTGCCCCAGTATTACTGGAAAGACCGCCTGTTGAAGATGAAGATGGCAGGACTTGATGCCATTCAAACGTAAGTAGCTGTTGACTTTCAAAGTGATTTGTAGTCCTGGGAGATGTATGAGTAGTAGTTAAGTGGAATGCTACCATTGTGACTTGGTTTATTAATTTTTAAGTAATAGGTGAGAAAGCTCTGGAGAAGTGAAGGGTGGATAGGGTGACCTCTTAACAGCATAGGTGGACAACTGGGCAGGTCATAGCTAGCAGTCCACTTCCCTGCCGATAAGCAACACCTCTTGCTTCACAACCCAGGATGCAAATGTGACCTGAAATAAGTTGTTGGACTGTAAACTTTGGCAACTGAAAAACAGTTTTATATTGTGTTGGGTTGACCGTGGCAGGACACCAGGTGCCCACTAAAGCTGCTGTATCACTCCCCCTCCTCAACTGGACGAGGGAGCGAAAATACAACAAAGGGCTTGTGGGTCAAGATAAGGACAGGGAGATCACTCACCAGTTACTGTCACACGCAAAACAGACTTGACTTGGGGAAAAATTAATTTATTACCAATCAGATCAGAGTAAGATAATAAGAAAATAAAAACTGATTTTAAAACACCTTCCCCCTTATACCTTCCCAGGCACAGCTTTATTCCTGAATTCCCTGCCTCCTCCCCCTAAGTGGTGCAGGGAGATGGGGAGCTGTGGTCAGTTTATTACACATTGTCTCTGCCACTCCTTCCTTCAGGGGGACGGCTCCTCTCACTCTTCCCATACTCTAGCATGGGGTCCCTCCCACGGGAGACAGCCCCCCACAACTTCTCCAATATGTGTCTTTCCCACTGGCTACTGTTCTTAGCAAACTGCTCCAGCATGGGTCCCTTCCACGGGGTGCAGCCCCTCAGGAACAGGCTGCTCCAGTGTGCGTCTCCACAGGGTCACAAGCCCGGCCAGCAACCCTGCTCTAGCCTTGGGCTTCTCACTCCATGGTTCCTGCCAGGAGCTGCTCCAGCATGGGCTGCCCACACAGTCACAGCTTCCTTCAGGCATCCCCTGCTCCAGCATGGGTTCCTCCATGGGCTGCAGGTGGATATCTGCTCCACTGTTAACCTCCGTGGGCTGCAGGCGGATATCTGCTGGTGCCTGGAGCACCTCCTCCCCTCCTTCTGCACTGACCTGGGTGTCTGCAGAGCTGTTGCTCTCACATAGTCTCACTCCTCTCCAGCTGCAATTGCACAGGTGTCAGAGGCACTACCATAATTGCTGATGGGCTTGGCCTTGGCCAGCAGCAGGTCTGTCTTGGAGCCGTCTGGCATTGGCTCTATCGGACATGGGGGAAGCTTCTGGTAGTTACTCACAGAAGCCACCCCTGTAGCCCCCCTGCTATCAAACCCTGGCCACGCGAACCTAGTACATATGTGCTTTGCTTCTGCCAAGGGCATTGTAATCTCTGTTCAAAAGGCAGACGAGGTGAGAGGGGACAATGACCTCTTAATACAGCCTAAGTTGTATCACTCTAAAGTCTTGGAGATACTGGCAAAAGCTGCAGTAATGTTATTTCACCAGGAGTGTTTAAATTTAGAAAAATGGTTGGGAACTAGATGTACTTCTCTGAAAAAAAATAATACTGTTTAAACAGCTTTCAGTTGTGTGTACTGAACCTTTAGTCCATTTTTCTTGTCTTTCCTACCTGGTTGTATACATAATTACAACAGGTGAGGCACAGATTAAAAAAAAAAAGGGAAGAGTGGTGAAGAAGTGTAAGGCATAGTCTTTTCAAGCAATGATTCTAATTCCCAAGCATGTTTGTTTTTCTTTCCTAAAGCATTAGAAGGCTTAGAGCTTCTCTTCAAAACAGCCTGCCTGTGTGCTATGGACTGCCAGGCAGTGTTGGCTCTGTAAGCCAGGTTACTTTGCTCAGCAGGAGTGTTGCACTATTTCTCCTTCTCCTGCCTTGAAATCAGTGTTTTGTTTGACCTGCAGATTGCACGGTTGCCTTGTGTACTTCTGGGTGTGATTAGTGAGGGTTAGACTGTGAAGAACAGATGGCAGGGAAAGAAAAGGAGTTGCCTTTTTTCCACCACCACCCCAAATTTACCTCAATTTTTTGGTATGTCTTAAAACCCTTCCCAGTGTTGTGATGATGCAGTGACTTTTTGTTTGGTGTGTGTCTTTTGGGGTGGTTTTTGTTGTTTTCTAATCAAGCAAGTTCTGTCTTCCTTCACATCACATAAGAACAATGGGATTAAGTAACACACTTGTTCAGGACAGAGTTGCTGGAATTGCCCATGTAATTACTTTTATTGCAGCAAAAAATAATTTCAAATGGCCCTGAAAATTATACCTTTTGATGTCTGGCTTGAAGATCAGCCTGGGTCCTGACAGTGGCTCTGCGACACATATGATCCATAGTGTCTCATACTTCCCTTATGTCTCTTGATTTATTTTCCTTCTTCTCCCAACGCCCATATATTTTTGGTGCCCTCTGTTCATTTCCAGCTTCTTCAACTTGTTTCTTCCTTTTTTCTTTAATTGCCTGTTCATGTCTCTGTTGCATCACCGGTCTTTTGGGATAGGAATGTTTTCTTTCCCATTCACCCCATGACTGTTGTTTAATGGCAAAATTGCCTCAGGGCTGTGTTTTTTTTCCCCCCTGTTGCTTTGTCCTTCTTTGTAATTTCCCAATAACTAGGGCTTCCCCCCCGCCCCCCCCCGCCCCCCGCCTTATTGAGATCTCCTCTGTGCTTTCCTGTTTTACAGTAGTGTCCTACCACTGTGCAGGATGGCGTGGGGATTGTCTTGGGTTGCAGGTTCAACTGGTCTCTGTCAGTTTTGGAAGAGCTGAGTTGTTTCTGTTTTGGCACGGAAGGCACAGTGCAGCTAGCAAGTGTTGCCCTGTGGTTATGTGGCCTGTGGGCTTAGATGGTGTTGCTGGATCACCAATGGCAGAAAACAGGTTTTTTACAACATCCTTTTCTTTTTGTAGAGCAGACTGGCATTCTTTAACTTTCTCCCCCATCACTGCTTACCTTTGGATTTTTTTCTACAATGGTAAGAGATAGCTCTGAAATGTGTATCTTATAAGCAGCAAGTATCCCTGTGCCCTTGCATTTTCTACAAGGATCAAATACATGCATCTTCCCATTTGACACTGATCTCTCTCTTTCTCTCTTGACAATAAAAAAACCCACCCACCAACCCACCCGCCAAACCCCCTTTTGTTTTTCTTTAAAGTTTGCAGATAATCCAGTCTTACTGCTCTTGATTATTAAGATGAAACAATAAATTTTCATGTTACCCCAACAATTCTGCTGTGATTTTGATAAAAATGGAAATTGCTCTAGATGAGTAGTTGTGTTTTTGTTTTGTCGTCTTCTGCCTACTCTTTCCTAGATCAGTAACATTATCAAGGGACTGAGATACCAGTTATGTGAAGTCCTTCTGGAATGGGCAGCAGCACTGCCAGACCTTTTGGCAGAATATGGTAGCTGGACTCCCAACCTTGGAGACTGTGATTTTGCTGCTTGGGGTTTTTCCCATGAGACAAGGAAGGGTCTTGCTATAATTTGAAATATGGGAGCCTTCCTTGTTCTTTTCAGGGTGCTCTCAATGAGGTTTGCTACTTCAAGGGAAACAGGATCCTTTTATTATAGGATTGTCCTCATAAATACCTTATGGTCAAAGCAAGCCAGACCTGCTGCTCTTCCTGTTCTCTGCAGCCTCATTTCCAAAAGACTTGCTATGCTTTGATGCATCATTCAACTAATGACTGAGTCAGCACCTCAACTGGGACTCTTGAACGGGTGAAGTCAGTATATGTATATAACCATCTGCACCTGAAAACATCTTAAGCAATAACAGAATATGAGAAAACAGGTGACAGGAAGCTTGATCTTGCATTAAAGCTTAAGATATCAAGGCTTAAATCTTTCAAATAGTAGGTTGAAATTTGATGTGGTTGGTGTGACATGCCAGAAGATGATGGAGTACCACCGGGGAGCTTCACTCCCGACCTCAGCAAGTAGCACACAGAGGCACTGGTCATACAGGGGTAACTGTCCTTGTTTTCAGTTTCTGTACTGTCTGCCAAGGAGAAATGCATGCTATCAAAGACATCTGGAAAGGACTGGAAATTAGTGCTTTGGGTTTTTTGGTATGGAGAAGATAAACAATTAACCACTAGATGGGGCTAAATATTTACAGATCAGTGGAGAAGCTTCCTGTAAGAACTGGCAGTTACCTTACAAATCCATAGAAAGTTAGAGAATGTCGACCTTTTATTTGTTTTACTGTATTTGTTGACTAATGAGCAGATAAACCTGTAGAAAGTCCCTCTGAGAAAGAGCTGCTGTTAAAATATTAATTAAAAAATAAGCACAATTTACATTTTTTTCTAAGGACTCATAAATGTGTGATTTAACTAGTGTGTATAAAATGCTACTCTATTATTTATGAAATTAGTACAAGCTATTTAAATTTACACTACTAAAAAAACCCCACCTGGTATTACAGAGAGAGTTATGCTGTGTATTAAGGTTGTTAAAGTGGTTTTTTTTGCCATTTGACATCACTGAAATAGGAAAGCTGTGACTTTTAAGGAAAAGGAAGGGTATAGGATGAACCTTGGAAATTGTGTGTAAATGGAAAGTAAATGCTATTACTCAAATACAGAAGAAATACCACATTTCAGGTTGAAAAAAGAAATGTGGCATTCCTTTATAAATTAACTATTATGTAGCTAAAGCAGTACAGAATTAACAACTGACTACAAATTTATATAATGGTATATAGAAATTATGCTTGCTAATAATAACAATTTTGAAGTAAAATTATTTAATTTATTATTTAATTAATGGCCTCAAATTATTTAAGGCCATTGCTAGCTGTACAAAATATACTGGGGGATTAAAGTGTATTAGTAACAAATTTATATCATGAATCATTCTGTAAGAAAGCATTTAGTGTGATTTTTTTTTTTTTTTCTTCAGTTTTTTCCCTTCTCCACAGAAACCTGCTTTTTTTCCTGGCCTTGTGGGGAAGCATGGGACATAGTTTAAAACTGTTTCTGGAAGAATTTTTCTATCTTCTTCCATCCTGAACATAAGGGAGCTGGATAAACCCTTTTGTCCTTACCTCAGACAATATTAGACCTTCAGACTTGTTTCTAGAACAAGTTTGTAAAACTCTCCAATGAGTATATATTTGTAACTAACAGGTTACAAGGTGTAGTTAAATTTCAGCTAGAAGTCTTTTCCCAGATTAACCTGTAACTTACTTATCAGTTATTTGTAATTTGTTTCGTTGCCTGAAGAGAAAGGAACATAAGCTGTTTCTGTTTTTCTGTAGTAGTATTTTAAACAGCGAGAAACAGTTATGAAGTTAATATCTAGTCATCTTTATTTAGCTCAAACAGGTGCAGCTCTCTGCTAGAAACATTTTTTCAGTGAATGAGTTGCTACATCAACATGCCTGGTAATTCCTCCCAGAAAGAGCTGTGTCTGTTATTGCAATGTCATGTTGGTGATTCAATGTCAGATGGTACTTTTCAGTGGAACCTGCAGATCCTTTTCCTATTAATACCACTTCTGTATGTCTTATTTCTCATTTTGTATTTTGCCTTTTCCTTTGTAAGAGAGAATTAAAAAGTGCTAACTTGTCATTCCTTGTTGATGCCAGACCATATTGCTCATTAGTAAGGAGCACTTAGAATCCTCGTCATGTTCACTGACAGATTTGCAACTGCTCCCCATTTGCAAAGCATGCTGTGTATTACATCACCCAAATGTCAGTAAAAGCTTGGGATATAGTTACATCTACCAAAGACACTTGGGATAATCCTCAAAATATCCCACTGCTTTCCCAGCAAATAGTGGGTTGTTCTTTGATGGTTAATTTTTATTCTGTGTTAATGTTATACCAACTAGCCTCTCTTTTTTTTCCCTTTTCTGCTGTACAGTGCTCCTATGAGCAAAGTACCAAACCCCCTGCTAAGTCAGGATACATAACCTTTTTTCCTTTTCTTTAATCCTTTAGGCAAATTTTCCTGTGAACAAATGGAGTTAGGTTTATCTGTCCTTGACAAGTCCATACTCACATATATATAAAAAACTTGAAGTAATTCTCTTTGTCTAAGCAATAGTTTTGGAAACAACGTAGTTGTTACAGCTTAGAGAAAACTAAAATTATTCTGCAGTGATAACTTGGGTAATGGTATATGAAACAAGGAAAGCAAGCACAATATGATACTCTGGTATTAGTTTATTTGGGGTAGGTTGGTCATTCATTCATTTAAAATATTTTTCTACTTTATCTACTTTCATCTTAGTTGTCAGCGATCACTTTACTGCTCTGCTTGAAATTTAGACAAATGCACAAAACCAAATGAACGTTGAATGTATTTTCACATTGTTCATATATTCATTAAATGCACATTTCATATATTCATTAAATTCAACTTTAGTTTGATTTACAAATGAGTCAGTTGTGTGCTTTGGAAACATTAGAGCAGGTTGAGAAAGAAATAAAATACACTATGTAAATGGGAAATTTGCATTTTGATGCCTAAGTGTGTTCCTTTGACTCCATCCTGGCATACGAATTTTAAGCTTCATATTTTCAAACAGAGGCTTAAGATTTTGGCCTTTGTGAGGCTATAATATTAACTAAAGTTGCTGAAAGATTGTAATTTTTGTATTTGAATCTCAGACATGCGTACATGTGAACATGGCCATTTCAGTAGTGTGCTCATGTGAAGGTTCCTGTTTTTCTTGCTTATTAAAAGCAGTGTTTTCTGCACTTTCTTTCCCTCTTGGGTAGTTATTACAAAATTAACTCTGGAGCATGTAAACAAATGCAGACGGTAAGAATAGTGTTGCCTGAGAGGATCTTTGCTTGACTAACCACAGTTTTGGTTTTAAATTTTTTTTTTCTCAAATTTGTTCTCCCTGGAACAGTGGCAACAGTTCTCTAAGAGGGATTACAAACCCATGTGCAAAAAAATTAATGCATGGAGAATGAGTTTCCCATTCTTTTGAATCCTTGCTCAGGCTGTACTCATCCCTAATTTTAATGTCTGTCTGTGCTACGGCCGCCACTTAGTACTATACCAAGCCAAAACTCTCAGGGTTGTCAAGCAGGGGCCTTAAGCTACAACACCTACGCGTGGCAGTTGGTAGATAACATGTTTCTTTGTTGTCTTGCAACCAAGCAAATTATTTTTATCTTTTGTGAGATGTTCTGTGTTGAGGCTGTGGTTTCCTAAGTCCTGGAAGTAGGACAGAGGTGTTCTTTTAAATGGTTATCTGCTTGTTTGGCAGCTTTGTTTACTTGGTTGAAATGAAGTTTTCCTTTGTCCAGGCTCTTGGGCAACTTAGCATCTTTTAACTTCACAGTTCCAGAACCTGCATTGCTCCCGGTCAGTAAAAACTTTCAGGACCTAGATGCAATATCATTTGAGGCTTGGACGTTTTTAAGTTCTTTGTTAGCGGCAGCAGCGCTGTGGACCTGTCAGCCTGGTTGGCATTCCTTGTGCAAGCTGGATGATCCATTTGCAAAGGGTCGCGTGCTGTTTTGGGCAAATTCATTCCTGACCACCTCTTTTATGAGTGGTTTACAGTATCCACCTTTTCACAAACCTCCCACCACTATACAACTGGCAGCTGACTTGCTAACATCAAAACTGTTAACTATTTAAATTTTGGAACAGACATCATGGGTTCAAAATGGCACTAACAACACCTGTTCTTGCATTGATATGTACTCGTGCAGACATAGCTGCAAAGTACTAAGCCTTATTTCAGTATTAATTTTAACACCTTCTGTCATAAGTAGTACCTCACAGAAGAAAGGCTCTGGAGTTATTCTGCTTTTTTACTGATCTGAAGACCAGTTCAGCATTACAGTCTCTGGGCCATGTAGTGCAAACAGCTGTTATTTGGAGTTCTGGGTTAGTCTCAGTTTCCTAATGGAAGGTGATCTTCTCTCTTCATAGGTATGTGCCATGGAACTACCATGAACCCCAGCTGGGCGTGTATGACTTTTCTGGTGACAAAGATCTGGAGTATTTCCTGCAACTTGCTAAAGACACTGGTTTGCTGGTTATCCTGAGAGCTGGGCCTTACATCTGTGCAGAATGGGACATGGTACACCCTTTTGTAACAGTTATTTCTAGGGAATGCAAGTATTTTTGTCTTAAAGTAGACACACATACTTGGTATATATTTGAACAAGGCTCTTGGTTTAACTTATTAAATTCCATGCCTCCTAAGTGACTTCTTGTAACATTTGGTTATTTGGTATTCTTTTTTCATTGGGAATTGTTACTTGTAGAAAACCAGTCTTAAGGTCTCAGTGTATGTTTTGATAAAAGGCTAAATTTTTCTTATGTTCCATGGAAATGGTCACTGAAATGATTCCCTTTCTTTTCCCAGGGAGGCCTTCCTGCATGGCTGTTGGAGAAGAAATCTATCGTTCTCAGGTCTTCTGATCCAGGTAGAGGCATCAAGAAAGACTAGCAAAAATGCACTTTAGCAGCAAGGCAACTTGCTGTTTGAAGCCATTACTAGATAATTCGTATTTCAGCTTAAGTTATCTTGTGAGTAGAATTTTCAGTACTTTTAATTAAAAGTGTGCATTCGAAGTATACAGAATGAACAAAGTAGGGTAGAAAGTTTCCAGAGTATTGACAAATTTCATGAAAATTGGTGCCAAGAAAGAAGTCATTATCACCACTGATGGAAAAGAAGGTAGCGCTCAGCTTTGAGGTTTTTGGTTTTGCAACAGCCAACTGGCCACTCATTGTGGGGGTCCCTCTTGACTGGTCAGTGTACATGTAATTCCAGAACTAGTTGTAGCATTCTTATGTGCTACCTGGTCATGGACCAGACATGGAGGGGTGAGATGAGACAGGAGAATAATGTGGTTATTGGAGTGCATATTAGGGAACAAAGTTATATATCATATCTGACTTCAGTTCTGCTTTTTGTGAGATAAATTATCTATTTAAAAAAATACTACATATAGCAACATTCACATTTATTTTTCTGTTTAAATGTATTAGGACAACATGTGTGAGACATATTGAAGTGTCTCTGATGATTTTCAAAGTTCATCAGTACTTAAATATTTTATTTTTTAGTAAACTGTACTGGAAGCTGACATTTTAAAACAAATATAAGAACACATCAGTTCATTAAATGCTGTTCTTTTATACTTCACATATTTAGAACAGTAGGTAAAAACTACCCATACATAATTTAAAACAAAAAAAGTAGAAAAAAACAGAAACAGTTGTGAAAGATTTATACTTTGTGTATCTCAGATTACCTGGCAGCAGTAGAGAAATGGATGGGTGTCCTTTTGCCAAAGATGAGGCCTCACCTCTATCAAAATGGGGGTCCAATCATCATGGTGCAGGTAACTTCCTGAAAATCAAACGGACCTGAGCTTATATTGCTCTTGCAGACACTCCATGGGTGTTGGGTGGTAATGTCACAGGTGTTCCTTAACAGTTTCAGGTAGCTGCAAGTTTCTGATAAAATCCCGTATCCTAAAGAACAGAATGCACTGTTTCCAGAATTCAGAGTGTACTTGTCTTCTCTATCAAAGTTGTTTCCCACAACTATAGTAAGCAATAGAGGAAACTTGTGGAACTTTTTAGATCTGAGTTTCATGCCAGTTCTCACATAAATAAATACAAAACTAGAACTGCCTGAAATCTTCTGACAGGAAAAAGAGGAATAAGGATACTTGCAAATAGAAGCAAAAGCAGTATGGAGTAAGCCTAAAACTTGTGATGAAAATGGCATCAAAATTTAGACATTTAAGTTCTTAACACCTACATTAAGTTGTGAATGTTTCAGGACACAACATTGTGTGTTCATGGTGAGTACCTGCTCTCTTAAGCGCCTTCTAGATGTGCAGTGGTGATTGTTCCATATTCTTAGTATTGGACCATAATACAAGCTTTGTTTTAATTTTTTTAAAACTGCCGGTTGGCACAGGATGGGATAGGAGACCCTTCTTATAATATGCCCAAGATAATTTTTCTTGAATAATGTATTATGTCTATCGAGCAAAAGCACTGGGCAGAAATTCTTTGACCAAAATAAGATGCTTATAACAGAATTTTCAGAAGTGACCTTCAGATGTGTTTGGCATTGGATCTAGAGCTTGAAAGTCCATCCCCTTGGGAAAGGGGCAAGATGTGGTACCTATTGGTGGTAATGGAGTTGTCTTCCTCTCAGTCCTTTGAGTCTATTGCAGGGCTTCGCTGCTCATGTGAGCCCCTTGTAGGTGTCTCTGTTCTGGCACTCTTAATTTTGCTGCTGTTTTGATCATGTCACAACCTGTTCTATAGTTTTATTGTTCTGCTTGAGATGTGGGTCATAGCTCTCCATTTATTAATAGAAGCTTCTGTGTTTTTATCACTGTTGTGAAGTAGCTAGGGTAGGGATTTTTATGTGGAGGGTGATTTTGTGGGAAAATGATTTGCCTCCACACAATGGTTGTTCTGTAAGGTACAGGTGAGAGGAATGAGTGCCTAGAAGTGTTTTCTCTTAGTCCTCAGATCTGGAGTTAAAATGACATTTTCAGCATTGCTGTCAAAGGAAGGTGAGGGTTGGATTTGGGCTTTCCATTTTTGGTATCAGATGCAGACTGAAGTTGGCTACTGTTTTACTGACTTGCTTCTACTGTACAGGTAGAGAATGAGTATGGAAGCTACTTCACTTGTGACTATGACTATCTGCGTTCCCTTCTGAAGCTCTTTCGCCAGCATCTTGGGGATGAGGTGGTGCTGTTCACAACTGATGGTGCAAGCCAATTTTACTTGAAATGTGGAGCTCTTCAGGGTCTTTATGCAACAGTGGACTTTGGCCCAGGTTAGAGCCCATTGTTTGTTACCAAATAATTCTGTTGTGTTTGTGGCATGACAAACTGACTTTGGCTGCTTGACAAACCTGACAGCTTCATTTAAATGCTGTAGTAGGCACTTATGTATATTTGATGTACTCTTAAATGTACAAGAATCACCCACAGGTACCCAGTTAGAGAACGGTAATCACTTCATCACATCATGAAATGGTGAATTAACAATTTACACTGCTCATAGTGCGTATCTCCTAAAAATTCTCAGTAATAGTTGCCATTGATTCCATTGATTATTTTTTTTAATATATTTTTTGATGTTGAGTTTTTTGGTTTGGGGGTTTGATGTTTTTTGGGTTTTTTAGTGTCCTCTTGTCTGTCCCAGAATCCAGCTCTCAGTTCATTTCTTTTTAAGCCAGTGGTTTACTGGAAAAAAATTTACTGTTGAAGATCATCATTAGAAGTGTGCACACTGCCACAATTTGCAGTGATACAGGCCTGAAGAATGGCTAAGCAACTGTAATGTGTACAGAAAGTGCTGTTTTGATAGGAGAGTTAATGATGTTCATACACTGCATGGGCTTGGCATAATAGGCTTAAGGCACAAAAAACAAACTCCAAGATAATCTTTCCATATTTTTTTGTATGTTATTTTCTCTACAGTCAAATACGTGTTCTTAGCAGGAATCTATTTTCTTAACAGTAGATCGAAATTGTGAACTCGGTCATGTGTACCATTTATGAGATGGTGAGCTGCTCTTGAATGTAGTTATTTCCAGCCCTATGGCTTAAGCCATTAGGAGTGATCAGAAGTGAAGCTTCTCTGAGATTCCCTGGCTTCTGTCTTCCCCATAGTCTTGGTGCCGAATCCCCAGACCTGTACTGTCCAATGATCAAGTAGGAGTTCTGAAAAATCTCAAACTTTATGGTGCCAAGCTGTCATTCCTGAGAAGAGTCAGGTTTTCAGAAGATGTATCTCAAAAGCAAAGACATGCATACATACATGTATGTATATATTTCAAATAAGTTCTGCAACTTGAACGCTGGAATCAAAGAAAACAGTGTTTGTCTGCATTTTTGTTAAGTGTTGGAAGGGAGATAAGACACCTATTTCAGTAAAATGAAGGACCGAAAAAGTCATGGATGTAGCAACTCAGTCTTATTTCTGTCTGCTTATAGGTGGCAATGTCACAGCAGCATTTTTAGCTCAAAGAGGCAGCGAACCTATGGGCCCTTTGGTATGTCTTTTCACTTAAATTTCTTCTATCATTTGTAATCTTGCAATGGTTAATAAGAGGGGAGTTAACAACAGGGTGTTGGACAATTTTAGGGACATGTTTACGAAGGCATAATTTACAAGTCAGAAAAACTGCAGAGAGGTGCTTCTGTGTGTGTTTGGCAAATCCACATTAACTGCTGTTCTGCAAATACTGTTTCAGTCTGAGAAGGTATTAATTTTGTTTCAGTATTTTTCCTTGTGAAGACAAATGTTTACAAAGCAGCGGAAACAGCAAGTATGATTAGATGAGTTAGTGAGGTGCATGTGTAGGTGGAAGTTAGAAGCAAAATTAAAAGGGCAGGTTCGAAGTTGCTTCCTGTTTTCAGCTACCCTAGAGGTTTTACACAAGCTATAATGGGATGTGAGATCACTGGAAGCTATTTTGACAAAGGGAGAAGGCCGGTGTAGGGTACAAGATTACCTCTGTGCTATGAAATTATTTAGAATGCAATTTGAGTATTTGAAAGGTTTATTTTTCATTACATCTAGTCTACATATGCTATTCTGCAGCGAATGTGTTGGTTCCACCATTTATTTGAATCCCAAGCGGGTGGAACACGTATGTGTTGACAAGTTCCAAGGAAATCCATGCTCTTTGGTGCTTAGGCAATTATTTTCAATGTCCTTATAAAATTGTTGAAACAATCCTTTAATTCCTTTGACAAGAAATCTGCTGAAAAGGACTGACTTAGCGTATGGCTCAAATGAGTCAAGGTGCCTTTTTTCCTTTCCTTCTAAAGTTAGTAACCTTAAATCACATCGTGTTCTGTTTTTGTTCCCTCTTCATGTTTTCCCTTCCTCTTTTGTGCTTCCTCCTTTCAGGTTAATTCTGAGTTTTATACTGGATGGTTGGATCACTGGGGGCACCATCATTCTGTTGTGCCTGCACAAACTATAGCTAAAACACTTAATGAAATCCTGGCACGTGGTGCTAACGTTAACCTGTAAGTGTTATTTTTATTTTTTGTTTCCCGATTCAGCAAAACCTGATTTAAGTGGATGGCTTTTTTTCCTTTTTAGGTACATGTTTGTAGGTGGAACTAACTTTGCCTATTGGAATGGTAAGAAATTGTTTAGATGATATAATGATGTAGGGGAGCTCTTTATGAATTAGGTAGTAATGTATCCTGTAAAAGAATAAGCTATGCTTGCTTTCACCTGACAGAAGATGACTGGCTAGCTGTTCTGTCTGTTGCCCCCATGTTGTACTAAATACATATGGTATTTATCTTTTCAAAGGGTACTTCTGTTTCACTCAGTACTGTGAAACAGTGGAAACATGGATATATTTGTTTCTCTTCAGAATATTTCTGAAGACTGTATAACGGAGTGGTATGAGCTCAGGGCATTGTCTTCCATCAGGAATGGGTTTCTTTATGCCAAATACCAAGGCCTACATTGAATCTAAAATTAGCGAAGTCTGACTGTGATTGGAAAGAATTCTGAAAGTTGATACCTTTGGAAAAAAAACAACTGTTCTACTGTTTCTGTTTTTTCCCCTCCCTTAGGTGCTAATATGCCCTATATGCCACAGCCCACTAGTTATGACTATGATGCTCCACTGAGTGAAGCGGGGGATCTGACAGAAAAATATTTTGCCTTGAGGGAAGTAATTGGAATGGTGAGTGTCCCCAGGACATGTTTAGAATGGTTCTTTGGAACATCCCTGGTGTGCTGCAAACTCTCTTGTTCTTGTGTTGGCATAAGTTACTTGTGAATTTACCATTTTCTGCAGGTAAAGGAAATGAAGTCGAACAAGGCATTAAGGCCAGCCTATCTGCTTGTTGTTACAAAAGGGGAAAGATCTTGCACCTCTCTGGCTATCCTTTCTGTCCCAAGGGCTCACGCCTTCCTTTTAGAGAGGGGATACAGGTGCAGGTCTGACACTGAAATGATTCAGCTCTGCTTTTTTCCTGTGTGTGTTTTCTTTCAGCTGAAGGTTAGTAAGCTGAATCGGCTCGCTTGGTCAGCTGAGAGGCAGTGCTGGCACAAGGGGAGCAGAAGGACGCAGGCAGGTTTTGGCTGGGAGTAGAGATGGAGGAGTGGGCAGAGCTTTTCCCTTGCAGCATCAATCAGCTGTTTAGTCAGTTCTGGCTCATCGCTTGATATCAACCTGATATGCACTGCAGCTTAATGCTTTGGCTGGCTGTGTCACAAGCTTCATGTTGCGGTTTTGGGCCTCTGAGAAGGAGCGTGCTTATCCAAATGAACACATCTTGGTTTTGTGATGCCACAAACTGTAGCTAATGGGTGGGACCAGCTTTGCTTTGCACACTGGAGATCAAAGTGAAACATGGAACCTGTATCTGGATTTTGAATAGCCTTACATTGGAGGCTGTTCATATGAGGCTTAAAACAGATCCCATAGGAATCCCTAGGCTCAGGATTGTATGTGCTCTCCTGTTGCATGCCAGCAACATCCCTATTCACTAGAAGACATTTTTTTTAATGGGAGTAGATCTCCCAGAAGTGTATTATGCTTTCTCTAGGGTTGAGCACGCTTTTATCTCTGTACCTGTGGAAGGCCTGCTGTGGATTATTTTCTTCAGTTTCTCTGCTATCCCTAAGCTTTCGGTTGGTGGCATAATTTTGATAGCCTTTCAAGGCAAGCCTCCTGTCTTGATACAGCTTTACTCACCAGAGAAATTCCCAGATGTCCTTGTTTTGAGTGGTTTTCTTCAAGGCAAGATCACTATCTGAAATGTAAGTAGTTTGTAGTGCAGTGAGAGAGCCTTGATAAGATCTGACGTGTTCAGTATAACCTAAGGTGTTTTGGGTCATGGTACAGCTTTTTTTGGTGTGGTTTGTTTATCTCATACCTTCCATATCCATAGGATCTCAGTTAAGTTTTCCTGTCTCTGCTGTGGGTTCTAAACCTGTAACATTTTATCTACTCAGTTGCAGTTTGAGGTGGAACAGATGAAAGGCAATTAAGTTGCTGTGCTACAAAGCTAACACATTATAATCTTCCTTTACTGTTTCTTACAGTTAATGTAATAAAGAAGGGTTTCAGTCTACAACTTTTTTCAGTTGGTGACAGCATTCTCTAATTTTTCCTGTTTAGCCTGAAACTTCTTACTTTTGACTTCTTGTCTTGGGGGAATATAGTTTTTCTTTTCTTTAAGCCTGAATATCTTTCTTATTTTCAAACACAGAAAGAAATGAACTTGTTACTGGGAATATAAATCAGGCTTTCATCAGTCCATAGTTGACATTTGACAGGAAGGCAATTATACTGCTCTGATCTGTTGTGGGTTTTTTTTTAAAAGACCAACTATACACTCCCCACCCACACCTCCTTAATGCAGAGTTGAGCTTTTGAGAGTGAGTTTTATGCTGGATATACTATGTGTAAGCCCAGAAAATCATGCCTTGTGCTAAAACTTTCAAGCTGAAATCAAAGTAAAATCTCTTTAAGAAAAATGCCCTTTCAGCCCCTCACCAAATTTATTTTAAAGAAAACCTAGGAGCTGCCAAAGTAAGCACTCAGAAGTCATCGAATGTGCAGATTAAGTTAGCCTTCACAATGGTGGTCATTTGTGCAAGTGTATTAAAATGTAGGCTTAGATTGTTTGATCACATGGGTATCTAGTCTGCAGTTTTTTCTCTGTAGCATGCAGTTAAGGCCATGTTCGGTAAATGAAACAGATGAGAAGAGTGGACGTTACAGGAAACAAGTAATGGCAGGAAAGGGAGAAGGGGGATGATGGCAGGGACAAAATAAGGTTGTAGGCTCAGGAGGCGGCTAGGGTATGGGGCAGAAAGCCACTGTCTAGACTTGCCACTCCTCAAAGGTGTCCAAGAAGGTGGTGGACATCCTTTACCTCTTCTCCCTGCTGATCTCTGGTGGTTTCTCCTAGAAGTAAAGAAGTAAACAGAAATAGCCTGGCAGTCAGAGTGTTTCCTTGTCATGCTTCCCTGTGACTGGTGGGGAAGTGGTCTAGACCAGGACCAGAGGGAAGCTAACCAGTGGACCTCAAGGGTTTGTGGAGCTGTGGAGAAGGCTGTGGAGGTCTCAAGGCCTGTCCTCAAAGAAACCATCCCAGGCAGTAATAGATTAGCAGGTGGTGGTGGAGTATAGTAAAACTGAAAGGAAAGGCACAAGAGGCTAATAATTCCCATGTAGAAGTGCTGCTAACGAAGGGTCAGGTGGAAATACTGCCCTACAGACTTGGAAACATTAAGTTGAGCTCCCGTGGGCTGGGGAGCTGGCTGCAAGAGGGTTGTAAAAGACAGTAACACAAGCTCTTAGCCACAGGAGGGCTCCAAGGGCACTGTGATTCTTCGGCAGCTTGTTTATTCGATATGCTTTTTATGGTTACAAGTTGAATGGTCATTAAAATTGTTATCATATGTGATCAAGTCAGGTTTGTTTTTTTTTTTTTTTTTAACCCCCCCCCCTCAGACTAGATGCAGCACTAATCCTTTAGCACAGTCATATTACCTGCTTTTAACCAAAGTTCTGCTTTTGTAAGTTATGAAGTTAAAAGTGAGAATTCAATTAAAGCATGCTTGTATTTCTTTCATGTGTTTTTGTTTTGTTTTTTTTTTCTCCTCCTTCCCTTTCTAGTATAAGCAGTTACCAGAAGGTCTTATCCCTCCAACAACACCCAAATTTGCATATGGGAAGGTTCGCTTGCAGAAGGTAAATTAACATCTATAATATGCTGGGTATCTTTCCATAATGCTATATGTTTGCTTTTTCCAAAAAATGTTCATGAGGGTGTCATGACAGTATCTGGATATCATACAAAATAAAGAGGGAAACCTTGAAAGCAAACTTTCAGGAAGGAAGGAGCAGAGCTTGAGAGTTAAGAATCATGCCCGTGGTGGAAAATGAGAAAATGTTTGTAATCTCAATATAAGAAGATAATTTTTACAATATGTAGTATATGCCTGAAGTTTTACTAAACTGAAATTGAATTATTATTAACACAATAGAATCATGATTGTCCAGGATAACTCATGTATGAGTAACATAGATGGGGGACTGCTAGCATGACAGCTATGAACAAAGAGTATTTTTGTAGCTAGTGATGCCTCTGAAGTAGAAGCAGCCGGTAGGCTATACATACCTTTTAAATACTTCTGGGTGTTTCAGTTCCGAATATGGGACATTATCAATAAATTTGAAAGTCTTATTGATAAAGTTTCTTACAAGTTTTGTGAAAATCTGTAGCTGATGAGAGAAATTTAATAAGTCTCCTGCGGAGAGAAGAGCATGCAGAACCTAGCATGCAGAACCCAACTTTGCTATATCCTGTCTGACAACAGTGGTATGCACATGAGTAGTTGGGGTTTGTCTGTGGCACCATTGTTTTAGGACCAGGGACAATCTTCTGTGAAATATGCTTGAGAACTGGGATCTTTCAGTGAGTGTACAGGATGATTTAAGTGGGGATGGAAGAGACAACAGGTATGAACTTGGCTATATTAATTCTTCTGGGCGGAGACATGTTGTTTTGAGATGAAGGATTACCGTAGTTGGTGTACTGGTTACTGTAGCTCATAATGCTTTTATTTTATGTTTTGTAATTTTAATTTCACAGCCATCTTTCCCATCAGTGATGTATCTGATCTGTTACGCACTGCAGCTGAAGCATTGCAAAATTTGGTAGTGATAAGCCTTTACAGGTGTTTTCAAGTCATCCCACTCAAGTGGGCAGAAATACTTTTTGTATAAAAGTGATTCGCCAGTGAAGGTGAAACAGATCTATATCATTTTCCACAACCTTTGAGTATCTTCAGACCTTTTCGGGCAGGTTTTGCCATACAAGCCAGTTCACAGAAACCTCATATTTGGTACTGACTAATTATATACAGTTATCAGTATGCCTGCCACTTCTGCTGCTGTCACAGGTTGCCAGCATTTGGGAACCTAGCAATTAGATTTTGACTCTTCCATAGTCTCATGGTTCATGGCTCTCAGATAAAGCTGTCCAATATCAGTAGAACTATGAACTTTCTCTTTCATGCCTTGAAGAGATGAAAGCTACAGGGTGCCTGGTGAATGTGCTTAGCTATGGACTAGTGACCCAGCCTCCAGGCAGTGATGGCGTTACCCTTTGTATACTTATGGCCTCCTTTTGCTTTCTTGTTCTTGGCTAGAGTTGACATAAGCTTATTTTGAAAGTCCCTTTAGATCTATAGCTGCATGCTTCTTGTGGTTTAGTCCTGGTAGGCAGCGAAGCACCACACAGCTGCTTGCTCACTCTCCACCAGTGGAATGGGGGAGAGAACTGGAAAGGTACAAGTGCAAAACCTGGTGGGTTGAGATAAGGACGGTTTAATAGATAAAGGAAAACCTGCATGCACAAGTAAAGCAAAATAAGGAATTAATTCGTTGCTTCCCGTCAGCATGCAGGTGTTCAGCCATTTGCAGGAAAGCAGAGCTCCATCATGTGTAATGGTTATTTGGCAAGACAAATGCCACGAGTCTGGACATCTGCCTCTCTTCCTGCTTTTTCCCCAAGCTTTTATTGCTGAGCATGACATCATGTGGTATGGAATATCCCTTTGGTCAGTTGGGGGTGATCAGCTGTCCCAGCTGTGTCCCCTCCCAACTTCTTGTGCACCCCCAGCCTAATTGCTGGTGGAGCGGTCTGGGGAGCAGAAAAGGCCTTGACTCTGTGTGAGCACTGCTCAGCAGTAGCTAAAATGTCCCTGTGTTATCAACGCTGTTTTTGGCACAATTCCAAACTGTAGTCCATACAAGGTACTATGAAGAAATTTAGCTCTATCCCAGCCTAAACCAATACTATACTGAGGGAACTGCATGTGTGTAGAAGATTCATGCTGACTTCTGTCACATATGGCATTTGGCACAGTGATTTACATCTTAATATTTCAGCACTGCTGACTTTCACGTATGTTTTGCAAAAATTCTGTACTTCTGTTACTGAAGCAGCCTCAGCAGTTTATATTGCTGTGAATGCTTTTATCGGTTTTAGATTATATTGAATGCCTGATTATTTTTTTACTGGTTTTTTTCTCAAGCATTTGGAAGTAAATCTGCATTTGAGAAATATTTTGAATGTCTGATATGTAATAACCACTGAACAGCGACAACAATTCTGGTGAAACAGACCGACATTTTGCATGAATAATATGAGTGCAATTAATTTTTTTGAACTTGTAACACACTAGGCATATTGTGTGCATCTTGACTAACTTGAAATTGACAGTGGAATTTGAGAAAGAACTGTAGATGACTATAAAACTATAATCACAGCAGGAAATAGCAGGTGGCAACAAAAGACAATTTAATTGTACACATGTAAGTCCATATTCAGCAAGATACTTGCGCATGCGCTTAGCCTAAACCTTGCTCCCAGTCTCACCGAAGTCAGTTCAGCTACTTATTTGTGACACTGAATTACAGCCTTAGGGTTTCTAAAATAATTTGAGACTGAATAGGGTAAATTTGTTTTGGATAGTTCTTGATGGAATCAAGTTGTATCCCTACTTAGCTCAGAAGGATTCCAGAGTAACTCACTGGAAATCAATGGCAAAATTTAGATAACATAGAAGTTTTGTGATATTTGTCCAGAGCAGTTGTGTGTGTTTATAGAACTTACGTGAGAAACTCCTGGGTTTATTCCCATTAATAAAGGGTCACTTTATTTTTAGGAATGCATAGCAAATTTAGCACATCTGGATTTTTAAAACGTTGCTCCACATGTAGCATGTTTCTTCCAGTGTTCATCAGTTCTCTGTACTGTATTGTATTAATAACTTGTACGTAAGGATGGTGTAAAGGCTTAAGATTTCTTTGCTTTCTGGACTGACACAGCTAGCTGGCTAGGCAAGCTGTTATATTTGGATTGAAATTTACTGACCTTCACATATCTGCTTTTTCTATGCTGCAGGTGGGTACAGTGGTGGAGGTTCTTGACAGGCTGTCATCTGCTGGGCCAGTGAAAAGCACTTACCCATTAACTTTCGTTGAGCTAAAGCAGGTGAGGATTCCTTCAGTAGGCACTTGGCAGTAATTTTTTAAAGTTTGTTCGAATGACCCTCTGTGATATTACTTTTCTTATGTCCAGTGTCTTACACCTTATCTCAGCACAGAAGTAATAGTATTATAAATGTGTCCGGGAATTTTGCACTGGAGACCTTTCCTATTCTACAGTGCTTCTATTTTACACCCGAGGTTTTCCTCTTTCCATAAATGTTGATATCTGTGCTGTCCAGGCTTTCACCTTTATCTCTCTGAAGTCTTGATTTTCAGGTTCATAAGAGACATTTTTAATCCATCTTTTTCTTCACTATTGATTTTCTTTATTCTGTTTTTTCTTTGCCTCTCTCCACCTGCTATTAGAGTGAGCACAGTGGCTGAGATGCTGCTTTCTCATACAAGTCATAGGGCCTGGAGATTGGGAAATGCAAGCTATTTGACACTTCTGTGGGCCTCCTACTTATTTGTATTCCCTTTTTTTAACTACATGCATGGCAAAGCAAGAGAATGCATTGAGAGAAACCCTTAAGAAGCAACCTCTTGGAGTTGCTGCAGCCCACTGTCAAGGTCATTCACCCCACTGGCTGAGATAGGAAAAATACCTTTCTCTTCATTTTCCTGTGGCATCTGCTGACTTCTGCTCTCCCATTTTCCCTCTCTGTCAGTCTATGCATCAGTTCCCCGGTCAATTTTGGTGACTTCATTTTCCTTCACAAAGTTCTTTCCCTTGCTGCTGAGGGGCTCTGCCTTTCTGTTAAGGTTGCATGGTTCCTTGATAGCTTTTGTGCTGAATTTAGAAGAGACTGGAGCATGGGTGCTATTTACTACTCTGAGAGAATGTGATGCAGCTGGGGGATGGGGAAGAGGAAGAGGCAGATTAGCAGATGCCTGGGATATGGTGTTAGTCAAGTAGGGGTTCAAAGCTCACATTTCTCCTTTCCAAGTCACTACTAGAGAGGTATGAGAGAAGCTGCAGGTAGTATGTTGTGGCTGGATGTAATTTCTAGTGGTCTTTCTTTTGTCATCTGGCCTTCCTACCCTTAGTAGTCTGCTTAAGAAAGCTTCTGAAAGAACAGGGCAGCCAGCAAAGCTTCCTAGCATTTTTTTTTTCTTTCCCTCCCTTGCCCTGCCCTCTGCCACTTTTCTGGGCACCTTGTTGCAAATTTAATGCAAATATAATAATTACAGCAGAATAGAAATGGTTTACTCTCACTTATTCCTGCCAGGGTGTTCTGGTTTTGGCTGGGATAATTTTCTTCCTAGTAGCTGTGTCATTTGGAATTAGGATGAAAATAACATTTACGCACTGATGTTTTAGTTGTTGCTGGACAGTGCTTACACTGAGTCAAGGGCTTTTCAGCTTCTCATGCCGCCCTGCCAGTGAGGAGGCTGGGGGTGCCCAAAAAGCTGGAAGGGGACACAGCCAGGACAGCTGACCCAAACTGTCCAAAGGGATGTTCCATACTCTATGATGCCAGGCTGAACAGTGAAACTGGGGGGATTTGGCTGGGGAGTGTCAGCTGATGCTCGGGGACTGGCTCGGCATCGGTCAGCAGGTGGTGACCAATTGTGTTGTGCATCACTTGTTTTGTATATGTTTATATCATTATTATTATTTTCTCTTCATTTTCTGTCCTATTAAACTGTTTTTATCTCAATGCACGAGTTTCACCTTTCTTTCAGTTCTCTCCCCCATCCCACTGGGGGGGAGTGAGCAAAGAAACATGTGGTGTTTGACTGCCTGCTGGATTAAACCACGACAGTCCCTTTTGCCTATATCCACCCCTTATTATTGGAAAGTGTGGGACCTGGGCATGGCGTAGATGGTATAGAATAAGGGGTCAGCTGTTCAGCAACAACTAAAACATCAGTGTGTTATCAATGTTGTTCTCATCAGAAATCTAAAACACAGCACTACACCAGCTACTCTATCCTAGCTGAAACCAGAGCACAGGGTTATGTTCTAATCAAAGTCTAGAAGATAAATGGTTTTGTGGCTACTGAGCAAAAGAGGCAACGAATGCATTTTCTGACTTTTTAAATTTGTGTTTCACTTCGTGATGTGAACAGATTCAATGACTATGACTTTTTTTTTCCTTTCCTGATGGGGAACTTAATGAAAAAGTATTCTGAAATGTTCCTGACGTAAATCAGGTAGTTTTAAAAATAGATAATGTCGATTTGATGAATATGTCAATTTATGGGCACTGGGTGACAAGTGCACTTTCAAGTTTGATACATAAACTCAGTAATGAGGGGATCTTCCAGCTATCTTCTTATTGATTTTAATGAAGAAATAATAGCGTTGGTCATTAACTGCTTTGCTTTTATTGAGGAAATATCTTCATATCCAAGGCCCTTATCTTTTAAAGTTACTTAAATGTTCTAATGAAAGATTTTAAAACGGAAACTTTGTGGAATTTACACCCATTGCTTAAAGGTCAAAGTGAATTCTCATCTGAAGCTGTTATGAGTGATAGATGCTATCTGAAGTGAATGAAAGTTAACATTTCAGCCTCAGCGTGCAGGCAGGAATGTGGGATATTTCTAATTCATTACCTGAACTGAAGCCACGGAATGACTTCATTCATTAATCTGTTTGGGGCTTTTTTATTTCTTTTCTTTTCTTAGTATTTTGGGTTTGTGCTGTACAGAACTACGCTTCCAAAAAACTGTACGGAGCCAACACAGCTGTCTTCACCTTTAAACGGAGTCCATGATCGTGCCTATGTCTCTGTTGATGGGGTAAACATTGTTTGCTGGAATTCTTTTCTGTCATGAATTACCTTCACAAAAAGTCACGGTTATAGTCTGCCGCCTTTTCTCCTTTCACCGGTTTACCAAATGAACTTTATTAGATAATCTTATTTAATCAGGTGAAGGAAGTAAGGAAGTATACAGTTGATCATTCTAAATGTTCATATTTGTATTTCAGAAAATATGACTATCTGTTATTTCTAAGGAAATTGTAATTGTTTCCATTTTTGAGATATTTGAATGTTGATACGCATTCATGACTTAAGTGAAAAAAACCCCATAAAACCCTAGATTTACTTGCAGGTTTATGAAATACGTTAATGATATATGTACTTGGTGGCTTTCTACAGTCTTTTCATAGATTTTTTTTTTTTCTTTTTTTTTCTCTCCTTTGAGGGTGGGGGAAGTGGAAGCTTGAACCTGTGTCTTACCTTATGAAACTGGCTTCTGACCACAAGTTTAAAAAAAAACCAAACCAGCTTTTTGTACAGGATGTGAATTTTACCTTTCTTCCCTTAAGCAGGGTTTTGTTCCTACTTAATGAGAATTAATATCAATTCACAGACTTTGATAGGCTATTTTTTAATTTATCTTTGACCTTTGCTTACTGTCATCACCTGTGTCCAGGCCAAGCTCTCCTTTTCTTATGTTGTAGGCATGTCAATAAATAAAACTAAATATTGTTGTGAGCTTAGCTGGAAGATGAAGATCCTTTTAATCACTGATACTGCCCAAGTCTTTTCAGTCATTAGACTAAATTTGAGAACTTGCTTTTTGTGAATCAGGTGCATAAAAACCCACTAGGATTCTAACAGTTGATTGAGTTAATTGAAATCAGATAAGGAAAGAGATGGTGTCATTTAGACAAATGCTGCCTATTGGCACATCCAGTTGATGTAGTAAAATGTAAATATTGAAATGTGAATATTGACATAGCAGCTGTGTGAGTGTGCTTGCATGCAAGAGGAGGAAAAGAAAATAAATGTTTTTACATTTTTTGTTTCCTTTATCCTCTTTCTTTACTTCAAGGAAGTTGAAGAGACAAATAACAGAGTTCTGTTGGTTTTTTATGGTTATTGTTTTCTTCCTCTTGGTGTATTTCATATAGGTTCCTCAAGGTGTCCTTGAGAGGGAGAAGTCACTTATGATAAATATAACTGGGAAGGCTGGAGCAAATCTGGATGTCTTGGTAGAGAATATGGGCAGAGTCAACTTTGGTAGATACAATAATGACTTTAAGGTAAGTAAAATTGAGTTAGTGGATTGTGGTGGTTTTTCCTCTTTGCCACAGGTTAAAAAGAAAGTGGTGGGTTAGAAAGAGCAAAAAGATCAGGATTACACAGCTGTAACTTTGCCACAAAATATAACTACTCACTAGTTTTCATTTGAGTTTTTCCAGTCACCAAAATCGATGTGGAATTAAAAACTGACAGACATCTCTTAAATTTTTTTTTGTGGTTCACTTATTTTGTCAGCCAGATTGTCGCCCACAAGACTTTCAGGTTGAGTTGAGCCTGTAGCTAACATTTTAAATTGTGCAAAGCTGTTTGGGTAAACTCCAGTAATGGATTGGAAATCAGTCTAGATCTTGGTCGTACTTCAAGGCTTGTGAATCCTGGAGTTGCGTGTGTATATGTACCAATGTGTGTATGTATACACTTCTGTGTATCTCTCCATGTCCCGTTGCATTTGCCAGCAGCATACCCTTGCAGTGTTTTCAGTGTGGCTAGGAAAGGCTGTCTCACGAGCGCTTTACCAAGCAAAATTGCCAGTTCAGATTTGGACCGTTAGGTGTTACAGGTAATTATCAGCAAGTTTCCAAATGCTTCTTTGGGATTGTCACCTCCCTGCATGAGTGCCTGTGGTGGGTTGACCTTGGCTGGCCCACCAAGCCACTCTACCACTCTTCCATCAACAGGACAGGAGAGGAAGTACAATGAAGGGTTCAAGGTAAGGACAAGGAGATCACCCAGCAATTACTGTCGTGAGCACAGCTTGGGGAAATTGATTTATTGCCAGTTAAACAGAGTAGGATAGTAAGAAATAAGAACAAATCTTAACACCTTCCCCCATGCCTCCCTTCTTCCCAGGCTCAACCCTCACTCCTGTACCTTCTCCCCTAAGCAGCACAGTGGGATGGGGAATGGGGATGTGGTCAGTTGATAGCATTTTGTGCCATGCTCCTTCTTCCTCGCATTCTTCTGCTGCTCCAGTGTGGATCCCACCCACAGGAGACAGTCCATGAAATTTCTCCAATGTGGGTCCTTCTTATGGGCTGCATGGGCTTTAGCATGGGTCCCATCCACAGGGTGCAGTCCTTCAGAAACAGGCTGCTCCAGTGTGGGTTCCCCACAGGTTCACAGGTCCTGCCAGGAGCCTGCTCCAGTGCGGGCTCTGCACAGACTCCTGCTTTGTCCAGGGCACATGCACCTGCTCTGGTGTGCCATCCTCCACAAACTGCAGGGTAGATATTTGCTCCACCTTGGACCTCCATGGGCTGCAGGGAGACAACCTGTGTCACCACGGGTTGCCGGGGAATCTCTGTTCCAAAGCCTGGAGCACCTCCTCACCCTCCTTCAGTGACCTTGGTATCTTCAGGGCTGTTTATTTCCCATTTTCCTCACTCCTCTGTAACAGCAGCTACATTTTTGGGGGGTTGTTTTGGGTATTTTACCTTTTCTTAAATATGTTATCGCAGAGGTGCTGGCAGTGTCGCTGATGGGCTCAGCTTTGGTCAGCAGTGGGTCTGTTTTGGAGCTGGCTTTGACCAGCATGGGGGCAGCAGCTCACAGAAGCCACCTCTGCAGCCCCCTGCTACCAAAACCTTGCCATGTAAACCCAATGCAGGGGAGGTACTGCTAATGTAACACTACGAAGAGCAGGGCCAAAAAGGAAACTTTTCTGGTTTTAGGCTTGATGGGATCCCCTGCGCCAGGGGTCCTCAAACTACGGCCCATGGGCCGGATACGGCCCCCCAGGGTCCTCAATCCGGCCCCCGGTATTTACAGACCCCCCTGCCAGGGTTTGGGGGGGGGGAAACCAAGCAGCCGCAGATGACTGCCTGCCACTTCATCCGCGCGCTGGCCCCCTGGTTAAAAAGTTTGAGGACCCCTGCCCTGTGCTGTATGGTATTTGCTGAAGAGGGGAGTGTTGTAGAGGCCAGTCTTGTGTTGTGTTTGTGCTGTGTTCAGTACCACAGCATGCTACTATTTTAGTTTTTGATATTACTAGGCCACAAGTAATAATGAAGTAATTATGAAACTTTACAATTAAGAAGGTATTTGCAGCCCCCTAACTGCTAGATTTGACTTGGCCTAAACTGATTTGGCAGTTTTCCTTCAGAAATCGTGTAAAGTGTTTAATGACTGTCCAGATTAATAGATGTCTGGTGATTGTGGTGCTTTTTGGTACTAGGGTGGTATCAGGTAAATTAAAAGCTCCTGTTTTCTCTTGATCTGAATTCTGTCTATGATAGGTGTCTCAGAGCACAATAAAGTCTTGTTCAGTGTTTCTTGGTTTGTTTAGATGCAAGAGCAGAAGAAAGATAAACATCACAGGAAAGACATGTGCCTGAACAGTACCATTTAGTTATCAAGCAGATGCACGTATGCTGTGAGGAAGTAGGATTTTTAAGGTTATAAGTAGGGAAAAAAGTAAACCCAAGAGTGGAGGCATCTTGACTAGCCTAGTGGATGAGACCACAAACTCTGGTCAAGTTTGGACCTGTTAAGGAATCCGGTTTAGTCATAAAACATGGACTGGGAAGAGACTTACAAGATCACCAGTAGGCAGAAACTACTGTTCTCACACTTGTGTTCTGCTGCCATGAGTAAGGTGGGCCCATTTACATTGTTGAAGAAGGATATATCAGTTATGGTTAAGCAGCATAGAAGAATCAAAGCTGAGACTTGGTTTAAAAGAGTCTAATTGGCCAGTTAGTGTTTTGTGGTGAGGATTTCTAGCTGCATTGCCAATTATGCTCAGACTCATAAGTCAAGGCAAAGTATAACTCTCAGCATTTGCTAAGCTTGCTTTCACTCTGCTGAAAAGCAGTTTTGCTGTCTTACCTTTTGGAAAGCATGCAGTTCTTTAAATCCTAATCAGAACCAGCTAAATATATGTGGGAACTTTTAGGATGTATGAAAGCCTCTGAATTAGAAGCATCAGCAACTGAGGGCTTTTCTGTGTTTGTGGCATGTAAGTTCAGAGGGTAGCAGTAGTGCCAACTCTGTTCATACTGTCTTTGGTACCTTGCCTTTTTCAGAGTGGCAAGAGAGGGCAGCTAGTATCCCAGTGTTTTACCTTAATGTTGAAGCAGCAGGAAGATTGCATTTATTTATTTACTTAATAGCAAGCCAGGTGATAAGGAAAGCTATGTGCCTTGTGCTAAACTAAGGTAGCACAGTGGAGGGTTAGAGGGGTGCTCTGTAGTGTTGTGGTTGAACTGAAGTTCACACTACAGAGTTCCAACCTTTTAAAGATGTAAGAGTAAAAGCAATTTTAGTAGATATGCACTATGAGAATAATCCTCTAAAAGCAGGATCCTTCCATGTACAAGAGGCAGCCTTTCTCGGGTAGCTTTGGCTTTTGTGCACTGCTGCTTCCCATAGAGTTACTCCCGCACTCTCTTCTTTATGTTGATTGTGAAAACTGGGAATAATTATACCTTGGGTTTCAAATACTTTGTGCTTTCAAAAATAACTTTAGGGGAAGAGGTTCCTACCTTGTGAAGCCACACGTTTTAAAGTAAATAGCGTAGCTTCTCTGGGTTTTGTTTGGCTGCATTTTTTAATCACTTTTTTTGAGCTTGAAATGGAACTAGACATCTAGCTTTGGGAAGGAATCTTAAAAGGATTTTGGTTTTAAAACATTCTGCTGATCTAAGTCTTCTTGTTGAAGGACACGAAGGAAGAGTGTGTGTTCTGTTTTTTCTATATTTTTTCACATGCTCACTGACACTTACCTTTCTTTTACTTGGAAAACTTATATCCATATCTGGACTGTTGAATATGCATTCTTATGCAGACCGAAGTAAGACTGCTTAGTAGGCACTTCATCTCATTTGAAAAATCACAGTGTTCATAGTATATAAAGATGGAACTAGGGAGGCAGGTTAGAAAGTTTGGGCTGAAGTTATATTGCATTACTTCTATTGATTGCTAGACAGAGTAAAGTCTAGGTTGTACAGAAAAGTTTTGCTACTTAACTCTGGACGGATATTTTATTTTGATATAAGAAAAATAAGTTCCTGTTCTGTAAAGTGGGCATCTAGGTAAAGGAAGAGAAAACCAGTTAGTGCTCATACTGGTGACTAGGCTTGTGGAGTCAGTGCAATGTTTATTAGATATCGGAACAGACACATGACATAGTGTCAGCTCTCCAAGGCCATAGAAAATGTGGTTTTGCTTGTTCCTGTTTGACATGGGGTGTTTGCAACAGAAATTGTTGCACAGAAAAACATCTTCTATGCAGGGTCTATTTAAGCAATTATATGGATGTAGCAGCATCGGTTTAAAATCAACCTCTTGCATTGCACTGAAACACCACTTTAAAAACTATTATTATAACACAATTAGGGTGTGTGCAAGGGTCACTTAATGTTCCTTTCATTCTTCTTAAATCATGACCTTACCTTGCTTTTTGCATTCTTTGTGTGAGCACCTTAGTGTGCTGCACATGTTGTACCATGGAAGTGAAACAGGACTCCGTGGGCTTGAAGCTGACTCTAAGCTTAAAGTATTTCACTGAATTGGGGTCACAAAGCATGTGCCTTGATTCTGTGATACTGTATGCTAGCTGTAGATGACTTGTAGGAGGTAAACTACTGCCTTCTCTGCTGTCGTGCAGGTTAATGTCTGGTGTTAGTGACTCACTGTTACCAAATCTCTTGATGGTATCTCAGACTTATGATATTTAATGCTGCTTCTGCTTTTTGTTAAGCCCCAGGTTTTGGAATTGTGTTCATGTTAAAGAAAAACAGAAATTTTCAGTTACAGGGAAAAAGCTTGAAAAAAACCCCTTGGGCATCAGTGAAAAACTTCAAAACTTTGAAGAGGAACAGGCCTTTCACAGAGAATGAATGAAACCCTTTATTCTTAAGCAAAGCTTATAACTTGTTGAAGACCACATTAGTGGTTTTTTTCATACACAGATTGGCAGCTGTTGCAAGTACTTTGATTTAGCTTTTATTCCTGACTGATTTATAGTTGCAGCCAAATAACTTCCAACAACATTAAGCTAATTATGTTATATTTTGGGTTTGTGTATTTTTTTTCTTCCTCCTAGGGTCTAGTTTCAAATCTAACTCTTGATGAAGATACACTTGTTGAATGGGAAATCTATCCTCTAGACATAGATGGAGCAGTGAACCATGACATTAATGGCCACCTTGATCAACCAAGGAGATCTGTTGAATGGGAAATCTATCCTCTAGACATAGATGGAGCAGTGAACCATGACATTAATGGCCACCTTGATCAACCAAGGAGATTTATTGGCAATCCACTTAGTTATGAAGCACCTACTTTTTACACCGGTAGACTTTCAATTCCTGGAGGGATTCCAGACTTGCCTCAAGACACCTATGTCAAGTTTCCTGGCTGGACAAAGGTACAACTTTTTGCTGTGAAAACTTGGAAGTCCATTCAGAAAGCTACTGAAAGTCCACCTCTCTTGGATAGGTAGAAGTTGGTTGTACTGGTGGGGTGTCTAAAATATATTTAAACGATTAGGAAATGGATTCCTTGCTTTAAGCAAATCTTAGAGATAAACCATTAAGAGAAGGGAAACATATTCAAAAGATCATGGTATTGGTCTAGAAAGTAGAGTATCACAAAAAAAAAAAAAAAAGCCAAACTAGTTTTTCAACAGTGAGAAAGATGAGCTATCAGGCTATTTAGAAATGCTGCATTTAATTCTGGGGAGGTTTTGTCTTGATGTGGAGCAGAAACAGCTTTTTGGAGGGAGGGAGTGAATACATGTCTTGAGATAAAACAGGTTTTTATTCTGGAGAAAGTGAGGTGCTACAGTACACTTTCCTGGTTATATTAATTGATTAAAAGTGACTAAGAACATATTTGTGGTGCTGTGTGAGGAACAGCAGATCCTGTTACAAAGCATAGAGAGCACTGGACACAACTGCTGGTGTTGTGCCCATAGGTAATTAATCCAATGCATGGAAGATATTACTGCTTGTCTTCTGGAAGTTACCTGTAACCAGACTGAACAGATCAGAGAGCACTGCCATGGAAGCTTGTGGGCAGGTCTCTTAATGGGTACTTATCATAGAGCTGAAGCATAGGTAGAGCAGCAAAGAGTGTGTTTTCACAGTGCCGTGTTTGAAACTGCTAGCATGCAGGATGGGTAAGGACCAGCTCAACTAGCTGGTGGGAGGCACAGAGAGCAGAATGTGTGCACTGAAGTACCACTCCTCTTGGAGGCCTAAGCATTTAAGTCCAGGCTTCAGGGAAGTGCCTGTGATAGTCTTAGGTAGCAAAATTATTTCTTTCTGAAATAATTAATTTACTCCCATTAAAAGAGAGTATGAGAAGGAGTTGCTGGTTATCCATCTACAGTATTGTAGTGGTTAAAGCACTTCCCAATATGCAGGACTGTGATTCATTGCAGGCACTTTGCATTGCTGGCACTGAGCTTGGATGAGGAAGTCTAACTTAGCCCCTGTTCCTGTATATGTGCGTGTCTTACACAATCACTGAATAAAACCCAAAAATAGCTCTTTGCACAGAAACTGGAATCTGAGACTTTTGCAGTAAAGTCTGTGACCCCATGAATCACCAGTCTTCTTAAGGAAGCAAGGTGATCATACCTGCCTGTTGGCAAACTCATCTGTGAAATGATAAATGACTTCTAAGAATTCTTACGTGTTGGTGGAAGTCTTTTCTTCTGATCTATAGAAGCCTCTGTTTTACGTAGTTTGTATACCCTCTAATGCAGTCGTGGTGAAATGATCCCAGTGAACTGTAAGTAGGACTATTGAATTGATCCTTCAAGCTTTATATGGATTGGACCAAAGTTTTAAATACAATACATAGGAGTAATAAGATTGAGGTGATACAGGGTGTGGAAACAGAGACTTCCAAATAACTTTACAAATGAGCAAATGCCTTTAAGGCAGAGGGTTTTAAGGGTGTAAATTCCACTTGGGTCCCGCTGTATCTGGGCCTCAAGTTCCTTGAGTGACACTGCATAAATTGCTGATGTCAAGATGTAGAGAGGGACTCTTAATAGGGGTTTAAATTCACCTATTTGAGTAATTGGAAAACCAGGGAAACAACATTTTCCAAGAAAACACAATAGTTCTAATGATAGTCCTGCCTTTGCATATTAAGGCAAGGAATATGGTGTGCTGGACAGCCTGAAGGGAGGGTGCAGCATTAACAGTCGTGACCTATGTAGTAGCTTGTTTGCCTTTAGTGGTTTTTAAATCCTTCACTATTAATAAAACTTCCTTCACCCTCACTTGAGGAAGCATGATGCCCTTAACCATACAATGCCCCTGCATGTATGGTTAGATTTATTGGACTTTGGTTGGGTTTTTTGCTTCAGAGGAGAGGATTTGGAGTCAGGGCTGGTCTTGCTTTCAGTGGAATCATGGGTTTGTAGTTGCAGACCCTGCCAAAGGAAATCTTGTTACTGAAGATAGGGATCCCCCCTCCTTTATTTTGTCTAGGGCATATTTGTTGATAGTGTGTATAGTGTCATGATTTGTTGGTTCCAGGCATATAAACTCCTAAGTGCGTAGTCTTTAGAAACTTCAATTTTAATAACGACAGTTTGGAATTGAGAAATTAAGTTTATAGCTTTACCGGAAAAATAAGTTACAACCAGTGACTGATTAAGATCAGGAGCAGAGACCTGTCTGATCACTCCTCCTGCAGTAGAACCCTAATGCAGTTGATTCCTACGGTAAACTCCTACTTCCCACAGAGTTACAGCCAAACTCTATAGTAGGTAGGCTGCTGTCTTAGTGGGTACACTCACTAATTCATCTTGTGTGGGGAGTTTGTATTAATGCAGTGTTTTCTTCTAAAACTACTACAGAAGCAAACTAGTGAGCATGCAGAAATTGCTCTTTTCTTGCCTTTTAATACAGCAAAAACAAGCCACAAAGCAAGATAAACTTGATTAAAAAGAAGAAAAAAAAAGTTTGAGGTCAAAGCTTATTAACACCTTGGCAGAGCTGTGCAAGATAGGATCTCATACCACGGAAGTAGATACAGAGCTGAAATAATAACTCACCTGCATTTGCAAATGCACCAACTCCTTATAAAATTTATCTTGTGAGTGTTTCATAAAATTCAGTTTCATAAATACTTGAAAAAGAAAGCATAAGAAAAATATATCTAAACCAGGTTGAATAGCAGTACTCACTATATTACAATTGTGCTTCAGTAAACGCTTTAAAATCATTATACTAATTTCAGCTATCCTAGACAATTTTAGAAATCACTCAGTGCAGTAAAAGTCATTACTTTCCACTGATTCAGACTATTTTATTATTTTTATCAGTGTACATCACTTAGTTTTTAATCTCTATATTCTGATTACCAAAAGCAAAAACACAGACACAGTTATCTGTTCCCATCCCTTTTCATGTTCACTGAACTCGTCTGACATGGTGACAGGATGCTTAGGAGGAGCAAAAGCAAATTATTTGTCCAAAACAGCTGTGTCTCTCCCCTTCTGCCTCGCTTAATGAGCCAAACTTCAGCTCAAATTAGTAGGAGTCTATTTACAGTTTTATTAAACATTCTGCAGGTCACCAGTTTGTAGACTTCTGGAAAAATCTGCATTTGTGTCACTCCAGCGTGTGTATTTTGTGGTGTACAAATGACTCTTGACTTTCTTCTTTTTCCCCTTGCCAATTTTGTTTTATCTTTTGAACTTAAGGTATTTATAATGTTAGAACAGTATTTTGAAATACGGGTTCTGGCCACCTTCACTATAAAAAGTAATTTAAAGTGTTTATATGCCAATATATATATATATATATACACACATATATAACCACAATTTCATTGAACTTAAATTAATGCTAGCAGACCCCCAAAGATTTTAATGGTCGTAGGTAACTACAACAAAATACTCGGTTGCAGTGTGATTTCATAAGTTCTTTTCTTGACTAAGTGCTTACAAGTATAATATACATCTGAATTTCATGTGTTTAGGAAAGCTATATCTTTTTAATGAAATCATGCAAGAGGAAGGGAGTACCAAGGTAGTGTAGTCTTATATTTGTACAGAGAGCCACAACAGAATTAGGATCTGCTTTTTTCTTTTGTGAGTTCAGTCTCCTTTTAACAATCAGCTTCATGCAAATACAATTTTCAGGTTTGCTTTGGTCTTAAACTTGGTGCAAAATTCAGTGCCAGGAACCTGCAATTCTGATTTCCTAGGTGTTGTCATATTTGGAATTCCTGCAGTATTTGACCACTCTTTAAATATTAAAATGGCTTTAACTCATCAGGGAATTTAGATTCTTTTGACTGTCTTTAGCATTTTCTTGAACAGATTTCTCTATCCTTGTGTTGTATCAAACTGAAAAATGGAGGAAGTTCAGTTACTATGTAAAGAGTGTTATGCTTAAAGCTGTCTTGTAATTTGTCAAATTATTAAAATGTTGTGGTTTTTTCTTCTCTTTCTTAACAGGGGCAAATTTGGATCAATGGCTTTAATCTTGGTCGCTACTGGCCGGCCCGTGGTCCTCAGTTGACCCTTTTTGTTCCAAGGAATATACTTTTTTCATCGGTGCCAAACAACATAACAGTGTTGGAGCTGGAGCATTCTCCTTGCAGCACTCAGGCGTGTGAGATAGAATTTGTAGACAAGCCTAATATCAATGCAACCACACAGTATGAAAGTTACGACCCACATCTGTTTGTTAGAGACATATGGCTGAACCATCTATAATGATTTGAGTATTTTCTTATCTTCCCCCTACTTTGCTTCCCTTTCCCAAACCATAGTTCACGTTTTTAAAGACCTAAGTGTTAGTAAGTGAATTGTTTAGCTGAGGCAACTTTTTAAAATCTTCAAAGACTTTTTTTTTTTTAAAAAAAAAAATCTCCCAGAGGTAAATACTGAAATTCTCTTAAAGAAAAGCTGTAACTTTAGTATTTACCTTGGACTGTGAAATTGAACTCAACTAGAAGATAATATTTGTCTCAGCCTAGTAGAAATTAGTCCTTGTATGCTGTTTACATTACAGGAACCCTCTTAGACTTTTTTTTTACCATGTTTTGCAACTGGAGAGGAGCTTACAAAAGGGGTGCACGGTCCTGCTAGCATGCTGGTTTTATTCATGTGGACTGGCAGGTCAGAGCTGCCAACAGACCAGACAATTTCAGCTGATTTTATCACCTGGTTAGTATCAATATCATTTTAGTCTGAACAGGCTTTCATTGAGCAGACCTCATATCTTTTTTTCATGTTTATGCAAGTAACCTTGGAAAAATTTAAGTTGGTTTCTTATGGGAACAGTGAGAAGAACCGTGGAAGAGAACACTTAAATGCAAGCTGGTCCAAACAGCAGTAACATGGAGAGGGACTTTCTAGCCTCCATCTGTTCCCTCTTGGAAAGCCTGTTTACTGCTTTCCTTCTGCTATCTCCAAAGTCTTAAAGTCAATTGATAAGTAAAAGGACATACGCAGAATTTAGGCTGTTTTGGTTGGACCGTAGCCTCCAATTAACTTCCTGCAGAATGTAGCTTAAAATGAGACATTTTAACCTTAATGTATTCTTTTTCTCATGGTAGGTTTTTTTGGTGGGTTTTTTTTTTTGTTTCCCCCTAATGGGCCTGGAGTATCTTTTTTTCATGGGCCAGCACCTTGGATGTGGAGGGCTTTAAGTTAAAGAATTCTTATTCTGTTTTACTCATTAATCCACATCTTCTGTTTGTTCAAGTAAACTGATGATCTTTGTAAGCGCCTGATTTGCAAAAATGCACAATTTCTGTTACTCAAGTTGAATGTCTACACCAAACAGAATCTTCTTTCCAATTCTTACGGTTTTGATGTCAGTCATGCAAACTCCTTGGTGAGATTTGAACAACACAAGATTAAGACGATGGAATCAATTATTTTCATAATCTGTGGTTTGTTCCTTTGATTTGTATTTGACATTATTAAAATGGTTCTTTAGATACGAAATCTTTTCTCTGTTTGCTTGAGAAGGAAAAATGAGAGGAGGAAGTTATGAGCAGATAACAGTATTAAGAGAGAAATGGGATTGTAAAGTCTCTGTAAAGACAAAGTTATTCTTGTTGATTTCTTATTTGTTTCTGTGTTATGAAGAGGCTGTAATGGGCTGTGTGGACCCCAGAGGTGCCACCCTTTTCTGAGATGGCCAATGCCAAAACCTGCCTATTTCTTCTCAGCTGGTGAGGATGATACTGTCACTTGAGGAAAGTGCGAAAAGGAGCACTGCTTACTTGAGTATCTACATCTCTGCTATGTGTTTGACAGGTTTGATTGGGTTTTGAACCAGACATGTGTACTTCACCTGAGCCAGAGAGCTTCTCTTAAATTCTCACCCCAAATGCAAAGTCTAATGGCTGTGTGCTGTGTGTTCAGTACCAGACACACTTCATTCTTGGAATAATGTGGTCTGCTCTAACCCAAGATATTTTTTTTTGTGGCACCGTCCCTATGCAGACACCAGAATGTGTTCCAAGCAGTTTATTATGAAGTATTATTTACCTCAGAGCCAGGTCTTGGAAGTAAAGAATCAAACAGAATTAGTTTCATACCAGTTGTGGGGTTTGTGGCTTGAAGTGTGCAGAGTAAAAGTACTATTTAGATATTACTCCTACAACAGTTCAGGGCTTTTAACAGCCAAGAGTATTTTTATTTTCCTGGCAGTTAGTGCTGTGAGGGGAATGGAACGCCTGGCTCTCATTCTAACTTTGTTTTGTTTTACAGTGTACTTGTGAAAATGTAGTGTAATACATGAGATTTCACTTCTTACCATAATTCTCTATCATATTACAAGCAGAAGGGTTTTCCATTGAGGATTGCAAACATGCATCTGGTTAGATACAAGAATAAGAACAACAAATATGGGGAAAAATGGGCTTAAAGTTTTTCAAGTAGGGCTCTTAAATAGCTTCATTAACACACCTGCCTACTTACTGCTTTCAGTGAAGTTATCTCTTGTCTACAGAAAGGAACTGAAAGTTGGGGCCCTGATTCCTAATCCCGATTTACCTACATGAAAACGCTGCTGGAGGTTGCCAAGCAGTGTGGTATGTATTTGAGTGTGCAGAAGGGAGGTCTCTGTGACAAGGAGCCTTCAGAGTACAGCACTACCAAGAAGAACCTGTTGTCATTTGCTGCTGCTTTACCCAAGGATGTGTCTGTAGGTGCTGTAGCAGAGTGTTCTGCCCTGCCCATGCCACACACTGGGTCACTGCGCCCACACCGCTGCTGCTACTGCATGGCTGGGACTTATCCTAGGTTTCCTAGCCTTGGCATACAGTCCTGCTAGGACTGAGTATGTCATACAAAATGGGGCAGCATGGCATTTACTCCTTTGCAGTCTCAAGCACATCAGTTACTTTAATCTATCCTCAAATGCAGTTCTGTCAGCTGTGTCCAGGGGTAGAAATGAAATCTGAATGAAACCTTCTGACTGAGGGCAGATGCATAGAAGAGGGGCTGTGAGGAGTCAGCTGGCTCACCTTGACGCAGTGGTCAACGCACTGGTGGGTCTAGCTTCAATTTGAAGGGCATAGTGTGAAAACATTGTCAGACCCCTAGCTAGTATGTGTGGTGTAGTTGTGTGATCTGTTCCAGATGCTGAAGCTCAGTGGGATGGGCTGTCTGGCGTAGCCACTTCCCTCCTGAAGGCATGGCAAGAGGGAACGTTCCCAATGCTAACGTTGTGGCTCCTCAGATCCTCCCTGCTGCCTGTCCTTGGGAATTTGCAAGTGCTTTGCTGGCACAGCAGCTGAATATTGGGCACAATGTTCTCTGATTTCAGCAGGCCAGTGCAAACCTGGATTTAGTCAGTTTTAGAAGTGTAGATTTCACATTGGTCCTATATGGAAGGTGGGTGTGATTTTTGAAGTTCTGTAAGGAGCTGCCATTTGAAATCTGCCTGTAGAGTATAGCTGTAGGGGCTCAGCTTAGCACAGGTATTTTTTCCAGCCCTGGAGTGGGGTTTGTAAGCTTAGACTGTAATCCTGCCTGTGCGTGAATGAAGGCCTTTAAATGTGATTACCTGGGATGAATGAGCAAGTAGGTGAACATGAAACTGGTGAATAGTGTGCACTATATAGTTGAATTTTCTTTTTTAACTTGCGTACAAGAATACTCTTTCTTCTATATTCATATAATAACTATCTTCCTAAGCGTTGAATGAAACTTCATGGTTCCTGAATCAATCACAGGGTTGAGACTTGACCTTGTCCATACCTCTTTAGACTCTCCCTGCCCTTTGTAATTCTGTGCAGGCAGCTCTCCTTGTCTTCCTGCTCTCCCATCTCTTTGGGGGCTCTACAGTGCCTAGTTTTCTTTTGCAATTTTTTAATTAAATACTAATTTGTTTGCACAGTTGGAATGTTTACAGGAGTATGACTCTAGAAATAATTCTCCTGACGGGACAGCAAACACTATCTACCTGACAGATATGTGCCAGGTGTTCAGAAATGGCAATTACAGAAGTAGAATCCTGTGTTTAACAGTGTGCTGTGAAGGACGTGATACTGTATTGTCCAGGCTGAGAAGGCAATCTGTTAACAAATCTCTTTAAGTTTGGATTGCAAGGGGAAGGAATCTACTCTCTTCGGATGGACTTGGTCACTTTGATATAATTAGATGGCTGACTAAACTATTGTAGTCTCCTTGTGTTCTCATTTTGGATGTATTCAAATCACTGGGGGCAACAGCATCTCTGTATGTGTAAAATGGATATTCTGACACTTTTCCTAGGATGCTCTCCCTGGAAATCCATCCATATTTGAGCAAATAGCTCACAGTGTTGACAGATCCTAATCTGAGCCTCTGCCAGCAGCTTGGTTATTTACTGGCTGTTGTCTCTGTACCAGAAGGAAGCTGCTTGAGAATGGTTTTTCTGTTACATGTCTTTGCAATCACTCATCTTCTTCCCCTTTTTGCTTGCAAATGCTTCCTAAAACAACAGCTGATTGATGTGCAGTCCCTACATTTTCTTTTTAATCTGTTGTATTTTTTCAAGACTGCAAACACCATTTTAACAGATAATACAAGACGAAAGGTTTGAGATGATCTAGCCCTATGCCTCTCTACCCTAAGCCAACGATATCTGTATTTGAAGTATTTCCAGTGTGTTTGTTTAAACTGTTCTTCAAAATTTCTTGTGATGGGGATTCCAGCCTTCCCTAGGCAAGCTATTCTAGTGTTTGCTGTTAGGAAACTTGTCAACAGCTGGCTGAAGTCTTCATTGCTGTATGTAAGCCAGTTACCACTTTTACTGTCCATAGCCAGCACAAAGTATGTCTTAGTGCTCTGAGACTGGTTTGTGCTCTCTCTGTTATATTCTTACCTCCCTGGTGGTTTACAGAAATCTTAAGAGGTTCAGAGCAACATACAGAGGACTCGACAAGGATGTGAAAGGGTGACCACGTCCTGAATGATCTGGTCTAGGTGCTACGGCAGGTTTTTTTTTTAAAGAAGTGACAGAATTGCAAGAAAGCTGTCTTGCAGGCCAGGACTTGAAAGCGTGGTAGCCAGCCTTGAGGTGCTGGCTGGAAGATCACGTGACAAAAGGAGCTGGAAGCTACAGAAAAATGTGGTCTGCTTTAATGGTTCTCCTTCAGTGATAAGGCAAAAAACTGGTCAGGAAGAGATGATCTTGGGACTTGATGCAAAGAGCTGAATAGAAAAATGCTGGGAAAAGATGACACAGGGATCTTTGTGGTTTTGCTGAATAAACTGTGTATGTTTAAAAATCTTTTTAGAAGGTAATTTCTGTTGCTTGTTATGTTATAAAAGATGGGAGTAATGAACCAGAGTCCCAGCTTTGGGGGAACTCTTGAAAGCATGTGTTCCCTACAAGAGATTTCACAGAATCAGTGCTTGTTTCAGGCCCTCGGTAATACGGTCCCCTTTATGTAGGATATGTGATCTTTGTGGCCAAGGAACTGGGGGTGTACTTAAAAATTCTTGGTTTGGGCTTTAGTGCACATATTTAGCTCCTGTTCCTCAGGAGCCAAGTATATACATAGGACTCCAAAGTCAGGGTCTTAGGAAGGTCCCACTTTTAACTCTGTAGTGTTGTAATGGGAAGCACAGTCTTGCTAATGAAACTCCCCCCAGCACACATTCATAGCACACTGTGCAAACATCATGGTAAGGTTGCTGTCTTGCCCTTTGGCATTGTGCTTACAGCTGCATGATCAAAATTTAGCCTTTTAAATTTTTTTTTTGATAGGCAAGGGTTGGAATAAAAGACTCCTTAATGGAACTGGGAATTGAGTTTGAAACTCCAACGGAAAGGGCCTTTGTTAAGTAGAGTGGATCTGTGGAATACTGGTGCAAATCTAGTAGGGAAATGCAGCCAATATTTGCAGTTTGAAAGGATTTTTCTGTAAAGTTTCCTTATTCATTGAAAGTGTATGCACTATGCCAATACTAACTGAGCATTTTCAGTGTTGTCTGTGGTTGCGGGCCAGAGCACAGATCTGAGCACAGTGTGGGGAAATTGAGGGTCATCCCTCTAATGCTATAGCTAAGAAATTCTTCTCTCTTTCCTGTTTCATTCTTCCTTAAGTCTTGCTGGTTCTTCCTCTTACACTAGGCAAGTCTTATGTGTAGAGAAACTAAAAACATTTCCTTCAGTCTGTCTGACTGAAGAGTTAATCTCCACCCCTTCATCCAACCAGTGTTAAGTTTGCAAGCTGGATGAAGATGCCTTTGCTTTCAGCTTGCTTATGCCTTTCTCCTTTCTTCCAAATCCCACTCAGAGAGGTTCCTTTTCACAAGTCCCTCAAATTTTGGTCAGGTGCACAGAGTGACACTAGATTTGTAGTCTAAACTGAAGCATCCCCTCGCTGTGGACCTTGGCAACAGCACTCTCCAAAGCACTTGCCTTGAGACAAGGTAAATGGCTGCATGTTCTGTGTGCCAGCTGCAGGATCTGGACATGTTCCTGCGCTACAGGTGAAGGGGCCTTCTGCAGCATAGGTAGAATTGTTGAGGAGGAGGAAAAGAAACTGATAGCTTACCATTAACCTTCCTCATGCCCTGTCTGTTGCTGAGGTTTAGACTGTAACCTTTCTCTTGTTTACCAAAAATGTTAGTCACTGTTTTCACTGCAGGCACATAAGGGATAAGAAAGAAACTGCAGAAGAAAATTTGCACTCCTTGCTTGCCTCTTTCATGTTAAACCTTATTTCTGGATGTTGAAATATTCTGCTGTACCAGTGAGGCTTCCTGGAAGACTTCAGGCTCTGAGGGGTGGATCTGGATACTGCGCACACTCTACATACTTTCTTGCAAGCTTTTCGACTTGCCGCCGCGGATGTGGTTTCTACTGATCATGAATAGGTGGATCCGGTGTGCTGAAGAACCTGAGAATCTAGTACTGAACTCACAGGTTAGCATGGTTTCCTGCAAAATTTTGTCAAAGTAGTGACTTCTGCTACCACGCATTCCTATGGTTCTTTGATCCAGAGCAGTTTCTACTTCAAAAGCCAAAGTTAAAACAATGTGAGTCTTTTGACTACAGCCAAGCATAGACACTTGCAGACGTGACTTCATAAAGTTCTGCATCCACCTAGCTTGTGTTGAAATAGAAGAAATTTGCCGCTGGTTGGTATCTACTGAAGTAGCTCTTTTTTTACTTTTTCAAGTCTAACCTCTCAGGTCTGTTGGCATTGACTCAAAGGCTTCGGAGGTGTTGAAGAAAACCTAGAGCTTCTATGGGTTCTTTCTAATTTTGACTGTCTGATACCAAGACAGTTGGTGTTTTAGTATTAGTGAAATTTTGGACTCCTCTTAATGTATTTTATTGGAAAAAAAGGGATACCACCCCAAAGTTAAGCTTGTTTGCCTATCCTGGGAAATAAAGAGAACTTGGACAGAAGTTGCCAGTAGTTCAGATGCAAGAGTAGAAACCAGCTATGCTGAAATTGCCTCAAAAGATGCTTTTTCTCTTTGTAATTCTGAAAAACCCAGCCTGTGCAAAGATACTGAAATGAGATTACAGTAGTAACATACTTGCATGAAGTTTGTTTATCCTGTTCCTGTAGGTACAGTACAAAGGGCTGAAACAGGGGATGTTTAAGCAGTATAGAGATACAAGCAAACAAGAATATTCAGTGTTACAAAATATGATCTGGGTGAGAAGGCTGGTAAAGACAGAGGGAAAAGTATGGTAATGTGTCAGGTAAATAGTGGGTTGTTCGTTGTTTTCTGGGCTTTTTAAAAAAATTTTTCTGTTTTCAAACCCAAGCAGGTTTGCAGTGGAGAGGGGAAAGAAAATTTTCCTTTTGGTACCTCCAGCTACCACCAACCAGCTACAGACTGTGGCCTTACTGGTAAAGGTGAATGATGCTGGGCTCTGTAGTTTTCAGATTTTCATAGCTACAAGAGGAAAATTTTACATGAAAGAAAGGAGGTGAACTGGGGTGAAGATTCAGCTCCCCTGGCTGGATGTGCAGGGTAGGGAAAATATATCCAAATCCTAACAAAAATCTGCCTAGTAGCAGCGCTGTGAGTACCTGTAACTGCTGGTACTTGCTGCCCAACTGCTTATCGTAGTCTTGTCTTCCATTTTATCTTTGTAATTCAACGTAGAAACCATGTTTTTTCTGAGTCCTTGATATGCATCATGTACTTTCAGTTGTTCATAAAATAATAATGCTAGATGATATGTGGTTTAGTTTCACTACGGTTTCTGGTGAGCAAGTACCTTCTTCAGAAATACCACCATGCTGTTGTACTTGTCCTGCAAGGTGATCAAAAGAACGTTCAGGGATCCCACCATTTCTTCTGTCTCTGAGTAATGAGTTTGTGAAGGGTCTGCCCTGGTGGCACAGAACACAAGAATGCTTTTATCTTAGGGGCTGAGGCTCAGGTCATATTATTTGTCTTTGTTTTCTTTTTCTCATTTAATGAAAATGTATTTTTTCATATAAGAATAATGGTACTGAGTTTGACTAAGCTCCATCTAGCCTTGTATCATCTTTTGAAGGCAAGCATATCTGATCATCTCTTTCTGGGTTTAAGCACCTAAAACTCTCAGGTGAAGTATTTTGTTCTTACCAAGTTGAGCTGAAATTTCAGTGCTTTTAAACTCTTTCTAGTAGAAGAGACTCAGCTTTGACTGCAGATTCAGCTGCTCCCTGCTTGCTCACCATGACTTGGTTTGGAAAAAAAACACACCTAAAACTCTAAATCTCTTACTCTGCAGTGCAAACTGTTGTACAGCAGTTGAGATTATTTAAAAGCATCAGCTCTCTTTGAACAATCTTGGCCTGTACTCCACAGCATATTTTGATTTAGGGGGCTACTTACTTATTGTCAGGCTGTATGCCTTTTGGTGCAAAAATGTGATGGTAGTTTGACTTGGAAAGAATGTTCCTGTTCTTATGAAATACTTAGGTTTTTTCTGCTACCTGTTTTAGTGTGTTCATGCAAATTGGCGAAACCCCCTGCTGATTGCAAGTGTCAAAATGTGAAGTAAATGAGGTAAGCAAGTCTAAAAGGGGTAGGGGTTTTGTTTGCAAACCTTCATGATTCAGGACAACAATTGCCCATTGCCTGAGAAATGTTAGGAAGAAATTGCTCAAAACCAAAGGCTTGTTTTTAGAGTAATGCATTGCAAAGCTGTTTTCCTCTTCTGTGGAAAGAGATGAAACTTTCTGGGCTGTGAGTAAAAGAGTGTGTATGGTTCGTGATGTCTTGTGACAATGCAAGAAACGTAGCAATGAATACACACATTTTTGTGTCTATAATAATGAATACACAGTTTCATTGTAGTATTTTTTATCTGCAAAGTGCCTTGTTTTAAAGGAGGGCAGTCTTGATTTCTGTGTAGCAGATGCAACAGTTGGATTCGCCAAGATCTCTGACAAAGCTGAAGGCTTTAAAAATGGCTTCTTTTTTTTTTTTTTTTTTTTTTTTTTTTTTTTTAATGGAGAAGGATAAGGGTGCTACAGCCTCTTTTGGGGATATCTGCTCTGGTTGATAGTGGTTGGGCTACTACTACCCGGTTTAAGTCTGCAGCCCAATATGGTAAGGAAGCCAGTGCAGACGGTGGAAGCTGTCTACTAAGCTACAGGTAATAAAACATGGGATTTTTCTAAACAGAACCATTGTCTGCGTGAACACTGCTGGGGCCAGTTGTGTTCTGCCCCCATACACCGCAGCCTGTCTGTGTGGGACCCTCTGCATTTTTACTGTCACAAGGGCATGTCTGGCTGATGGGTCTGTACAAGGTCTCATGTACTGGATCCTCAGCCGCTGCTCTTGTTGGAGTACACCCATCTAGCTTGTGCAAGTCGCTGCCCATGCAGATATGGCTTTTTCTGTGAAGGATCTCACTGATCTATTTTTTTTTTTTCACTGTTGTGTTGTTTCACTTTTCCTAAAGCAGTAATTTTGCGGTCTTGTGGCTTCAGGTCTAGAAAACATAGCAGATTTTTTTAGGAGGTGTCACCAAAATGAATATTGATACTAGCTACCTATTTGCTCCATTGTTAGGTAGTATCAGCTTTTCAACAGCTATTTCTTTAGAAGTGGTTAACGTTTCTAGAGCTTTTTTTACATTTTTTCAGGAACATGGAAGCCTATACATACACAGTGGTTTATGTTGGCATGACAGTTCATAAATTTGGGCAAGTGACCTCTTGAAAATCCAAGCCGCCTTCAGTCACATCATATTATGACTGAAGTCTTTATTGTGAATTACCTTACAGAAAAGGTGGGCGTTATTTTTCTGACACAATTAGTAGTTCCCCTGTGTATGTACAAACCTGTTCTTGAAAGTTTAGAGAAAAAAAAAGTATATATTCTGCAGAACCTTGGATATTTGGTGCTGACCTTGCTTTCTCAGTCTCTGACACAAATTGTTAAGTAACTATCACTTAAGAGGTGCCCTTTCATGAACGCTAATTTGATGTTTTATTGTTTAAATTTTATTTACATAATCCCATTTTGTTAGAGTCTACAAAGTGGTGTAGTTTTTTACACTACAGAAGCAACAAAAGTTCATTTGCAAGGCAAATTCTCATGAGCAAAGTCCGTAGATTTCAAAAAAAAGAAAACAATAAAACCCCCTTTTTCTGTCTGTTAATCTTCCACAGTAACACTCATTACTGAAATTTTGCTTCCAGTGCTAGCTTTTTTCTAAATTCTGGCATATTCCTATGGTTATGTGGGATAAGGTACTGATTGAGCAGTGCAGTGGATTTATTCTGTTAGTTTTAATAAAGACTAGTGTGTTAAACAAGACAAATCCATGAGTTCTTTCTACAATTTTTGTTTACATGAGAACTTTGAAATTATTTCCCCCATCAGAATCAAATTAGTAAGAGTTCAGAGTAGAAGTAATGAAATGTATGTCAATAACATTGAAAAAACTCTGTGCTTACTCTAAAATAGTTTTAATATGAAGTGGAATCATGATGCAAACAATAGCATTGGTTAAAAGGTGTAGATTGTTAGCTAATGCAGCTGCTGCTAAAAATCTATTCTTTCCAGTGTTCAGATTTTCATGGAAGCAACCAAACCATAGAATGGTTTGGGTTGGAAAGGACCTTTTAAAGATCATTTAGTCCAGCCCCCCTGTACTGAGCAGGGACATCTTCATCAAACTGCCTTTTCAAATGCAAAATGTTCTGCCAGTGTAGACACAAGAAGATGGGCATCCTACTTGGGTGACCACTTCGTTGGAGAATGTGAGCTTAAGCTGGAGAGCAAGTTAATAGGTTTACTCCATGTGACTGTGGGAGAGGAGGTTGTGGTGTGCACATTCATGCAAAAAGCCAGAGCAGGAGCAGATGGGAGCCAGCCTCCCCAGGGGGTGGGGGTGGGGGGGGTGTTGGGGTTTCCCTAATATTTCTGAGGAAAGGAAGCGAATACTGACCTGTGTTATGCAAGGATGGGTTGGTGAAGCAGAACTGAGGAGGAAGCAGCCTAAATCCAAACTTCCTTTTTCTTTCCTTTTGTGGACTCTTCAGCCCCTTCTCTGTAGCATTGCAGGTTTTTGTATGACACCTCATGCTACGGGTTTCACTTTTCTGGAAAGTGTAAACAAGATTTTTTTGATAGCAAGGGTAGACCTGTGCTCTGCAACTTCTTAGCACTCTTTGTCTGCAGGACCTTGCAATCACACAGCTTTATTTTCTTTCCATTCCTGGTGCTTGTGAATGAGCAGCAAGGGCATAAGCAACAGGAAAACCCATGCTTCTCTTTGTTCTCTACGTGTTTTTTACAGCTTTCCCACATACTTTGGTAGTGGAAAAGACAAGTCATTCAGTCTTACTTGTGGTCAAATTTCAGTTTACCAGTTATGAGCAAGTACAGAGATCAATTGTGGTCTGTCTTCACTTTAAGACACTTTTGTGTTACTACTAGCTGGTACTGCTCTTATTTGTGTGTGATGGCGACAGGTTAAAAGTCAGGGAGGGACCCTTTCTTTGATCTACCTGCCCAAACCACAGTGCTTCGAGAGAAATACGCTTTTCCTGCAGGGATGTCCATCCATTGTTTCAATCACTGTCCCAGGTGCAAAAGTCTCTTCCTGAACTTGGATGCTTGGGGTTTCTCAGAAAATGCTGATCAAATGCCACTGGCCTTTTTTGAGCAGAAGAGTAGATCTGATAATGTCAATCTTCCTTCAGTCTTTGTTGTCTTACAGGTTGCTGGCAGCACCGAGTGTACCTTTTATGAGGGTTTCATATCTGTGGAAATATCAGATTCTTGCAGATCAGATTCTTGATTACTTGCTGTAGTTGTTAAAAGCAAAAGCAAGGAAACAAACTTCCTGGAATTTCAAAAAATTTGTAATGCTTTAGTAGTTCTTATTTTGCAACACCTGAAATAACAAAAGGCGTGCAATATGCAGTTACCGAGGTATGTATACTGAATGCATGCTGGTACTTGTTTTGAAACAAGAAACCAAAGCGCAGAGAAACTTCAACCCGTCGAAGATGACCTGAAACAAAAAAACAAAATGAAAAAAACAACTGGCACAAAAACTAAAGGAGTCTGATGCATTGATTAATCACTTATTTGGGCTGCATTTACACAGAGGGCGATTTTTTTTTTGTCACATGCAAACAGGAATCCTTGCTTTCTGATGTTCTAAGACAGACAACACCATCTGTGCCAGCAAAGAACATCTTTTACTGGAAGATGGCGTTAGCTTCGTCTTCATCCACTTACCTTCAGATACCCTTCATATTAACCTGTGGTCTTCCTTGCAGAATCTGGATCCAGACAGGGACTTGCCTGGCTGGGTCATCTCAAATTTGACTACCAGAAAAGGCACAGTATGGGCAGCTCTTACCTGGAATGCCCCTACCCAACCTGAAATGTGAATCTTCCCCAGTGAGAGCTAGGAGGGCCCCGAGATTCTGACAAAAATGTGCTTTTTGCTCATAATATCTGAGCTCTTGTTCTGTGCCTCACCTCCCCTAGCTGGAAGATAGCAGCTTTTAAAAAAATAAGGCCAAGTGGCCAGTGATGCAGAAGCGAAGACATTAATTATTCTTTTCAGTAGAGATATACCATATACATGCTGCCATTTCTGAGAGTTCAAAGGAGGATCAGAAATAAAGAGGAAAGCCTGACTGTGGCCTGTGAGCAATATTCTTTTGAGGTGAGCATGTGAGGGTTGTGTGGAGAGATATGCTCTGCCAAGAGTAAGAGAACAGCATCATTGGTTGGTCATGCCAGTGGGACTTGGCAGGAGACTTGGATTTTGATGGTCTGGAACAGATGAAGGGCTTTTCTACTCTTGAGCCTCATTTCTGTGAGAAGTGTCTTTGACTCAGTGACTGTCCCATAAGATGGGATTTTGTTGACTTTTCTGATGGGTATTGCTGCTGCTGAATGACTGTGAAAAAGGAAATCATCCTGGAAGGATTGATCCCGGTGTCTCCTCCTTGATAATGCCTGCTCCATCAGGAGTGATTTCTCCATGACTGCCACTATCCCCTGCATATGTTATTGCTGTGTTACAGTAAGATGACTGCAGATATGACCAGCACTATATGACCTTTGAATGGTCTTATCAGTTATGCGAATGCTAGAAATCTCACCGCGGTTATATTGACTGTTCATTTCCAGTCTCCTAATCAAAAGTTTCTCTCATGCCTGGAGTAGTGGAGTCCTGTTGGGTTCTTTGTCAGCATTGCCTTAAGCTCCGTTTTGATGATACGGCCCTTGATTTCTACCTGTAAATCAAGTAAAATGGAAATGTTTGCGTAAGGGATGGGAATTAATATGGCTGTGTTGAGAGAGGTATTGGATAAAACTGGAGCTCCTGGAGGAAAAGGTGTGAGTGTAGATCCCTGCTGGCAGTTTTAGACTGGAAGCATCCTGGTAACAGATGAGCACTGTAGTGCCTATTGAACTGTACTCTCCTTCAGACTAGGTGTGCAGAGCTGGTGCTGGGACAGTGGAAAGTAGTAATAGTACAGGAAGGAGAATAGCAGTTCCTCACAGGCTCTCAGAGGAGCAGACTGGGAGGAAGCTGCTGACCATGATGCTGCTTCTGCACAATTAAAAGGGATGAAGCCATTTTTCAGAATAAAAGATAAGCATGTAATGTTTAGGGAGTTACTGTGGTGGCCTAAACACTGTATGAAAACAAACCAACCAACTTGTTTTTCACCGTTTCATCATAATTTGTATTTAATATAATTAAGCTGATTTTTCCCCTCATCTGTCTTTCTGTGATGGCTTAGCACAACTGAAGAGAGGACGCAGGCTGGCCTTCCGAGGAACCCTAATGTAAAATTGTGGGTTTAAGAATGAGTCAGCTTTGCTTCACTCAAATGTCTGTCCATTGCCTTTCATGGTTCAGCAGGTCTCATCATACCATCATTCATTGCTTGGAAACTCGTGCTCAGCTAAAATGACACTTTTGGTCAACTGACACTTTGAAAATCCCAGCTTTATTTTTGTCTGTATTAATACTACTATCTCGTCCTTTCTTATTTCAAAGCCCTCTCTCAAAAGAGGAGTGGCAATATCCACTGTAGCTCGGGGCATGGGGGAGGAGGATTTGTTCCAGGTAACAGAGGAGAATGCCACCAAGGTTTGATGATCTCCCAGGGTGTGGGTTCCTGAGCAAATCACTTAAAGGTGAGCTCCCCCTTGCACCCAGTTCAGCAGACCTGCTCAGAGCACAGTTTTCAGAATGATTGCTTGTCCAGCACGCGCATTGTAGTGATAACTGGGAGGAGTGGAAGAGGTTTTCTGGACAGAGATGCAAAGACTGCATTCACCCAGAGGGAGATCTGATGGTGCCAGGCACCCTCTGCACCAAAGGCACGTGTGCGCAGGCAGCAGGGGCACAAAGCGACGCAAGGATGTGCAGCATCTTTGAGTTCTGCGTGGAAAAGGGGCTTTACGCTAGCTCTGTTTATGGCGATGCTGCTGGGTGCGGCCTGTGAATTCCACACATGAGCAGATTCAGCACCCTTCCCCACCAAAGGGTGTGTGCCCAGAGCCGGACCAGCCTGCAAGCTGTTGGCCATCTCAGTGCCATTCCTCAACACTGCTCTTAGCTCTGGCTCTCTCTTATCTCACGGTTTTCTCTTCAAGGGCCTATGGCTTCCTTTTTGCTTGCTGACCATCGTTTTGCCAGGCCAGCACAGGCAGCCCTTCCCCTGGTCTGCAAAGATTTCTCAAAAGGACCTGTTTATTCTTATTGACTAGAGGAATCACAGAGTAGGACCAAGAAAAAAGTAACTGCGGTGCGCTGTCTGCCTTCCAGGTTAGTCTATGCACTTGAGTGATGAATAGCTCAACGGTTCACAGTACCTGTGCTCTCAGTATCACATCTGTGAGGACAATGTGCCATGCCAGCTTGGGAGTGACGTGCTGTTGGGTTCAGTGACATCTGTGAAACTTTGAAGCACCTAACACTTGCAATTTGTCATCCTCTTCCTTTTCAAAATAGGTAACGGATGGCTTTGCCCACCCCTTACAACAGTTTTTCCCAACTGGCTTACTCAGTGGCTTGTAAGGTTTTGAGTAGTAGTATTTTATTTTCTTGGGAAGACACTTCTTGCCACAAGGAACATGTTCCACGGCTATTCTCATTATCTGCATTAATGCAGATCTTTACTTGTCAGTGAAGAACTGCTAATGGCAATGCATTCCCAAACTTAATTATGATGGATGTGTGTGTGTGCATGAGTATTTAAGTGTGCTGCTTTTTATTTTCAGTCTTGTGTCATGAGTGAGGTCACATGAAGGTGAGCTTCCACTTACATTTCTTATTAGGGTGATGAGAACAGTGGCACTGCAACATTTTTACTTTTCTTCTCCAGCCCTTTCCTGATGCATTTGAATGTCTTGTCTGGTCTTTGCAGCCATAGCTGAGTGCTTTGTTATTGATAGCCTAAGAAAAATAAGGCTTCCTGCTGAATGGTGGTTGTCCAGCAAAAAGACACACTAGAAATATCTTGAGATACCTGTTTTTCAGCTCTTACTTTGTCTGCTACCACATTACTCTTAATTATTTTTGTGCCAAAATCTAAACATTGTTATGTGAGTTTCCTTCCTGTTCCAGATCTCTGATGAATGTCATGTAGATCTGTGAGTGGCTGCTTGGGGCGTCACGCTCTAAACCTTTTGCTGTTATCAAACGCTAGGATTCATTGTGTGTTTTCTAAGTTATGACAGACGATTTCTACAAAACCAGTGAATGAAGATTGAGTCTTGGGGTTAAGTACTTTTGGAACAAAGAACATTGACTTTAAAAGAAACACTTTTAACCTAGATGCTTCCAACTTACTCACACATGCTGGAAAATAATTTTTTTAATGCTTTTTTATTCAAAAATATGTTACACATTTTCTATGTTAATTTTGGATAGCAATTCTGTATTTTAATTACAGTGATAAAGTAATTCAGAATGCCCATATATACACGTACACATAGGCATATGTGGTGACTTGGACACCTAAGAGAAAACGTGTCTATAAGACTATGTAATGCATTTGCTTTGCGTCTTTGTGCACATAAAGAATTTTTCTGTCCTTTTTCTTAATGATTGAGGGTGTATCCTCCCCTGAGATGAAACGTTTAATGGTAAGAGGTATTGTTAATAGCTTGCTAATAGTCAGAGCGAACAAGTCCTACACAAATCAACTGTAGAATAAAGATATGGTAATAACCATCCTATTCAAACAAATATATTTTCCAAATGCACATACTGATAACAAGCAGCTCTCTCTCCTCTGCCCCTCTGTGTAGGCCAATCTCTGTCTTGATGCTTGTGAAGAAGCAGCACAGCATATAGTGCTTTGCTGAAAGCTGAGGCTGCTGTTACGTCTGAGCAGTGATCTGTAATTGCAGCAGATAAAACCTGCACGTCTATCTCCCACATTGCACATCTAGGACACCTTCTGTCATAACATTCAGAAAATCTAGAAGCAGAAATCAAAGCTGAAGTAATTAATTATCTGGCAGTAGCTTATTGTGAAATGCATGTGCATTTGTTTAGCTTTTCAAAGTTCCTGCTTTTGTCAGTTTGTTTGGTGGTGAGTTCAGTGGCTGATCTGAAACACATTACAGAGCATCTTGATCCCCTGTAGATTGCGTGTGGAATGAATTAGTAGATTCAGTGTGGTAAGTGATGTGAACTCCGCACCACTTGCAAATAACTCCAGGTAACCGCCAGTTCTTAAAGAGCATCTTCAGGTACTTCTTAAATTTTTCTCCCATGAAGAAGTAGATGACCGGATTGAGGCAACAGTGAAAAAGGCCGAGGATTTCTGTTACCTGGAAAGCATAGTCCAGATTCCTGCTCGCTTGACAGTCTCTAATGACTCCCACAGTTTCCAGCACTTGTAAAAAAATAACAATGTTGTAAGGGGTCCAAAAGAAGAAGAACATGATCATGACAGCAAAGATCATCTTCACAGCCTTATTCTTTTTCTCATTTTTACAGTGAACTAATGTTTTAATAATCATGGAGTAGCAGAATGTCATAACTATAAAAGGGATTAGGAGCCCTAGAATGTTGATTTCCAAAGTGGAAAAAAGTTTCCACGTTGTGAAATTACCTGGATATCTCAGCTTGCAGGTAGTATAATTGTGTTCATTAAAAGATTCTCTAAATACAAGTTCTGGAACTGAGGCCGAAAGAGCTACTAGCCATACAACGAGGCTAGTAATCAAGCCATGGAAAGCAGTCCTTGCTTTCAAAGAAAACACTGCACGAACAATTGCTAGGTATCTGTCTATGCTCATAAGCGTAATAAAAAATATCCCACTGTAAAACCCAACCAGGTAGATCCATGAAATGATTTTACACCAGGGAGTTCCAAAAACCCATTGGTCTATCGTGAAATAAGACCAGAAGGGCAAGGATAAAACAAAGAGCAAATCGGAGATGGCAAGGTTTAGCAGGTACACATCAGTCATGCTCTTCAGCCTCTTGTATTTGAAGAGGACCACAATGACCAGAACGTTTCCTGTGAGCCCGACCAGGAATACTAGGGTATACAGAACAGGTAGGAAGGAGGCTGCAAACCTCTTGACGCTTTCCTTACTGCATGGTTTTGGAGCATCATTGTAATTATCGTAGTAGTCATAGAAGGTTGAGATTTCAACTTCAAAGGACTCTGTACTTGAAGAACTCATGTTTTCCCCCAGTTCCTGAGAAAGAAAGAATATAAAAATGCTAGTGACTTTCAGTGCCTGAAGACCGTGTGCTTACTCTGCAAGCCTGCATCACTAGCAGAGACTGACTGCCAGTTCCAGCACGCTTCTCATTACAGGTTCTCAAATGCTATTTAAGCATTATGGGATGCATAGGCACACTTGCAAAATATACTGTCCTTAACGTGCATGTGCATAGTCCTTGGAACACTGCAACTTGGATGTCAAGCACACAGAGCACACTGTTCAAGTGGTGGAGAGGAAAGCAAATAATAAGGAAAGGTACAGGCCACAGATATCAAATCAGAGAGGGAGGAATCCTTTGTGGGATAAAGTAAAAAGCAAAGGCACTATTCACAGCGGTTCAGGATTTCACCCGCTTTCCTAATCAGACAAACATCACTGTAAGAAGTTTGTCTTCATAAGTTGACCCTTCTAATGAAATTAAGCTTACTGAAAGCTGATGTGAGTTTTCAGTCAGTGCTGTTTTCTGTGGCTAACAGAAATGTGTCATTTTCATATGTACTTTTCTAATAGGCAGAGACAGAGTTTTAAGTGATGTTAGTTTGAAGTAACTAACTTGGACACAGTGCGACTATATTGCTTATGTATTACTCTGTGTGTTATTCCCATAACAGCGTCATTTTTTTTAGCCTACTGTACCAAAATTTTTCTAAGTCTGAGTTATGTTCTTCCCCTTTATTTTTTTTAATAGAAAACAGAAGAGTTGAGTATAGTCGCTTTAGTTGTCTTTGCGCCGTATGTTGTAACAAACATTAACTATCATTAACCTGACCCCTTCTGTGTGTAGGTAGTTCCAGGCATGACACCTCTCTGGCCTCCAGTTCCGTTCTGTTATACACAGAGAAGAATTTTATCTGAATTACGAGTCACAGGGTCAAAACTGTTTGACACCAATGGTCTAGACATGACAGTTTCCCAACAGCTGCACCTAGACATACCTGAATTTAATCTAGATTCAGCATAATATACTTAAATATTTAAAACTGAAAACATGCTCACAGAACACACATACACCCACTTCTGATGATGCAGGATTCTTTAAAACTGGTTACCTTAGCAGCAGCAAAAGGTAAATGAAAAAGCATTACATTCACGCACATGATGAGTATACGATACACAACTGTTTCAGCAACTGCAGTTTTTTAATTTTACCTTTTCCTTCCTTCTCAGATGATGTGAAGAAGCTTCTTTGCTCTAAGTGTGCAGAATCATTTGCTTCTCACCGGGTAGCTCTGAGAGGCAGGTGCTGCCCACACAGTGATATCCAGCAGCTGCAAAAAGCAGATGTCACTAAATAGCTGCCTGTCTCTCTTAACGGAAACTTTGTACTTCCTTACAGATTGTATCACAAGTGCTTTTCTCCCCAGTGCTCATAAGAGCTGGTCCCTTAAATTCAGAAATAAATTTAAATACATCTTAATGTGTAAGAAAATGCGAAGTTCCCACTGAGAGCCTGATTACTGAGTTAAAACAGCTTCATTGTATGCAATAATCGTTAAAATAGATGTCACTAAGCAGCTCACATTCCCCAGAAGCCTTATTCTTTCTTACGGGTTGTAAAATGCATCTTGACGTTTGATTATTCTATTCTGCAATTACCTGTAGTGAGCAAGAGGAGGAAGGCACTTTGTGCGTATGTGGAAGGGGTGTTTCTAGTCCCCCTCCTTCAGATAACTGATTTTGCAAATTATGCTGTGTACCTGTAGAAGAAATGAGCTGTATAGATTTAGTAGGGAAGGCTCCTTTTATTCATTGTTGTTTGATTTTCCTAACTCCTATTTACCTTGCTAAAAAAAGAAATGAAGGCATGTTAAATTCATGCTAACTTTTTGCTTGATGTCTCCTGTAGCAGGTTTTATGTACAGCAAATGTACTTCCTATCGCTGGCCTGGCACAAATGGTCGTAGTGGTCAGAATACCATATAAGAAATAGCATGTGTGTGCATGACAGTGTAAGGGCAGAGGGTGCTGAGGTTTGCCATAGTGCTTGTCACAGGGGGAAGCTCAGCAGCTTTTATGAACTTCTCCTGAAAGTGCAGTGGGCCCTGTCTGTCTTTTGGGGGATCCTGGAAAACGAGAAGGGAGCACAGAGGACATGTGCTAGCGAAATGGGATGATTTAGGGTCCTGCCAGCAGAACAGCTGTGCTAGTAGCTGGCAAGTGCTGCTCTCCTTTATGTTACAGTAGAGGCCAGTCAAGAGGAAGTAAAAGCCATTTCTCAACAGGGGAGGCTGCTTGCTTGTTCACAGGGGAACCTGAAGAGACACAATGAGAAGCAGAAACATGAAAGCTACAGGAGGTGGCTGGGAGGGTAGAAAGCATCATAGATCTCAGTCCGGGAGAGGCTGTATGTCTTGTAGTTTGACCTCCGGTGTTACTCTGCACACGGGTATAGCTTTTGTTCAGTTATGCTGTGTTGCTATTCCGTATGCCTCTGACGTTGTTACTCTGCCCAATGACTTCCATTTGGCTGAAGTGTTTCTTCCAGAAAAGCTTGATGTAAGGACAGCATGAGATGTGGGACATATTGGTTTCATGTTTCACCAGAATAAAACAATTGTATGGGAAGTAGCTTCTCAGTCATCTTTCACAGGTTGTATCTGTATTTAAGTCTGTCGCTGCGAGATGTTCCTCCACTGCAGGGTATTGCTCTGCAGATCATATATGTCTTCTCTTCAGTTTGCTGGCAGACCTTTAAAGATGTCAACATCGCGTGAGCAGGCAATGCTGTGGTACCATTTTCATCAGCTCTGCTCAGAGAAACTAGAAGCTGTTCCTGTTGCTGCTGTTGTGTCTGTCCAGGGGCCTCACTAATCTCTTCTTGGATGTGTTCTCGTACTAGGGGCACAAGTTCAGCTCTTCACCCACAATTACAATGACCAAATCTTTCTTTAAGCATCTGCTTTTCAGGAAAAAAACCACCTTTTGCTCTGCAGGCATTGTTCTTTCTTAGTTTGTGCTGTAATGTTTTTGGCTCGGTAAACCACTATGCATCTGTGTGCTTATCTTGTCCCGCTCAGTATTTTCTACTCCATCAAACTAGGCATCTCCTTTGAATTTCATCAATGGTAGTTTTTTCTTGATTTCCAGATGAAGTAGTGAATATAAGTGAATCCAGATACGATCTCTTTTCTAGCCTGTAAGAACACTTCTTAGTTAAGGGATGATTTCCCATCATCAGCTACCTCTTGAGATCTGGTGACCTGTCCATAGCACACATGCCATACTTCAGATATGCTTCTGATCTTTCAGTCATACTGGTAGCAGGGACCAAAGTCTGCATCCTTATGAATGCCAGTTTGGCACTATTCATACGACAGTGGCCTGAAGAAAGGACCTATCTGACATACTGCCTTTTGCTTAGTACTAGAATTCCCAGCAGAGAATGCTTTCTAAGCAGCTCTTTGTATCTGCTTGCTGCCTTGTGGTGAAAGCTGGGCTGCTACCACCGGAGGAGTAGGGCAACAAAGGCTCCTTCTCGCACACCTGTGCGACTGTGGTGAGGTGGAGACGAATGGCTGGACCACACTGTCTTGCAAAGCAGCGGCTGTGTTGGAGAAGCCTGCCATACCAATGCATTTCATCCTGCATAAGCAAATGAGAAGGTCTGTCTTTGTAAGGAGACTCGGCAAGAGGGGGTGTCTGCAGAAAGAGGAATGCTCTGCCACAAAAAGAGGAGAATGGTTGTGGCTACAGATGGTGAAAACTTCGGATGTGTGAACTCCAGAAAATGAAGCTAAAAAAATACCTGCTAGTCATGCAAATCAAGAAGATAAAAATGAAGCCTGAAACACCTGATAGTTTACAGATGAAAAGAGCCCCTGGGAGAGCCCGTGAGGAAAACTACAGAGAAGACAAACATAAAGGAAATCTCTAAGCAAATGAGATGATGCAGAAAATGGATGAGAGGTGTTGTGAGTGAAGATCCTGCAATGGCTTGGAGAGAAAGAGGAGTGAAAGGGACTAAGCATAACTGTAGTCCATAGTAGAGGAGCTCTGAGTTCCCTTCTAACGTGGCAGCATGTCTTTTTTTCATCTCCTATTTGGTGAAGAAGAACCTGGCACAGACTAACAAAGGGGGAATAGCAGGAGGCAGCAAGGCTATGAGGAAAGGGGGAAAAGGATCTCGGTGAGATGTAGAGGATGTTGCTGTAAAACTGACAGATCGGCAGGGGAAGGTGAGAAGAAAGAAGTCGTCTTACCTCTTTGCTAGATGGTATCAGGTATGTGGCACTGACCAAATAAATCATGAGAGTGTGGAGAAGTGGACCAAACCTGATTTGCCTGACTGGGAGGAGATTAACCTTTTTTATGGGATGGAGAGAGGCACGTTAAAACCAACAGAAGGGAACTTAATAAAAGCAAAAGCAGAACAACCCACACCATGAAAACCTTGCTTCTCAACAAAAGATATTTCAGCCACTCCCACTTTTACGGAAAGTCTTAGCATTAACTTGCCATTTTACAGGATGCTTAAGAGTCTTGCCCAGGGAAGAACTAGAGATGGATGTTTATCTAATCTGCTAGTTAGGCTGTAAGATACCACTGATACGCCAGTGCACCATCCATTCCCTCTGATATCAGTGTTGGCCATAGATGAGGGTTCGGAAGTGTTTATTAGAGAAGTTCTCATCCAGAAGAAACTGCCTCAGGAGAGAAGCAGGTGATGGTAACTAAAGATAGCCAACTATTGCATGAATCAGTATTTTGACTGATTGTGTGGATCGGCGCAGGATCCAGGCCACCAGAGTCACAGCTGGATAAACAATTACCTTTCTCAATAAACTGTTGTCTTCGTCAGGTGGCCAACCCCTTCTTGTGTGGTCAGGGTTTGTGCAGTTCTTTTGCAATTCCAGTGAATTTGAATCACAGTTTGCATATGTGTAGTTCCCACCCTTGCTCATTAGCAAAGTGTTTGTGCCACCTCTTCGTTGTGCAGTTCCTTTCTTTGTAATCTTTGCTTTATTCCATATTTCCTGTGCATGACTAAAACTGCAGCAATCTGAGAGAGAGCTAAAAAAAAAAGGAAAATGAATTAATTTCCTGTCTACACGTTGTCCCAGGTGATTCACTCATAATTTACCTCAAATCTTTTTGAACATACAAATTCCCTTTGGCTGAGACAGCTGTTTGTGCTGACAAGTGAGAGATTTAAACCCAAAATGTCTTTTCCTTTCTCAATACTGTTAAGTTGCAATTCCCTGCGTTTTTTTCGTTCAGTGGTCCAGTCCTAGGAATTCCGTTGTTTGTGTCCACTGGCAATTCTGTGAATGGTATTTGCCGTGGTTTTCCTCAATGTGATTTGCTTTTTTTCCATGTGCTGTGCTCATAAAGCTGCTGTATTCAGAATTCCTCATAAAAAAGAACTGAAACTTCAAACCTCAAACATCACAGAAACAATTTGTATTTTACAAACGCTGAATTTTACTTTGTTGTGTTTTGGTTTTTTTACAGAATCACTGCTGCAAAAAACATGAGTTGTATTCTTCCTAAGTGTGAAATGAGACCATGAGGAACTTTCTTTGTCTTGTTCAGTGATCTATCAAATATTCCCAAGATGTTTCTATAGTAAGATGAGAGATTTGGGCTGTTTCCACTCTGAGGAGCAGTTGATACCTGAAATAATTTTTTTTTCTTTTTTAAACATCTCAGCTAGTATCTAACCATCACTACGTTGTCCCCGTTAAAGGCTGGTCTCTCCTAAGGAAAAAAAAAAAAAAAAAGACAGGGCAGCAGTGAGTAACAGAGGTCTGCTCAGGCCAGTCTGTTTGGTGCTTATTGCAGTGAGTTTAGATACAGAGGAATGATGGCATTCTGGCATACAGGCTTTGGTTTCTGTTTGCTTTGTGGTGGTCTCTAACACTGTAGTTGTTGGTCGTCTTAAAAAGCTTATTAAATGACTGGCCTTATCCTAAACATTTGCACAACAAGTATCTTTGCAGTCTCTCCTGCCATGGTCCTTACACAGCAGTTGTAACACAATGCAAGCTGGTTAGAAAAAACAAAGTATTTGCAGAGGATCAAGACTGAGAAAGAACCAATAATTGCTCTTATAAGTTAGTCTTCTTTCTATGTTTGCTGAGACCCAGGAACTGCCATCACACAGTAAAAGCCGTTTTGCTGCAAGTCCTCTTCAAGACAAGCTGTACAGCCAACTTCCATAGTACTCATTTCGCTTTTAGTAGCAAGGGATACCATTCAGGGCACTGAAATAAAACTGTGATAGCAACAATAAAAGGTTTTCATTGGAATTTCTCTCTCGTCTTGCGATTTGCAAGATATTCTGATGTGTTCTGTGAATCATTGATGAAACTGCTTGTAGCAAATGTAACATCCACAGACTCTGTGGATATTAGATTTGCTCTATAGCAGGCAAATTTTAAAAAAAAAAAACTCAAGAGAAATTGATATTTCTTCCAGCAGCAGAATGTAGTGACTAATTTCTTCTTACTTTCCATAAACATATATTCGCACTGTGTTTGTTCATCAGTGACTCCAGTTGCTGGCCTGAGGTGTCCTCCTTAAATGACTTTTTAAATAGCCCAGTGTTTAATAATACCACCCTCTGGTGGAAATGCAAAGAAACCATTGACACTAAAGAAGGGCAGAAGCAATGGCAGAGCAAGCTTAGGACAGAGGGTCCTGCATGAGCAAGGGTTATTACAGGGGTAGTGAGAGGTTATGGTGACTCTGGAAATACTTGGCTCCAGGTGCTGTTAGCCTTGTGTAAAAAGATGTATGCCACTGCCTATAGCTGCCTTTTCTGGATCTGACTTACCTTAAACTCTGGCCTGTGCATTCACTGTCTTTATGGTATCTGGTATTTTGTCCATCCCTTGCACAGAAGCCTTCTGAAACCTGAGCTACCTGGAGGATCTGGAGAGCAGGGACCAGCAATGAGACCAAGAAGAAGGAACTTAACAAGAGACCAAGTGGTGGTGAGCCTTAATGATTCAAATGAGAGTTCCCTTAGAAAAAATTGGCTAACAGCAGTACAAGGGTACATATTTCCTAAGACAGGACCATAAGGAGGAGAGGGGCTACAACAAAGCAAAGACTCACTGAAGAGGGGCTCTGAACCACTCAGGGGTGATAACCTGGTCAAATTTTAGTCAGCTTTAATACTACCATTTACAAAATAGACAAACCCAGCTTTGAGCTGCCTCAGACCCCTTCCTTCCAGGCTAAAGAAAATGTGCTGGTGAAGGTTTTTCATCTTACTAGAAGGTCTGGTGAGACTCACAGAATGGTCAGGGCTGGAAGGGATCTCTGGAGATCATCTAGTCCAAGCCCCTGCTAAAGCAGGTTCTTCTAGAGCAGGGGTCCTCAAACTTTTTAACCAGGGGGCCGGCGCGCGGATGAAGTGGCAGGCAGTCATCTGCGGCTGCTTGGTTTCCCACCCCAGCCCCCAGCTGGGGGGTCTGTAAATACCGGGGGCCGGATTGAGGACCCTGGGGGGCTGTATCCAGCCCGCGGGCCGTAGTTTGAGGACCCCTGTCCTAGAGCAGGCTGCACAGAATCACGTCCAGGCAGGTTCTGAATGTCTCCAGCGAAGGAGACTCCACAACCTCTCTGGGCAGCCTGTGCCAGGGCTCCGTCACCCTCAGAGTACAGAGCGGTTTGCTCACATTCAGAAGGAGCTGCCTGTGTTGCAGTTTGTGCCCGTTGCCCCTTTGCTGTCGCTGGGCAGCACTGAAAAGAGCCCGGCCCCGTCCTCTTGACACCTGCCCCTAAGATATTTGTATGCATCAGTAGGATCCCCCGTCAGTTCTCTCTTCTCCAGGCTGAACAGGCCCAGCTCCCTCAGCCTTTCCTCACTGGGGAGATGCTCCAGTCCCCTCATCCTCTTTGTAGCCCTCCACTGGACCCTCTCCAGTAGTTCTCTGTCTCTCTGGAACTGGTGAGCCCAGCACTGGACACAGCACCCCAGATGTGCCTCACCAGGGCAGGGCAGAGGGGGAGGATCCCCTCCCTCGACCTGCTGGCCGTGCTCCTGATGCAGCCCAGGACCCCGTTGGCCACAGGGCTCGCTGCTGGCCCATGGGCAACTTGCCATCCACCAGCACTCCCAGGTCCTTCTCTGCAGGGCTGCCCTCTGGCAAGTCTGTCCCAGCCTGCACTGGTGTGTGGGCTTGTTCCTCCCCAGGTGCAGGACCCTACATTTGCCTTTATTGATCTTCATTAGCTTCTTCTCCACCCAACTCCAGCCTGTCCAGGTCTCACTGAATGGCAGCGCAGCCTCTGGTGAATCAGCCCCTCCTCCCAGTTCTGTATCACCCGCAAACTTGCTGAGGGCACACTCCATCCCTTCATCCAGGTCACTGATGAGTCAAGTTGACCAGGACTGGACCCAGTACTGACCCCTGGGGAACACCACTAGCTACAGGCCCCCAGCTGGACTCCGTGCCATTGATCACAACCCTCAGAGCTCTGCCATCAGTCAGCTCTCAGTCCACCTCGTTGTCCGCTCATCTAACCCGCACTTCTGAGCTTACCTATGAGGATGTTATGGGAGATAATGTCAGAAGCCTTGCTGAGGTCAAGTAGACAACATCCACTGCTCTCTCGTCTACCTGGCCTGTCTTTCCGTCATGTCCCTAGAGATGTCCTAGGGAGATGTCCCTAGGAAGGGCTGGAAGAGCAATTCCTGTGCATGCTTAGCCAGTTCCCTACCCCTGAGTGTTTTTAGGCCATTAGCACTAATGCTTGAGGCCCTCCCAGTGGGAAATGCTCCCTGTTGCTGTGTGCTCCTGCTATAGCCAAGTTAGGGTCTATATTGCTCAGCAATTGCTCTGGACAAACGAGATGTCAGTGGGCTGGGGACAAGAGTGGTGCAACAACCTGCTCCAGGTGCCTTTTAGACATACCATGTCCTTCTAGTTTGCTCCTACCTGGTTAGAACCTGGAAAAATAATTGAAGCTGCAGCTCAGAGTTTCAAGCAGTCCTTACATGTAAGGAACTGTGCTGGTTAAGTGTGTAGGAAATTGCACATAGAAATAGCAGCACATGTCTGGCACTAGAGGGAACTGTCTTGTCAGCAGATGTGTAGAACGAGCTACTGTTCTGCTTCCTCAGCTTCCTCATTGTCTTTGAATATGCCCTGCAAATCATGGCCATTGCAAACTGTGCTGCTGTTTCTTTGTGACATAGTGTGGTGGGCTGGTGCCCACCAAAGCTGCCCTATCACTCTCCTCCTCAACGGACAGGGGAGAAAAAATATAACGAAAGTCTTGTGGGTCGAGATAAGGACAGGGAGATCACTCAGCAGTTACAGTCACAGGCAAAACAGACTTGACTTGGGGAAAGTTAGCTTAATTTATTACTATCAAAATGACAAAAAAAACACTTTCCCCCCACCCCTCTCTTCTTCCTGGGCTTAACTTAATTCCTGATTTCTCTACCTCCTCCCCCCGAGTGGCACAGGGGGACTGGGAATGGAGGACCAGGAATGGAGGTTACAACACATGTTGTTTCTGCCACTTCTTCCTCCTCACACCCTTCCCCTGCTCCAGCGTGGGTCCCTCCCACGGTGTGCAGCCCCTCAGGCACAGGCTGCTCCAGCGTGGGTCCCCCACAGGTCACAAGCCCGGCCAGCAACCCTGCTCCAGCCTGGGCTCCTCTCTCCACAGGTCCTGCCAGGAGCCTGCTGCAGCACAGGCTTTGCACAGATCACAGCCCCCTTTGGGCATGCCCCTGTTCTATCATGGGTTCCTCCACGGGCTGCAGGTGGATACCTGCTCCGCCATGGACCTCCATGGGCTGCAGGGCACAGCCTGCCTCACCATGGGCTTCACCACGGGCTGCAGGGGAACCTCTGCTCTGGCACCTGGAGCCCCTCCTGCCACCCCCTGCACTGACCTGGGGGTCTGCAAGGATGCTGCTCTCATGCATTCTCACTCCTTTTACACAGCTGCAGGTTTTTTTTCACAGATTCCCCCACCCCGCTTCTTAAATATGTTCTCTCAGAGGCACTACCACTGTCACTGCTGGGCTCAGCTTTGGCCAGCGGTGGGTCCACCTTGGAGCAGCTGGCACTGGCTCTGTGGATGTGGGGGTAGCTTCTGGCATTGTCTCACAGAAGCCACCCCTGGAGCCCATTGCTACCAAAACCTTGCCATGCAAATCCACTACACATGCTGCTGGGTTTAACTTTAATGTAGCAATTGCAACATTTATGGGCTACATGCAAACTTCTTGTGGGAGAAATGCAGCTTCTTTCTGTTGTCTGCATTATCCCAGCATATGGACCTATATACAGCTGAACTGTTGGGCTGCAGCTGAATATGGAGCAGTGACAAATGAGTATAACTTATCAGAGACTTAAAATCTGAGTGGGGCGGAGAACAGACTGTCCTAGTTACAGCTTCAGTTGGTAAGTAGATAATATACCCTGTATAGTGAAAAAGATGTGGCAGAGTCTTTGCTTGCATTCTCTGTCCCATTCACTAACCTCTGCCTTCAGCGATATAAAGTTAATGTGCTCACACTTGGAAGTTTGGTAAATGCAAACTGTTCTTCACAAGCAAACCATTTCCCCCATGTCCAATGGGAGCTATTTTACAGTATTTCTTTTAGAAGGGGAATGACAAATGCAACATATTAACTACAGACATTTGTGTATTGAATATTAGTGTAACAAACATAATTATACAGAAACAGTTGGTGTGTATTCTTTTCTGCGTTGAAACCAATGTGTCAACACTGACACTGCAAAACCCAGGGCTTGAGGTTTGGGTGTGTATATGTTGAAAACCAAGCTCTTGCAGTAGTTAGCGATTGAATTAGGAAGTTCTTATTAACAATGGCAACAGAATTATTACCAGCTTCAACAGAAGCTGTATGTATGTGACAAGTGTCAAAAAACATCCTTTAATACTTACAAATTGTTCTCAATTTTATCTTCAATTACCAGATTTAAATTTCCAAATAGGAACTCTGGAATTCACAGGTTTTCGTTAGAGTTCCTGATGTCTTACAGAGTTAAGAAGCTGAAGCGCAAACAGTAAATCTTTGAGCAGGACTGGGTAAGTCCTTAACACAGAAAATATTTAATTCACTACTAAAACGTAGCCATTTTAGAAGTGGTGTGTAAATGGCCATTGGCAAAGCACTGCGCTATGCTTGGGCAGTAGCTACAGAGGAAAAATGCTACCTGCTAGGAGCTGCAAAAGCAGCGGTGGGTAGAATTAGTGCAACTTCTAGAATTCAGATGTGGGGAGAATAAAGCTTATAAGTAAGATTTTATTTGGAAAACTCTCCTCTGTTTTTTAGTGAAAGCAGGATGTGGGACTTGCACGGTTGGGTCTTGTCCCCTCATTGACAACAGGGTGTCCTTCTAGGACAACACTTTTGTATTACCTATGAGATCTCAGTGAGGGACTTGCAAAGGTGGTAGAGACAAAATGAAAATGACAGGACTGAACCCGTACCCAGTGTGTTTATAAGTTGTTCTCTGTGAAATACAGCCTTAAAACTTTGAACTACCCTGGACCAGGACTTCAGATCCACTCCCACCAAATTCTAAACCCAAAGGAAATACGTGGGTAGTGACTCCTTCTGATGCCACTAGTGAAAATGGTGGCTTTCACCACTGAGCGATTTCCTAGGTCAATATGATGCTCTGACTGGCTGCATTTCTAAATTTTCTGTACAAGTTAAAAACTACAAGAGTCAATGAAAAGAATTCAAAGTGACCATGCTCAACTTAAAAATGAAGAAACATCAATTCTATGATTTTGGGACTGTGATGTGATATTTGAATGAGAGGGATTTGCTGTAGCACCTAAAAAAGATACTGATTTCCACGTATCTCACTACAAGCAGTTTGGCTAAATATGTGTCTTGTTCATTCTATTTATAAATTGAACATGAAATATAGTAGTGAGCCTGCAGAGAAAATTTGGATTCAGGTTTTATTAGTTCCTCAAAACATAGCCCAGCTGGGAAAAGATTTATGTTAAGTGTCAGAGTGATTCTCAAACAGGAAAAAAGGTTTCATGATGAAAAAACAAGATGCAAAGATAGCTCACCACCTCTGAAAACCCCAAAGCCCAGTCCCCCCACCAAACCCAGAGATCTCTTGACCTCCTTTTTTCACAACCAAGTACTATTCAATAGATAGATTTAACGAGAGAGAGAGAGAGTGTGTGTGTGTATGCATGCGTGCGTGCGCGTGCATTTTCATGTTAGCAAGAGTCTGTCCTTAATTTATGGCAGAAGAAAAGGTTTTATCCCATGCTGAGAGACTGATTTACTTTCTTAGGTGTAATGGGTAGGGACTGGATGTTGCTGGTCCTCAGGGATGTGTTGATCCAGGCTAAGGATGTATGCATTATTACTGCTGTACATAGAAAAGCGTATGTTGTAAACTAGCTGGGCAGTTAGAAAGCACCAGTTTCCTGCTGCAGAGGTTTTGAAAGAGAAGTAGTATCTTCAGATAAAGGCTATGATTAACTGAAAGTCCAGTGGAGGGACTTAAAGAGACATCAGTGGGCTTTCAGTCAGGCAAAGGATACCTCAAGGAGTGTAATGTATAAAATCAGCAGAAACCCAGGAAGCTACACAATATTAGGTGTCACAAGTCACAACAGAGGCATGGAGTGGGCAGAAGCTGCGGGGCTGCAGCTCTCCATGCATGCTGACATGGTGCAGTACAGTGAAGAGCAGCAATGCCTGTCTCAGCTGCAGTTGAACCCAGTCTTGGTAAAGTTTGTTACCAGTTGTCCTCAGAGCACTGTATGTTTCATGGAGGCTGAAGTTTTTTAAGGACAATTGCAACAAAATTCTTCCTGCTAATGCAAAACAAAACAAAAATGTTGATTTTGGTTTTCAAAGATTTACCACTTCTGCTATGAGGAGGCATCTGCATAAACTAGCTATTTGTTACGGAGCCCCATGCCTAGAAACGCCTGAAGCTTTTAATTTCGTACAAATGCTCAAATATTGAGCAATAAGACCTTGCACATAAATAGCAAATTCTATGTAATAACTTGCAAATTCGTGGCATAAACACTGAAAATATTATGCTGACAAACCTTGAAGTCTTCCATTGCACAGTGTGGCAAAGAAGACAGAAAAAGTGCAGGTTGTCAGGAGGGGCCCTTGACCTGTGGAAGTGACGGATTTTTGCAGGTGCAGTTTCACACATTTCAGCTTGCAGAGGACACAGGCCTGTTAAGGCAGTTTGACTCACAGTAGCAAGTCTGCACTGCCAGAGGGAGATGCATCTGGAAGGGGTGTGTGCTGTGATGCACTGTGCTGGTGATGGGTAGGGTTCCTGGGAAACCACTGGGGTAGGCAGGAAAATGCTCTTTTTTCCTAGAAAGCTGACAGAAGGCTCTGGGCTTGCACCTTTCATTCTGGAGACAGCACATGGGTTATATTTAAAAGCATCTTTTACTCTTCCCTACTCAGTATCGCACCATTATCTGAAAAATAAAAGGGAAGTTAAATGAACCAAGTGAGATTACATTGCTCAGCCTGGCAATCCACCCTCTTCAGACCAGTTTCATGCAGATGACTTCTTGTTTAGTCTCACCGTATCTTCCTCTTTCTTTCTGCACATCTTAGCATTTCTTTAAAAAAACATTGTAAAAACACCATTTCTTAAAAATACCACTTGCTTGGGGGTGGGGACAAAGCGAGCTGTCTTATCTCACTTGCTTAGGCAGACTGAATTTTGAAAAGTAATTTAATTTTGAGTGACACTCATACTACACTTAAACTTAGGTATTTAGAGTCTGGAAGTCCACTTATAGCTGAAATTTTAAAAGTTGAGAATATAGAATATATTTATACCCAAATACAAGCCATTTTATGAAAAGGCTATTATACTGTAAATTGTGCTGAATGTTCAGCAGCAAAAAATGGAATATTTAGTATTTGTGGAATTATTGCATATGGAAAACTGCTCAATGGAGGGGCTCTCCTCCAGGCTTTCTTAGAAACAAGGGGGTACTAAGGTCCACAAAGAAAGGGCCTACTCCTCCCACTGATACTCTAGAACAACTCTTCTGTGTTAGTTGGAAAGTGAGAGTGCTTCTTCAGTTTTGACATATTGCCAGTTCCATCAATGCATAGAAATAGGGTCCCACTGGCGTGGAGTAGTTTTGTAAGATTGGTCCTTGTTTTTCCCTTGTAAGCTGATCTCAGCTTCATAGATGGCAACAGTCCTTTTTCCATTCACCTAACTGTCATCCACAGTGCCAACAAAAATATCTTTTGCTCTTGCAGCAGATGACGGCAGGAACTTCCCAGGGAGGGCCCTGGGGAGCGACTCAATTGTCTGATGTTTTCCACCCACAGTGCGTTGTCATTGCAAGAGTAAAAAGGCTATTTGGAGGCTGTGGAGTGCACATGGTAAATGTGTCCTCCAGGGCACGTTAAATATCGGTACACCTACAGGTTTCCCTGATGAAATCCGCTGTGGTAGGGGAGGCCACAAAGGTTGGGAAGGGTTGCGTTAAGCAGCATGGGCAAGTGGTTATTTTGTCCCAAAAGCCATTGTCTATGATGGTGTGGATACAGTTGGTGTTTACAAAGTGTAGCAAGCAGAGCACAGGTGTGAATCACATACTTACCATGCTCTGCAAGGAATTCCCAGCTTGGTTGTGCCATATTTAGACCAAGCACGGGGATACCCAAACCTGTATCTCCCGTTCCCATTGTCCCAAGTGTGTGCTGGTGTCTGTTGATGGAGCTGGCAGCCCCTCGCTCAGCAGTGCGCATGGGGATGTACTGCCTGAAGGGCTCCACCAAACTCGGGCCTTTAGCTCAGGCCACAGCCCGTGGAAATCAGGAGATACACCTACTGGCTTGGGTCAGCTCCAAGTCAGGTCCCAAATCTTTAAGGATGGTCCTTGCTCTGATTTTTGTATGCTGTAAACACTGAGTGCACTGTTGGCACTAAACACATATTCAGAAATATTTTTTTAAATGACAATCTTTTTTATTAACAGTAGGATTTTATTAGGTTCGAAAGCACAAGTAAAACATTTGTTGCCATCAGTAACCCCCAAATCACTTCCATAGGGCTGATATATAGCATCAAAAATATACCCTTTTACTATCAAAAATATTGCCCTTTGCAAAGTCAGCTACCATTCGTTAGAGATCTCTCTTCCCTTAAAAAATGAGTTTATGTCTATGTACATTTGTACTACGTGTGCATACACTGACACACACACAAGTTTCAATGATGAAACTTTAATGACTTCTCTGTCCTTGAATTCTTCTCCATCTCCTGTTCTAGGCACAGAGCACTGCTTTTGCTTCTACTTTCCCTCTTCTTCCCTCTTGATTCAATTCTGCATCCAGACCTGACATACTGTACTGCTTTTATTTTAAAAATCTTTACCATTTCAGAATACCTTATGCTTAACAAGAGGCATGTCAGTAACTCAGTGCAGCCGTTAAGTCTCTTCATGTGGGCAATGGCAATCTTGGTGGTGGCTAGCCTCACAGAAGTCATATTTACATACATTTCTTCTTCACAGAGCCTTTTAGACGAAGACAGAGCCATCCTGGTCACTGGTGTTCAGGGTCATGTTGCTGTGCATGACGCTTTCTGTGTAGCTAGCTGAAGAGGTGACCTGGTAGTGACTGCAGGGACCACAGAAACACAGGAATGGACAATACTTTAAGCAGATATGGTGAAGGTATTTCCTGAATTTTTCCCCAGCAAAAGCGTAGATAAGAGGATTGAGACAACAGTGACTGAATGCAATGGTTTCGGTCAGATGCATTGCGTAGTCCAGTGATTTAATTTGATCACAACTTGTGAATAACTCATAGTGCTTTAAAGTCTCGAGAAAAATCAGTACATTGTAGGGGGACCAAAACAGAAAAAACACGACTACCACAGCCAAGACCAGTTTTATGGCTCGTGTTTTTTTCTGATTTTTGCAGGACAGCAGGGTTTTGATGATCCCACAGTAGCAATAGCATATTATACAGACTGGGATGAAAAAGCCAATGGTGTTCAGCTCCACATTGCAGAACACCGGCCAGATGTTCTCCAGCTCCTGGGGGAAGACAGACATGCAGTCATTTTCTACCAGCTGGGAGAACACAAAATGCGGCACTGAAAATAAAACCGCTATTGCCCATACTCCGCAGGTTATAAGAAAGCCGTGTTTCACTGTTCTGGATTTCAGAGAATATGTTGCCCGGACAATGGCCAAGTATCTGTCGATACTGATAACAGTGATAAAGAACATGCCCCCAAAGAAACCAATGTAATACAGCGAGGAAATAGCTGTGCATGAAATAGTCCCGAGGGTCCATCCACGCACTGTGTTGGAAGCCCAGAAGGGGAGGGAGACCACAAAGAGAAGGTCTGAGATAGCCAAGTTCAGGAGATACATGTCAGTGATGCTTTTTTTACTGCCTTTTTTCACAATGGCAAAAAGCACCATTAGATTGCCTGTGAGGCCAAGAGCAAACACTGCAATGTAAAATATTGGCAGAAATATTTTCCCAAATTCTTGGATGTCAGTCTTATTGCAGGAAAAAGCATGTTCGTCATAAGCATATTCAGCTGTCGTTTCTGTGAATGCTTCCGTCATGCTGAACTTCCTGGCTAAAGACAACATGAAAAGGGAAAAGAGAATAATGTTAGAGAGACATCCAGTATCTGCTATGGTCAAATACTGAGAGACCTCACTAACACACACTTTGGGGTTTTGTCGCTGTTTGGGTTAGTGAAAGCTGTATTACTGCAGCGGTGATGGCAGTTACTAACAAAAGCCCAGACTCTGCCGTTACATGTACATCACTGTATGTTAGCTCTTTAGGATAAGAACAAATAAATGAGAATTTCAAGGGCAGTTGCATAAGCTTATCAGAGGGGCAGCAGAAGCGGCAGCAAGCCAACATTGCCTGAGCTCTGCAGGTGGTGCGTCGCAATGTGAGAAATGCAGGCGTTCCCCCAGTCTGCTGGGCAGTGCTGGGCAGGAAACGATACCTCACGTGTCACTGCTGATCAGTGTGTGGTGCCTGTCAACACCACCAAGAGCCCAGCCTGGCCCCACACCTTAACCCCAGGCTGGAAGTGTAGTAAGACGCCCAGTTTGACCAGGTCTGAGCTGATGCTTGCTGACATGGAAGGAGCAAAGTCTACAGTGGGACATCCTCTGGGAGCAAGCATATCTTTGATGAGGTGTTTTGTGGGGTTTTTTTAATCGCTAAGGTCAAAAGAAGAGGGAAACTATACTGACCCTTTTCCTCAAGCACCAAAGTGTCTCGTGACTGCTCCTGCCTTGGCTGTGAGGCAGTCAGGTTGGAGCCTGGGCTTGCTAGCTTGGAGGCTGCATCCAAAGAGAGTGTGGGGTGCAGGTGTGTGACCTCTGGGCTCACTGGTCTGCACATCGAATAACTCGGGGTACCCATCAGTTCATCCACACTTCCTTAGGATGTGGCATTCAAGTCTCCACAAAGATTTCCATTTGCAGGGAACTAAAAATCCTAGAGGGGTTGCAGGTGTTACTGCATTCAGTCTGCTCCCTGGTTGGGGTAAAGAGCTTGTAAGTATCTGTTACTTGCTCTCACTGTAGGAAATGAAGGAAATTGAGTGTGACAGGCTGTGCGGAAGCCCAGGGAGATGACATGTCCAAACTAACCTGTTAAAGCTGAGACTGAAAGGAAAGGTCAGTGATAATAAAACTGCAAATAATCACTACCCCTTGGTCACAGTGTCACAATCTTCATACAGGAGCCCCCGCTGACTCTAAAGAAGGGTCTTGGCTGTCTCTAACACAGATGTTTGCATCTCGTGTTAGTGGGACATGTAGTCAATAAAGCCAATGAAGAGCAATGCAACTGAGCTGGCGCAGGGCAGGCCAAATCTGCTTTAAGACAAGACAGACTGCTTTCTAGACTCTGCTGACCACGTTGATGAAACTCCTTTTGACTAGAAGGAGAGCATGGGCACACTACTCAGTGGTAGATGCCAGTGATATATAGCTATTCCCACTCCTGACTCTCAGAGTGGAGTGGTTGGAATCCCAGCCTACATGTCAGCGTTTCACTGATGGCAATAGTTTGTATAGACTCTGTTTAAAATAAGCCTTGCAAGAGTAAGCATGAAATAAAGATGTCCTGAGGTGTGAGTCAGTCCTTACCCAAGAAGTTTCATATGACGTAGTGGTAACTACAATAAACTCCTCCATAGGTGGCTACCGTGATCATATTGACATTTTCTCCTAATGCCTTATTGCTTCAGTGCTGTTTGTGGTGTGGGCCATGAAGTTCTGCCCTCTTATTTTGTAGTCATTTCTCAAAGAGTTGGGTTTTTGTGTGCTAGTTGGAAATGCAGGCTCTCTGTTTTAAAATACCTTCTTGTTCTGAACGTTCAAAGCCTAGTTGCCCCCAAAACATTTAAATAAAAAGTGCCCACAGTCATTAGAAAACAGTCTGTGGTTTTGCACAGGAAAAGTGGGCTAGAAGAAGGTCTAGAAGAAGACCAGCTCAGTGCTGGTAGTTCCAAGGCATGGGCACAGCACGGGGAAGGCTGTTTGCTGCAGGTGGGCACACGCATGGGCTGAGCAGCTCTTGCAGTGCCTTTCCACTTGAACTGGGAGCTGAGACTGCCTGCAGAATCTGTGCAGCCCCTTGCTTCCAGCCCGGTTTAATCCTCCAGCTTCTGGAGACAGGGTATCTGACACCAGCAAAATTAAAGCGGACGAATAGGAAATGGCAAGGTGCTGGGGCAGAAGCTGACAGTGGTTGCAAACAAGATACTGATTTTCTACTGATGAGATAACTGGAGTTGCCTACAGAGATATGTGACTGGTTCCTCATCTCTTTACTATATCTACCCTGTTGAGGAATACAGAAATAAGCAGGAGACATCGTACTAATCCCCATAGCCTGCCATTTTCTGTCTTCCCATCCTGACGTTTTCTTTCTCCTCTCTGATACAAAATGTAAGCAGCAGGTGCCTTAAAAATGAAAAGAAGGGTCATGATACATCAAGTCTCTTGCGCTGAATATGAGTCACTACACTGCCCACCCAGATCCTTGCCACTGAGCTGTTACTGCACCCATCTGCACAGTACCAGGACCTCTGTCTGACTGTGAGCTGATGTGCTCCACAGCTGGTTCTTCACCAATGCACTGCTGTGTGGTAGCTGAGGGCTACCACAATGATTGGGGCTGGAGCACCTGCTGTGTGCAAAGATGCTGAGAACTGGGTTTGATCAGCCTCAACAAGAGACATCTCAGGGGGCATCTAGTGAGAAGGTGTAAAGGTGAAGCAGATGACTTTCCTCAGAGGAATAAGGCAATGGCCGTGGGAAATTGTTACTCATTGTATGGAAAAAAAAGTCACTGTGAGGGTGGTCAGACACCAGGACAGGGCTTCAGGGAGGTTGTGGGATCTCCGTCCATGGAGATACTTGAAAGTTGGTTGGCCTTCCTCTGAGCATGAGTTTGGACAAGAGACCTCCTGAAGTTGCATCCTTAACTTCATGACTGACAAAGCTGGACAGAGTCCATGATGTCTCTGCAAAGTGCCCCAGCTTCTCTGCCCTGTAAGCTCCTGTTTCTGATATGTCTTTCTTGGTGTGACAGGCAGAATTCCCATCATCCACAGAGGAAAAAAATGATTGATGCCTGCTCATATCCCATTAGCATCTTTGCTAACTGCGCAGGCATCCAGAGAGGGCTGCTGAGTGGTGCTTATCTAGACTGTATGCGCTGTGTGAAATCCCTGATCTGGAGAGAGGGAGCACACATTGGTTTACTCCCTTCTCTGAAAGCCTCTAGTTGTGCTGGTCTTTCCCATGCTCGCTCACTCAGTTCATGTCTGGAAAGGCAGCTTGTTCCTCTGGAGAGTTTCTATATGTCTGTACAAACCGCTGTGCTCTGAAGTAAAAAGGAGCATCAGTCAGGCTGGGATTTTTTCTGAAGTACCTTTTCAATCAGGTAATCTCCTCTAGCTCACTGATAGGGATAATTTATTTCTGCAGTAGCAAATTATTTCCTTTGCCCCTGGATGGGTGGTTGCAATGCCTGTGGTACCTACACCAACGGGAAGGGTGTGATGCTGCATAGCATGTCCAGGGGCAAGCAAGAACTGCACTTACCAAAATGACATTGGCATCTGAAACTGCTGGCACAGTCTGTGGCTTGTTCACTCTCTAGCTCCTGGATTTCATATATCACCAGCCACATCCTCTTATCCTCCCACCGCTTCTCATCCTGCATATGCAATGCTCTTAGTTCTGATTGAATATTTAGCTCCTCTGATACCACTTCACTCAGTTTAAGCTGATGTTACTCAACAGCTGGACTACAAACTCCAAAGGGAAACCCAAACCCAGCCCTTACCAGATATGCATAATATGATGAAATGTTATTGTACTCTAAAGTGAAGGAACTTGGCTCTGCCCATCCTCCATCCTTCCCTGCCAGGTATTCTCCGTCAGCTTCGCAAAGGCCACTGCAACACATGCTCTTCTCACTGTCTGCTTCAACCCAGTTTTCTCTCTTGTGCTTACAATGAATGTTCACCTAAGGGACAAAGCGAACTGAAGACAATAGAGGGCACTGAAGAAGGACCGCAGGGCTGTGAGGTCCCTCCACTAGCTGTTTTCCCTTGCTGAGTGCAGGAAATAGTAGATTCACTTCTGCTTCTCATGGAACTGCTCAACCGCTTTGCTCTCTCTCCAGAGTTCTCCAGCAGTTTTACACCCTTCTCCCCACAAACTTCTGCCCTTAATCACATTTATTGCTATCTCAAAGACAGTAGTCTGCAGGACCAAAACCCCTGCTTCTCAGCACAGCTATTCCCAGCATGTGCGGTACGTGTAATACATAGGGAAGTGAAATTATGAGAGATCCACAAACTCCCCTAAGCAACAGAAATTGCATTTCAGCCTTCGAATACCACTAGCATCAGGCTGGGTGACACAAGAGCTAAATCCTGTTTATGCATCTGATCCTCCCAGTTATCACCCCTGGCACTTCAGCCAAGTGCAACATTGCAAGCTTTACTGCCAAGAAGAGGGGTCTGCAAGCACTTCGCCTCTCTGTGATGCCTTTGCCATCACCGAATGAAAAGAAGTAAAAAAAAAATAAACCCAGACCTCTGCCAGAGGGTCACACTTCAGATTTGCACAACATGCTGATAAAAGTATTTAAACCTCAGAAAGATCTTCACACCTTAGTCAGCATTTCTGGGTGAGGCTGACTTACACAATTTTCTCGTGCAAGCAAATTAAGTTTTCCATGCATGCTGAGTGGTCTGGAGCTGCAAGCCAACAATTCAGCTGGCCCAGGGAAGCTGTAGGCTTTGTGGGAATCCCTGTGAAACCCTACAGGTGCATATGCCTTTCTCACCATTAGATCTGAGCTGCCACCACCCTACCCAAATATATATGCCATTGCTTTTGCGTATTTGTGACTACACCCATCTGAATCTTGCTGGCTGGTGATTCTTGGCAAGACTGCAGGGATGTCCTCGGGTACCTGCAAATGAAAAGTCATAGCCGCTGATGGCACTTCTAACACACCGAAAAAGACGTTTAATGGAATTAACCAGAACTGGGTGGAAATTAGCAGGAGAGATGCAAGTTTTAATAGCACTCTGGGTGAAACTCTTAACCAGCCTCGTGCCAGGCAGCTACTGTGCAATCGCCAGACTGCCGTGGACACCTGTAACCACAGTTTGGATGATACCTAAAACAAAACTTAAGACTTATGGTCTATACACCAGCCAGTTTTTAGTCCTACAACCAACTCGTTCCTGTGATTCACTTAGCTTATCTTTCAGAGTGGGGTGGCTCTATTCTTAGGGTGCCGTCTCTGCAGTTGTTAGGGATCATGTTAGGTACTGGGGGTCAAAAGCAGGCCCAGCCCAGCAGGTGCAGTTACTATAAATCTTAAATCTTAGTCTTTTATTCAATTCTGAAGTGGGGAGATGTTCCCCCCATTCCATCTCTAGAGATGCTGGAAGCAGCTGACACAATGCCGACCCTCAAAAGCGGGAAGCAATGTGAAACAGCTCGTGTAAGCTAACCTTTAACCTCGGCAGCATGCAATTTAAACAGTAAAGGGAGGAGCGTAGCTGATGCCAGTCTGCATGGGTTTACAGAAGAAAAGTTTTAGTTTGAACATCTGATGAGATTGCAAGGTTGATAAAGGGTACTGCTCAGAAGAGGTGGCGCTTTGGCTTGCACTGCCTGCTTATTTGATTGACGCATCTCTCCAGCCCAAAGCAACACAAGCCCAACAAAGTATTACAATGAGATTTGGGCTGGTTAGCAGTCAGATCTCAAAAGGCAGCCATCCATGGAGGAAGCTAAGGTCTGTGAAGGACCACACTAGGAATATTGTTTGTAAAAGGTCTGTGGGAATGACAAGTTGAAAGCCAAAAAACTCTTCAGTATTTTCATCACTGGTCTGAAAGCAGATTGGAGATTGGCAGGGGGAAGTGATAAAAGACTTGGAGAATTGGATAGTGATTCAGACAAATCTTGAGTCATCTGGGGCTTTTGGGATGATTCACATTGACTTTAATGCAGCCGAAGAGACACGCTTGGGAGTTAAACAATACGGGCCATGTCTCAAGAGTGGGCGCCCATCTGCTGGGAACCCTGGCTGCTGGTACGGTACGGGCAGACTCTGAAACTGAGCTCCCAGCCAGATGTTGCAATAAGAAAAGCTGATGCAACCCTCGGGTGTTTAAAGAGGTGATAAACGGGAAGGAACAAAAGCAGGAAGACTTTACCATTGCAGAGCATGATACTGTAGGCATACTTTGATAACACTTGATTTCACTTTTGCTCATGTTAACAATCTTGCTAATTTACTGCAATTAGTCATACTATAAACCAATGTGTGGAAATTCAAACCAGAAACATGCAAGCTAGAAATCAGATACACATTTTTAACAGTGAAAGGCTAATGACTGGAACAAACTTCAATTAGGAAATGGAGATTTTTGCATGTCTGAGCGTCTCCACATCAAGAGAAGACATCAGCCTGGGAAACTGGTTTAGGCCAGACACAGTGGAGAGGCTCAGCCGGGGGGCGCTGGGTAAAACTCTACAGCCCCTGGCAGGCAGGGAGGCAGAGCAAACGGGCGAGTGGGGCACGCTCCTCTTAACAACCATGGCTCTGTTTTGGTAATAAATGACTGAAAAAGCTAAAAGCTAAACTGTCCTCTCCCCAGGTACTTCACCAGCACCAGCTAGCCCAAATCCTGGGATGGGATCCCCTGGAAGGAAGTGGAGTCCTGTGAAGAGCATGGAACAGCTGCTGGGTTTGGATTAAAGGGGAGTCAGGAAGAAAGCAGCAGAGTTTGGGGATGTTGTTACCAAACAGCCAGTCTGTACTGCCTTTGTTAAACCCTGAATGTTTTCCCTACTGCTAAGCAGTTCTTTTATGATTCCTCCATCACTTCCGAGTGGCTGTGGTGTAATTCCCCAGATGCATCCTTGCTCCCTGGTCCCCCGGTCCTTCCCTGATGACTTTAAGGTGAGGAGATTCCTTTCTTTGGTGTTTCTTCTTCCTTCTGTCATTTATTCTCAGATCAGCTGGGCCATTTCTGTGGCCCAGCAATGTTCAACAAGCTTAATAATTGCTTGTCAATTTGGCTCATTTAATTTATGGAGGCTCCCCCCAAGACTTAGAGGATAAGTTTTTTAAAAGCAAGTAGTGATCTGGGGAGCTTCATTAGTGGATTTTCCAGCTCAAGATGGAGTTCAAGGAGCAGAAGCATGATGCTGAAGCTTTCAAAAAATTAGGGCATTTAAGGTGTCCTAAATAAAGGACCCAGAAATGGAAGCCGATCAAATCACTGCTGATTAAGATAAATACAAGCCTGAATACTGCAGAAGCCTGCGATCCCTTTACAAAGGCATTTAGGTCAAAGTGATGAAAAAAAATGCCCTTTCCCTGAACCAGTTCTGCAGTTTTTACATCAACATCACAAACTAAATTAGAAGTAGACACCACTAGCTGGAGATGAGCAGCATGTAAATCTAAAAACTAAAACCAAAAGTTTTGTGTAAAAAAATACAGTTGAAAAGACTAGGCTTGGATCATGGAGGGCAGGAGGGGTAGTATGGAGTCCAGAATCCCCAGGATCACCTTCATCTAAGGCTTTATAACATTGGAAAGTGCTTTCTCAAAGATGCTCTATGCAAACCTGGAGGTAACTGCAGGGCAGCAAGTAGCCAGGGCACAAGTTTCAGCGTAACTCATCACATCAAAATTAGGTGTACTCTGATTTACAAAGAAAACATGGACTTACTACAGTTTTTGTCAGCAGTGAAGTCTTCACCGTCTGTGCTTCAGAGCAGCCACCATGGTATTTTGAACAAGATCTTGCTCTTGCCCCGCAAATGCATGGTCCAGCTGGGCAGGCCAGTGCCCTCACTCATACTGGTTGTGCTACCGTCACATCAAAGCGGGCACAGGGGACTGAAACCAGATGCTGTGGGCGAATCCTGCCCCACGTGACAACCCTTCCCTTGCTGGTGTTGTTGCCCTGCCAGGAAGACTTGCTGTGAGCCATGCAGAAGGGACAGCAGCAGTGTGTGGTTTGCTGGGGCCATGGCAAACCCTGCCAAGCCCCTGGCAGCTCACCCCTGTGGTTGCTGATGTATTTATAGCAAAAGCTGTAAGCTGAAGCTTTCAGTGGTGTCAGCTCCTTCCTTAAACTGGTGAGGACAAAGCCCCTCTGAGGCTGACAGCGTGATGCAGGAGACTTGGTGCCTGCACACTGGGGGTCCCACCTGCTCCTTAATGGAGCAAGGAGTAGACTCTCGGGAGCAGGGCATGACCAAGGCTGTTAAGGTAGTAGAGATGCAGATAGTCATGTCAGGGGAATTTCCAGCAATTTCCATTTGTTGATTCAAATCATTCTTCTGAATGGGAGCTAAGCACTGGAGGGCTTCTGAAAAATCCTGCAAGGCTATGGTCTGAACCTCTGGCAGAGTACCTTTAGAAATCTGGCCTTAAGGAGGTCAGAGCCTTAAACATCTATTTCAGAAATGACTTACACATTTAGGAAATATGACCTGACGCTATGATTCAGATTCCTGCATCTCCCCTGGATCTTAAAATTGAGGTTCAAAACCCACTGAAATGGTCCTGAAATTTTCATCTGTGACCCTGAGGGTCATGATTTTGTGGTCTCAGTACTATGACCAGATCCAAGGGTCCTCTGCAGAGCCTCGGCAACCTGAGATGGTTTCCACACAGTGTCCTGACCCCAGGGCCTGGCCAGGGGATGGGAAATGAGGTAAATGGTGTGAGAATCCTGTTGAAGAGCAGTATTTGGTTTTGCCCTCAGGGAGCCTGGGGAGCGCTTTAACTCAGCTGCCAGGGGGGCCGTGGCAGAGCTGGGGAGGGACCAGGTGCCCTCCCAAGAGCTGCCTGCAGGGCATTGGGTGTTCGGGGGTCTCATCTGACTGCATGGTGATTGCCAGGATCAGGATTTTCTCGGAAAATTTGTTTCACAGGTATTTCCTCTAGGCTGTTAGTTGCCCTGTTTGCCCCTTCTGCTTGCACAGTTGCTCGTGACACTGTATATTTTGTTGTATGTACAGCTGAGCATTTTGCCAGTGTTTTACATGCTTTTCCTCAGTATTTCTTTTTCTCAGACCTTCCCTTCTTAAGTGGAATTCAAATTTCTTTTGTATTTTCTGTTAAAGGGATAGTAGAAATGGATTATTTAGCTATGTACATTGTTTGTACTTGTTTATGATTACCATTCACTCTGTCCTCTCAGCACCTGTATCATAGTGCCTATTTACTTCCTGCCCCTCCTTTTTTGTTATTAACAAGCTCACATTGCCTTGGCATCCTCAAGAAATCTGAGAAGGCTTTCTAGAAATTGGAGATCTCTTAAATAAACTTCTCTGTTGGTTTACAGATCAGCACATATTACATACCCTTTCTTGACTGTGTTCAGATGAGATTGAAGTTCTGGAGTTGCCAGCCCCTTCCTGGGAAGATCACATTTACTATGTGATTTACTCGTAGTTTACTACTGTGTGTTGTCCTTTGTCAAACTTCAGCCTTCTGCTCTCCCTTTTGGACTTCTTCTATGCTGCCCGAACCCTTGTAGTTCATTGCTGTTGCTGTCTTTTATCCTGTCACCCAGTTCACTGCCTCCGGCTGCACTGCCTCCATGCAGGGTTTGCCCCAACAGACCCGATTTTGGGAACCACCTTTTCTGGATCTGTGTTTATATCATACAGGTACTTAAGGGGCTGCCCACCACTGTATTACCCAAATGTCTCACCCAGACCAGCAGACTTCTTTGTGCAGCATCTTTCCTATAGAAAGCCGAGTCATAGGGAAATTATGTAATATGATCATAGTTGGGTTTTCACACTTTTTGAATTTCTGCCATCTTTTGCTGTTTTTTTCTGCATCAGACACTTTCTATGGTCTGTACCAAATTTTCTGTATTGGTCTGTCTTTCAGTGTCAGTGATGTTTTTGATAATGGTTCACTGACCAAAACTAAAAGCAAAGCAGTGCTCATGAGTTGTGAAATCCCTGCAAACATCTAACAAAAACCTCTAATGAAGTAGAAGGGCTTGTATCTTTTCTTGGTCTGTTCTTCTGGGTTAATGCCGCACACTAGTCATCTATCAGCATTTTGCTTTACCCTTGAGGACTTCTAGCCAGGGTGAATATTTCTCTTGCCACAAGATGCCACAAATAGTCACCAAGTAAAATTTCTCTGCCCTCATCCACTTTGATTGATAATCAAAGTCCCCTTTCTACTTTTATAATTTTAAAATATTACCCACATCATCTTTACCCAAATTAAGTATAATTTTAGTTCCAAGCACTAAGCAGTTAACAGTTTCCTTAAGTTCTGGACACACTATTCTTGTCATCCTGTTCTGTCAAACTGTAGGTAAAATGTAATTGTCTCTTACCTTAAATCATAGCTGTGTTGAAAACCAACTTTTTCTTCAAGCTGAGCCTGTTTGGGTTTAAATGTATATTTCCTCTTCTCTAATGCTTGTGCCTACCCTGTGAAACGTGAACTTTGGCAGGGCAGCTTCCTGGGCTGAGCTTCAGGGCTGAGCTGACAAAGTATTAATGTGTTCTGCTCTGGTCCCTCTGGCGCCTTGTGAAACTGTGAAGCAGGATGCAGCCACTCAGTGGGGCAGAAGTGCTTACAGAGAGCAGGATTTGCACAGGGAGACAGAAATGCCTGAGGAAGCTTCATACTCAGCGTGTAAAAGCTCTCACCCCATTTGTTTCCCCCTGTCTTACACAGAATCGAATATTATTGACTCAGACACAATGGTACAGTGTATAGAAATATGTCTGGTATGATAGCAGGGGCCTTGAGCTGTGGGGATGTGGGATGCAGCACAGAGGAGTACAGGAATGAGATGGTAAAAGATGGGGCACAGGCTGGCACTGGGGACCTCCACAGCTATACACAACTCACTGAAGGTCAGTTAAAAAAAATACAGACCTAGAGCTGGCAAAACTGTGATAAAGGTAACAGACAGAACAAATAGTATCTAACATACATGAAGGACACTGTACACAGTAAATTTGGTATAACATGAGGCTGAAGATCAGTGAAGACAGAAGAAAGTATAGAAGCATGTTAGAAAATATATAAATGACCCCAAGCACATCCTAGAGGGAGGCAGAACAAAACATCACCATGAACGTGGCATTTGTCCAAGGGAAGGGCTGGAGGTGCTGACAGCTTGCTCTAACACACCACCCCACCACCACCACCTGGGTGAAGCCACCAGCCTTAGGACCCAAAGGAGCAGGGGAAGGGTGAGCATACCACCAGGAAAAGGGCTAGAAACTATGGATGTGCAAAAAAATTTTAACCGCATTAGTAGTATTTTTTTTTCTGCCACCAGCAGTACTATAGTGATAAGATTGGAACCTTGAGATTGCCATTGCACTAACAATAAATTCTTGGCTTTACTGATACATAGGTTGTGCCTTCTTTGCCTGTAAACAAGATTTTGAGCATAACATTTCTCTGCTGCCCGGGGCTGCCAGTGGACCTGTCTGAGGGTTTAAAGCACTGGCATGTTTATTAATCAAGGAGCCTTCTTGGCCCCTGCCCCGAGTTTCATGCTCAGGGTAGTGTTACGAGTGCACCCACAACTAGGATGCTGCATAGCACATTTTCAGGCACCACTGGGGCATGCAAAGCAGTTCATCTGGGGTGAAACCAGGCAGGAGGCTGTGCAATGGGGTGCATTGTTGTAGGGATCCGAGACACCGCACCTGGATGGGAGCTGTACCAGTACCAAGGTCCTCTGGCACACACAGGAATACAGTCATGGAAACATCTCCAGGTGCTGTCCCTGCTTCAGATGCCAAGGGAAATTAAAACCCCTTCTCAGGCACAACTTCAGAGTTGTGCTGGCTTCATGCAGGCTGAGCTGGATGGGGTTTTTGGGGTGGAGAGCATCCTCCAGGTTATCTGAGCTGTTGTTCATTATTTGATGTGGCCAGCTGCCAGGCAAATATTCTTGTGTAAGTTTTGTTCTGGTATTTGTGCCAATTGCATGTTTTTTTGTGACATTAGCTCTATCTAGCAAAGGTTACATCCCCAACAGCTGCGCAGCAATATAGCAAGGGTCAAACTGTGGGTCTCCAGGATTAGCTGAATTATGCAAGCAATGTCAGCCACGTGGGCCAGGACAAGCACCCATGGAAATAATCAGGGGGCTGATACCTGGTTAGGTGTTAGCCAGGAACCACAAAGATGCACTGCTGAAAATAAAGTTTGAAGGTTAGGGAACAGTAAAGGGCCAGAGCAGCAAGTTTTCAAAACTTGCCTTTTTCTCTGACAAGTGCTACAGCCCCATCCTACCTCTTTTTTTAAAGCAAATGTAAAGAACCCTGCACTTTTTTCAGAAAAACATCAAAAGGCTGATGGCCAGGTTCTCCCCACACACTGAAAGTAGAAGCTATGACTGCCAAAATTACGAAGTTTCAGCTTTCAGAAAGGTAATGTCTGGTATATGGCACTAAGGAAACATTCTCATTGTGTGAGAACTGTAAGATTCAGAAAAGCAAATGAAAGCTTCCTCCATGCCAGCGATAGTCTGACATTATCCCTGCAGCACTGCCCTGGCTGCGGGTCCTGCAGAAGGTGTGCTGTGGTTCAGAGGACACCCAAATCTAAACCTGTCTCCCATGTCCTCATGGGGGTGATGAAGGACTGCATCCTCCCCAGCCCTAAAATGTGTGGATAATCTAGTAGGATCTTCCCACTGGAGACCTGCACACGCCAGGCTGGTTTGCTGCTGATGTGTAAAACATGTGTTGCCGGAGCCCAGGCAGACGTGGCCACCCTTGTGCCGCCGGGCACCTGCCCCTGGGTCACCAATCCTCAGCACCTCTGGTGTTCCTCTGCCATCAAAAACCTTGCAAATAAGGGCCAGGACTGCCCATGTAACAGCAGTAGAGGCAGTCCCCAGCCACTGCTTGCCTCTGGGTAGAAAGAACCTCCTTACAGCGGAGTTTCCCTGAAGGCAGCCATCAACCCTGTCCCTCCTGCGCTACCCAGAATTCAGCCAGAACCAAACACAGAGCAGGCCGTCGCCCTCATGAAGAAATGAGGATTGCCAAAGGAGTACCCATGCTGTTTTTAACTGGAGGACTTCAAATAAAGAGAAATCAAGTCAGGCTGACTCACAGACATCCTCAACACGTCTCCCCGGGAGACAGAAAAGCCTTTCTGTTGTACTCTGCTGTTAGCAGTAACCCTAAATAAGAGTGCTGCTCATTAGCATGGTGTGCCCTTGTAGTATGAAAGGAACACTGCCTGAAAGACAATTGCAACATGAAGAAATTTCTCTGCTTTCCATCTTTGACTTCTGTTCACGCTCTGGTATTCGGGGACAGCTCAGGGGCAAGGAAGCTGAGGAAGTGACCTTCAGCAGTGAAAAGACTTCCATTCTGGTCCATAAATGAGGAGTAAAAGCATCTTTTGGTTTCTTCAAGCTAAAAAGAAAGAGACATTTCACCCCTTGTAACCAGAGACTTTTCCTGGGAAGGGCTAGGTAGAGTTTGCTGCCTTCCCAACTGCAAGGCACAGGAGGGTTTCAGAGGAGAAAATCAAGAGTAAAGGATGTGCTGTGCAGGGATATAGTGGGTAAAGAGGGGGAAAAACCCCTTTGCTTTTTATCGTTAGAAATGGAGAGATGGGCAGGGATGCTCTGGTCCACTGTTTCTTGGTGTGCTTGCTCCCTTTGGCAGAGCTGAAGCTTGGCAAGGCTTTACTCCTGCAGATCATTTCACATGTGCAACACCGCCCTGGGCACTATGCTCACATTTTCTGGAAAGATCACATTTATCTCCAAGTATGGCTCAGTTAGGCTTTGAGGAATGATTGCTTTGCTGCACTTCATCAATTAACAGCCTGGTTTGGGTGGGTTTTTTTCTGTAGAAAAGGAGAAAAAATGGACTGCTGAAGGCATGGTAGCCTTGTTCTCAAGTCGCTCCTGAACCTGTGCAGCAGGATCCTCTAGGGCAGACAGGGTTATCCGTGTGGCTAATGGTGGACAGATGTGATGCGAAGACCTGAGCTGGTTACGATGCTTGAATACCCTTTCTTTCAAAACTTGTGTGCTTTACCTTCTCTAAACCCAAGCATATGGAGGTTTATGGAGGCTGAACATCCTCAGGGAGTGCCAGGTGAAGAAAGGGATAAACATCTTGGTGATGCAGGTGTGCATGCATATGTCACGCGTTCGTTAATGTTAGTGGGAAACATTAGTTAGTTGGCCTGGATACCAGAGTACAGTGAGGAAAACCAGTGTTTACTGGGGTAACACAGCAGACATTGCTGTTATCTTGGTAATACTCTTCTCTTGCATATATCTCCTCCTTCACAGTAAGTCTGACCCCGCTGCTGGTGCCAGGGTTACACTGGCTGCACTGGCTGCTGGAAAGCACACAGGACCTGATGGACGGTCCCAGCCAGCCATGAGACAAGCGTGGCGTTGGGTCAGGATGAGGCCCCAGCAGATGCACTTGTCAGCAGAGGCTGTGGGAACCCAAATCACACTACTGCTATTCTGAGGTGGGGATTTCTGTGCCCTGGCTCTGTACATTTTGACATTTCAGCCAACTCAGCAGAAATACAGATTTATGCAGAAGCGCACAGACACACAGAAGCACACTGTTCAGAAGCCATGCAGCAAAACTGGTGTAGTACAGAAGGAGCTTTGCATTGCACAGCATTACTCAGTGCCTTTGAGGTACTAATATTAACCAAAAATGCATGCCAGCCCAGATGTTACAGTCGAAATTGGTGTATTCGGACTAAGGATATAATTCTCTTTCAATTTCGCAAACTTCTTTTACATCTGGACAGACCTGAAGTAATGATTATTTTTTTCTGTCATGATCCTTTCTGGATCCTCTCCTGGCAGAGTCAGTAATTCCCATGGGACTTCATTACTGGTATACTAAATCAGTGTTTTCAAGAGGCTGAAAATAAAACAGGATTATCCTGGACACAATACAGTTACTAGTGGTTTGAGGAGTTTTGTGCGTGCTAATTCAGGCCCATCCCTGCACAGCTTCCAGCTAAGAGAGGAATGGCACACAAATACCCTTCATTAACCTTTCTTCCCCCACCCCCCCACCCCTAAAACTTTTGACTGGTTCTGATCTCCAGGCGTAGCCAGATGTTACCACAGCAGAAAGAGCCAGAGCTGTGCTGCTGGTTGGGATCAAGGATCAAGTCAGAAGCTCCCATCCTCATCCCCAGACTGCATGAGTGATTTGAAAGCCAGAGATTCTGCTGAAGATTTAATTAGCATTGCCTTGGGAAGGAGGCTTCAGTATAATGCCAGAAAAAGCCAGACACGGACTAGTTTCATACTGCTTGATCCCATTTTGGAACAAGATGCTGAGACACTCATTCCCTGTGCTAAAGTGGCAGTCCTGCAGCTCAGAGCTGAGAGATGTAGAAGAATCCGCCAGGTCCCACTTTACACTGTTTCCCAAGGGATCTAGCAACACTGAGCTAACATGTCCTCATATATCCCACTTTCTTCTGGTGTAGTTCAACAGTGTGTGTCCTTAAACATACCTTTTTGCTCTCTACAAGTGCTGCACAGGTTTGCACAGTGCAGCGTGACATTTGTGCAAGAAGAGCCCCATTGATGCCACTGCAACGCTCCAGCCTGTCAAAACCTTTCCATCCAAACGTGCAGGGCATCATGCCTGGCATCAGAAAAAGACTCCATCTTTCTAACAGAGACCCTCTGTAGAAGGCACCTTCTGGTGCAAACAGCACTAATAAACCAAAAGGAAACATGTATTTTAGGTTTAACTTTAAATGTGGGTAACTGTTACTCTGGTCTCTGTTTTAAGATGTCACGCTCAAGCCAGAACAAGAGAGTATCTGACTATTTAATGTGCCAACATCATCCTGAGTCCTCTTTAACCTGCATCGTCTCAGCAAAAAGAAAAATCAAGATCAGGATATAAGGCTAAGTGCAGATATGAGCAGGACCGATATAACAGCTGTGGTGGGTACTTTTTATGCAAGCAAGTGAGCAGGCACGGAGCCTCTGCAGAATGGTCTAGCCTTAGCAGCTGGGTGCTTCTTTTGCTCCCAGCTCTTGGGTTGACCCTAAAATTTGGCGTTACCTTCAAGCTGCCTGGCAGCTTTCACAGACACAGGAAGATGCCTCCTGCTCTCCTGTACTCTCAGTGCCTTCACAGACAGTGGCAAGGCAGCAGATTGCACCCAGGCTTGTCCCTTCAGAAAGGAGAGGAGCTCTGAGACCTGCAGGGATGCTCCTAGCCACCCACAGCGACACAGGACAGGTCCTGCCAGCTGTGATCCTCCGGATGTGGGTTTCACCTTCTTGCTTTGCACAGGAAGGCAGCAGTAACAGCTCAGAGCAGTTGGCCCATGAGAAGAAGTTGAGGTCAGGTCCACCTTGGGGCTCCTGATGTTACTGCTGTGATGGAGGAAGACAGCTGCCTCTGGCAGCAAATCCTTTGAGCTGCAGAAAGCATCTCCTGTCTCCCTGCTGGAAGGGTTTGCAAGAGGTGCTGAGGCAGCAAGGAGGGAGAAGATGCCCTTTAGACTCTAGTGAGAACTAGAGAAGTGAAAGACTTTGCACAGAAGGCTCTGCACGTTTATGCTGCCCTCGTGCCACAGGGTTGCAGCCCTTGTGGGGAAGTCCTGGGTCACAGCCTCACTCCACAGCTACGTAATGCCAAGCTATGAGACCTCTGAAAAGAGGGAGCTATCCCCTAGCAGAGATGCTCAGCAGCACCAGGGAAGGCCATCCTCCTGCCAGCTTGGGCAAATGGGCTCCAGCACCTGTCCCAAAGCATTGCACACAAGGGCTGCAGGATGGGGCTGTGGGGCTGCAGAAATCATTCCCATCTCTTGGACCTCAGCTGAGCGAGGTCTGATTACAGAGGGCTCACGCTGTGACTTTGCAGAGGAGATAGCTAGTGCTGTCCCCTCGCCCAGCACCCTTTGGCTTAGTCCTGAATTTTTGTGAATACCCTTATAGAGCACCTGAGTGCATATACAAAAAAAGCCTGGTGACCCAAGGGTGGTAAGGCACCTGAAGGGCAGGAGCTGTGCTGCTGTGCCTGGCTCTGATCCTGCTGCAGGACCTAGGCAGCAGCTGAACGTTCTCCTCTGGTCACAGTCTTTGCTTTACAACCTGGAGAACATGTATCATGGCCCATATGAGGCAGCATGTCTGTCTTACACACCTTCTGTTACTGGCCTGTTCTTGCAAAAGATTGTACCTTGCAGATTGCAAGTATGAGTGCACATTAAAATTGTAAATCCTAGCTCAAGAAGATCATTGGTTTAAAAGAATTGTATTTTGTGTTTTGTTCTGCTGTACTCTAGGAAGTAAATCCAAGGCTACTCAGTATGTGTTGAAACTCTACAAGGGCAGACTTTTACAGGAAATTAAATTCCTAGAATAAAAAGATAATCTACTCTCCGCTTTATTTTCCCAGGGGAGGAATAAGAGGGAGGGGGGGAGAAGAGGGAGAGAAGAGGCAGCTGGAGGGGTTGTCCTGCCCTGTTCTACGCCTGCACAGTTGTAGAACTGCCCAGGACAGAAGAAAATGCACAAGCTGGAAGAATCAACGATTAAATAGGTTCCTCAGGTGCAAGGATTGTCCAATTACACTGCATGCAGTAACTTTATTATAAAACTTCAGACATAATGATAACTTGTAGGGAGAAATAGATCAGGAGTAAAAGCTTTAGAACACCATTGCATTTATCTATCAATATTTTTGTGTATATATATGTATATGTATATGTGTATATATATGAAAAAAATATAGATGCACATACATGCTTGTGTATATATTTGTGTATATATACACACATGTCCATGTATATACATGTATTTATGTGTACATCTATACATATATGCATGGGTAACCATTCATATATAAATCAATCATTCACACTTACCGAGTTGGAACAGTAACTGGGAGGTCAACCCCAGCCGTACGCTCAAGAGCAGCGACTATACTGGCACATTGGTTGCTAAAAGTGTGTAAAAAGTTCCCTCATGGGGAAGTGTGAGTGTCATCTGGGTTTTAGGCATCTCTGGAGCCTCTGGCCTCAAACCAGCCGGTGCCATCCACTTTAGATACCACCTGAGTTACAGGACGCTTGGTGTATTACCCCTGTTTTTAGGGCTTCCACAGAAAAACTAGCCCCTTGGCCAGCAGGTCAGGGCTTTGCTGAGAGCAGCCACCACCCTGGCCGGTGGCTAACCAGCCAGCAAGAAGCTTTGACATAGGACTTACCGCACTCTCAGCTCACACTCAGTACTTTTTCCATTCTTCAGCCTTTTTTTCCTAGTAACTATTTCTACACTCATACCTAGGGCACTCGTTCATTCCCCTAAGGGTATTTCCTTGACACCCACAGTGTCATTTCTAGGCTACCACTTCCAAACCCTTCCAGCCCAGGAGGCACAGGCTCTGGTAGCAGATGAGAAGATAGGATAATACCTAGATATCCCTCCACATTGACTTCAACAAAACACATGCACAGCATTTATTTCTGTGTTGCTTATCTAATTGTTCACTCACTAAGCTCTCGCTGGGCTAGAAGCCTTGTTCAGACCTGTCAGCCGGGAGCCATGCCCTGGCATGATGCCTCAAACTTGGGCACCGTTTCACTCCGAAGAGTGGGTTCCCACTCCTGCTGAGAGCCTGGTCCCTGCCTACAAAGCCAATCCACTCTGCTGAAATGAGGGAAGGAGAAGTCAAGTGTCCCGACTTTGGAAACAAAATCAGTTCCTTTCAGCACTGACTGGGGGGGTGGGGGGTGAGGGGCTGGGGGGGTGGGGAGGAATGTTTCTAAGGCACCCCTCCACGCTGCTCAGGCAGTGCAGGAGTCTGCTGGTGATTTTGGCCTCTCTTTCACAAAGCAGGCAGAGCAGGACATGCCAAGGGAAAGGGAGGAAGATGCTAAAAAACGACACTAAAAAGTTAAAAACCCCAGAGGCAACTATGATCAAAGCAAGCTCAAGCAGCTGTTCCCATTTTTCCTGTCCTAAAAGGCTGCCCAAACACTGCATCCCTGTGGATGCCCGGCTGGGAGGACTTCTCAACTTCAGGTCACCTGTTCAGGATGAAAGTTTTTGACTTATAGCTCTACAGGACAGTGGCAACAGAAGATGACTTTGAAGATGTCATGTGCAGAGAGGACTGCTTGTCTGGCCTGCGCCCATCGACGGCACTGTAGTCTTTGCAGATCAACAGAAAACGTGCATATTTTCCGAAAGCTTCGTGGAGGTGCTTCTTGAATTTCTCACCCACAAAAGCATAGATGACTGGGTTGAGGCAGCAGTGGACGAAGGAGAGGGCCTCAGCCAGCTCCATGGCTAGGTCTAGCCTTTGGCTTGTCTGGCAGTCATCGATGATGTACATGTATCTCAGAGAGTCCAGAAAAAGCACAATGTTGATGGGGGTCCAGAAGAGGAAGAACACAATGACGACGATAAAAACCAGTTTCATTGCTTTGTACTTGTTCTGAGTATGGCACTTCTGCAGGTTTTTCAAGATGTTGTAGTAGCAGAAAATGAGGACACAAGCAGGGATCAGCCACCCCAGTACATTGACTTCAAAATTACTGACAGTCTTCCAGACGTTGCTGTCGGGATAGTGAGGGGTGCACTTAGTCTGGTTATCGTCATTTATTTCCTGGAAAAAAATTAGGTCTGGCATTGACGCTAAAATGGCAACTACCCAAAGGGCCAGGCTGGTGATAACCCCATGGACAGTTGTTCGAACCCGCAGAGCGTAGACAGACTGGACAATGGCCAAGTACCTGTCAACACTCATGATAGTTATTAAGAAGGCACTGCTGTAGAAACCAATGAAGTAAGCTGAGCTGATGATTTTACACATTGCATTTCCAAAAGTCCACTGGCCCACGATGGAGTACTGAACCAAGAAGGGGAGGGAGAAAACAAAGAGGAGGTCAGAGATGGCGAGGTTCAGCAGATACACATCAGTCATGGCCCTGACTTTCTTGAAGACTGTTAGGACCAAAACGACCAAAGCATTTCCCACGAGGCCAGTCACAAACAGTAGGGAGTACAGCACTGGAAAAAAGGTAGATGCAAATGCTGGAATATTTTCGAGATCACAGCTGATGTCCAGTTCTGTGTAGAAGAAGGGATATTCATAGTCTGCAGAGGAGTTGGATGTTGGTGACATGTAATCCACCTGTTCAAAGGCAATGAAGTTCATAAAGCCCAGATCGCAAATTACCCTCTTAGTAAATACATTAGGCACAAGTCAACTCACACCAAGCTGCATGAGGACAAAACAGCCATGCCTCAGCTGTCTTGGAGGATGCCAAGGAGGAAGGAGCATGAGTGACCAATCCTACCCTGCAAGATCTGGGATGAGGTTCTTGTACCAGAGGGGCAGAGGAGATGAAGGAACATGCAGCTATGGTGGTAAAACAGAGGTTACTGGCATCCCCCTCCCAGCTCCAGGTCGGGTGCCCAGCCCCATGCCTGCAGCCCAGGCAGGGCACCAAGGCCAGAGACAGGGAGCACCCCCAAACCAGCAACTAAATGGGCATGGCCAAGGGCTGAGAGCCACCGGCATAGGTTTTGCGGCCCTATTCCACATTTCCTTCAGAAAGGAGAAAGGTGGTGGGGCTCAGGGAGGAACTGGCATGGCTCATCTAAAAGCTGCATTTCCAGTTAGCTGGGTGGCAGAAATAGCCCTTCATGAAACAAGGTACTTTTGCAGAGGATTCCTGCACAGTTCAAGCAAGTTTTCAGCTGTAAAGGCACCAGCACGTACAGGTCACCAGCACGCTCTCTCCACTCCAGATGAGATTGGTGGTGGCAGCTCTGGCCCAAGAGGTGACTTCCCAAAGAGCAGACATGGCTTTCTGCCCCTTCCTCCCTCCCCAGCAGGAGCTTTGCCCTCTTGGTCTGTACCAGCACAAACTGCTGCTGCCAGCAGCCCGTGCCCACCAAGACTTTACTCTGCTAACAGAGGTGGCTGATTTTCTTTTCAACACCAGCAGCTCTGCTCTCCTGGCACCTGTCAGGATGCACCAGCAGTGGCGATGTGCCCCTTCCCTACTCCCTGGCCCCTCGCAGCCCCCCAGCAGCAATCACCGCATCCCTGGGTGACACCTGTGACAGCAAATAGCTAAAGAAGATGAGTGGCGGCAGAGTTCCCAGTCAGGATGTCCTCCACAGACACTACCCCTACGCTCAAGGACAGCATTCTTCCACAAGCAGTCTCATCAGCCAAAGATATTGTCACTCAATGGGGTTTTTTTCAGAGAACAAAAATCACACTGATCTCTTCTAAACCCCTGTCATCCCTACCCGTACCGTGTGCCCCTGTAGGCGAAACCAGAGCCCTCAGGTGTGCTACTGGCCTTGGCTTGGAAGGCAGCAGCCCAGCAGGGAATCACTCACCAACACATCCTCGGAGCCACCTCTGCCCGGCAGGTGTGTCAGGTTCCCCTCCATAATCCAACACTGGGTCTGAAAGAGTGCCAAAAAATGTCTTTATATCACAGGCTTTTAAGAAGCAGGCATACCTTCGCACGTGTATGCTGGCAGTATTTACCTTAGTTTATGTTGCAATGCCAAGTCACAGGCAAGGTCCTCACCGTAGTAGTGTACAGTCCCAAAATACCTTTTCCTCTGTGTGGTATGTTACATTAAAGGTGTCTAAAACCCCAAGCGTATGAGTTCCAGCCTCTGTACTTGACAGAGAAACGGAAACATGTCAGGTTTATCTTCTGAATAATCAGTCATTTTTTTTTTTTTTCACTTTGAGCATTTAGATGAACGTCAGTGGAAGAAATTTGCAATCCAACCCAAACAATTCCGTGATTCTGTGATTTTCCCCATGCATATGTGAAGTGCCCCCATCCCTCACCTCGGTGCCCCCATCCCACCTACTACCCCTCCTCTGCAGCCCCCATGGCTGGGAGAGAGAAAGCAGTGCTGCCTCTCCTCTGCACCAAGGAGTTTTGGTGAAGATGCCTGTAGGGGATGGCCCAGCACATAGCCAGCAATGGCAAAGGGTACCACCTTTAACATTTTCCTTTGGAAGGTGCCTCCCTCCACACCCATGCCTGGAAAGAAGCACCCAAGGGAACTGATCGTAGAATCATTTAGGTTGGAAAAGACCTTTAAGGTCATCAAGTCCAGCCATAAACCCAGCACTGTCAAGTCCGTATCACCCTTACTTCCCCAAACATGCACCCTGCACAACACTCTTGCAGACTTTAACACTGAAGTAGAACCCTGAACAGGACTGGATTTCTACCAACTCTGCCAAGTACCTGCTGAGGCCTCAACCTGACCCAACAAGGCTTTCATCCCACAGCTGCCTTCAGACAGATATATGGCAAAGAGCAGCACTACTGAGCAATGGGCAGCATTTGAAGTGTGTGTTATCTCCTTAAATACTGCTGCTCCTCACTATAGCCTGGTGCTACGCTGTAATTCAGGCAAGTCACATCACCTTGGTTTTGTTTTTCTTTTTGAGCAAACAGTACCTCACTGGGCGTCAGTCCATACATGTGCTCTAGAGATTCCCATGTGGAATGGTCTGTCGTCTCCCTCAAACCCTCTGAATGCTCACCTTCATTCACCATCGCTCCAAAGGCAGAGGGAAAAATCTCTATGGATGGAGAAAATCTGCAACTATTCCACATGCGGCAGTGGGTGGCTTTCTTTGGCTGTGGTGCATGGTGTGATATTGGGTCAGAGTCAAGCTATATGTATATGATAATACCCAAGGTCTGCTGGGTATTAACTCCTGCAAGAGCTGAAACAAGAAACCAAAACCAGAAGCAAATTCCTTTGTCATAGGAGTTACTGGCAGTGTTGAAGTGGGCTCTCCGTTATGCATTTTCAGGTTTAAAAAGCACTCACACCTTTGTCACTGTTGGTGGCAGAGAAGATACCCAGGAATTACACAATGTGGAAAGAAGTGGCAATCAAACAGGCATTTGGCCCCTTGGGCAGTTCTGTACCCCTCATCTCCTAGAGACGGCAGGCTGCCCGAGCACAAGGCACAAGCAGCCCCAGCAGCACTGAGACTGCCACGGAGCTGTGAAGTGCCCAGGCATCTCCCAAAGCACAGGGGCAGAGGCCCACAGGCCACCCTGCGTGGTAGCTGGGACTGCGGGTGGCACCGGGGATGCTCACACCGCAGCCGCCATGCTCAGGCCAGGCGTTTCAGCCAGCCCGAGCGAGAACAGAGCGGGCTGCCCATGGTGTTTGCATAGAGCCCGTGGCAGCACATCCCCTGCTGCCTGCGCTGGCTGGTGCACACAGCAGCACAAAGCCCCTCTGAGCCACCACGGCCCCCTGCACCCATGGCACGGGTGGCTTCGCAAGCTCTCGTGGGGTCAGGTTTGTCCCCAGCCACAGGGCACCTCTGCTGGCAGCGCCCCGAGCTCCACACCAGGCTCTCCGTAGAGGGGAAGCACTGGCCTGAGGAGACGAGATGTCAGTGGGCACCGATGACAGCAGCAGCACAGGCTGCTGAGGTGCCAGGAGAGGGACAAGGCCAAATGCCACTGTCAGGGGACACTGGTGGTGTCAGCAGTCTGTCACAGCACTGGCCGTGTCCTGCGGGACAGCGGGAAGCCCTGCCTGAGGGGAGCCCAGGAGCCGTGCCAATGTTCCACCAGCCCTGGTGGGAAGGTGGCCAGTGTCCCCCTCTTTGGAGGAGTGGTGTCAGTGGGAGAGGAGGAGGAGCAGGAGGAGGAGAAGGCAGGAGCCCACGGGGAGCAGAGGGCTGCAGCTGCCCCTGGGTAGGCAGGCAGGCAGGCACTGCAGGCAGGACAGTGCCTGGGTGCTGGTGCCGCTCCTGCTGGCAGCATGCCCCAGCCTGGAGGGGATGCCCCACTCTTGCCTGCTCACTCCTCGGCCTCGCAGGTGCTCTTATGCCGTTATGGCGGAGGGAAAATGTGAGCAGGTGAGTAGCGGCATGAGATAAACATAACCTGCTGCTTCTGGACAGACCCTCAGCTGAAAGGGTCTGCAGGCACTGCAGAACAAAACCCTCCCGGTTACAGCAGGGCCGTACATGGCCCCTGGGGATCCTTTTGCCTTAGGCTGAGAGCTGGAAAATGCCTTTCTTAACTCATAACCACAAATTTGGCACCTTCAGCACCCAAGGGGTGCTCGGCCGCAGCGGTGCAGAGAGGTGGTGCTGGGTGCAAACACACCCGCCAGCTTCAGCTTTGCCTCTTGAAGCTCGACAGCAGCACCTTCCCTGCGGTGATGTTGTGGTGGCTTAACCACAGTCAGCAGCTAAGTACCACACAGCTGCTCAGTCACTCTCCCCTCACCCTCCCTGGTGGGGTGGGGAGGAGAATCAGGAAAAGGTAAAACTCATAGGTTGAGATAATAACAGTTTAATAATTGAAATAAAGTAAAAATAGTAGTAATAACAACAACGGTAATAATAATAATGAAGAGTGGAGAGGGAGAGGAATAAAACCCAAAGGAAAAAAACGAAGTGATGCACAATACAGGTGCTCACCCCCCACTGACCGATGCCCAGCCAGTCTCTGAGCAGCGGTCGGCACCTCCCGACCAGTTTATATACTGAGTGTAATGTTCTTTGGTATGGAATACTCCTTTGGCTAGTCTGGGTGAGCTGTCCTGGCCACGCTCCCTCCTGGCATGTTGAGCACCTGCTCACTGGCAGAGCTTGGGAAACTGGAAAAGTCCGTGATTTGAAGCAAGCACTGCTCAGCAACAACTAAACCATCAGCGTGTTATCAACATTATTCTCATACTACATCCAAAATGCAGCACTGTACCAGCTACTAAGAAGAAAATTAACTCTATCCCAGCTGAAACCAGGACAGATGTCAAGGCCATTTGCTAATCTGCCCAACTTACGTCAGGACATTACCTTGCCCATGTACTCTGGTGTGCCCATATCACTGTGCACCACGAGCCACATCCAAGCCTCCACCACATGCAAGCGCATGGGCGCAGTGTGCTGGGGTCTCCCTGTTTGTAATGGGGTGAGGCTGATCCCTACTGCAGCGTGGCCACAGTGACCTGCAGTTCCCTGTAAAGCCCTGTGAGATCCTCCTGTGGAAGATGTCCTCACGGCACGACACATGCAGCACATGTGGTGTACCTCCCTGGTCACAGCAAGATTGATTGTGTTGGCATCACCCTGGGTGTGATGCCCACCAGACTGCCATTTGGACCTGCTGTGGAGAGGTGTCCACTCCACGTCCCCAGCCCTGTTGGCTCTGACATGGTGGTGGGCTGGCTGACCAGTGTTGTCACTGGCAATGATCTTGCAGGGGGTGAGGTGGGGAGGTGGGGGTGGCTCTGCCAAGAGGCTTGTGTCCTTCAGCAGAGCCAGCAACATTTTGCCTGTCAGTTCCTGTCTCTCAGCAACTGGAAAATCTGGGACCGTGATGAGACCATAGTTCTCAGCACAGGGGCAGAAGGGACTTCAGACAGGGTCATCCTACACCTAAAGCCAACTCTGCCTGGGTACTCCAGCTGCAGCCACGCCCTGAGCAGGGACCAATCTGGATACAGATCATGTAGGTAATTTTTGCCTCCCTAGCTTTTTAATGAAGAAAAAATGTGTCCCACTGGTGGCTGGAAAGGAGACCTGGGTTGTCTCCTTGCGCGTCTCCAGGGCAGGGACATGAAGGGATGAGGCTCCCTCTGCTGGGTTTTCCTGCAGAAGTGAGGCACAGAAATCATCCCTGCAGAGATGCGTGTGATCAGTGGTGCTGCTTCACCTCGTTCATCATGAGGCTTATTTAAAGCCTGAAAAACTCTTCCAGGTCCACAGCAAGCCAAGAACCTGGCGACTGCTGTTGCTGCCTGGGTTTCATGCTGAAAGAGCTCTTTCTTGGGATGCAAGCCATTTAGCCACTGCTGTTGCTATCCCTGCTTTGCTGTGGAGAACAAAGTGTCCGTTGCAGCTCCACCCAAGACACGGAGGGAGAGGATCCAGCCGCACCACGCTCTCTGCTCCATACAAAAGCTCAGCTCCACACAGAAACATGTCAAACACATCACTTGGGTTTGTCAGCCTTGTTAGAGCTGTTACACTCACTCCTCTGAGAAATCATTGTAACATGTTTTTATTGTGTCTTCAAAGCGGAAGTCAAACAAGATGCAAACTGCGATGGTTGAAGTCAGAATTAGTTCTGAGAACAAAACATCCCCCAAGCGCTCGGGTACCTGCCCATCCCACCAGAAACATGCCAAAGGAAACGGGCCAAAGGAGCTTTTTCGAAATTACATATACCTCCCCCCCCGCTTCCTTATATAACCCATGATGATATATTGGGTTTACATGGCAAGGTTTTGGTAGCAGGGGGCTGCAGAGGTGGCTTCTGTGAGCTGCTGCCCCCATGCTGGTCAAAGCCAGCTCCAAAACAGACCCACTGCTGACCAAAGCTGAGCCCATCAGCGACACCGCCAGCACCTCTGTGGGGACACATGTGAGAAAGGTGCACGACAGCAGCTGTGCGAGAGGAGTGGGAGTAGATGGGGGCGGCGGCCCTGCAGCCCCGGGCCGGGGCAGGAGGGGCAGGGGGGTCTCGGCGCCGCAGCAGCCGCTCCCCGGCGGCCCATGGGGAGCCACGGCGGGGCGGGCAGAGCCCCGCGGGGGCGCACAGCGGGGCGCGGGGTGCGCTGCGGGGCGGCTCGCTGGGAGGGACGGGGGTGAGCCGGTTCCCTGAGCGGGCAGCCAGTTAATCCCACGCAACCGAGTCACCCCCGAGGAGGGAACAGCCGGGAGCGCGCAGGAGGGAGCAGGGGAGCCGCTGTCGAGGAGCTTTTGCCGGCCCGTGCGTTACATTCGCCCCGGAGAGCTCCATTCCCTGCCCGCGGGGCTGCGGCGGCAAAGCGGCCAAACGGACCGGTGTGTGCGTGCGGCTGCCGCTGCCCCCGGGACGTTCCGGCCGGGCACGGCCCGCCTCGGCTGGGGCGCGGTGTACCGGGGCGCCCCGCCCCGTCCCCGACAGCGGCCCTGCGGGGACCCCGGCGCAGCGGCCGGTGCCGGTGGGGAGCGGAGGCGCGGCCCCTCACCGCTTCATGCCCTGGGAGCCCAGCCCTCCGCCGCTGCCGGCCCGGGACGCGGCGCCCAGGCGGAGGCACCGGCCAGAGGTAACAACGCGCCGGGGGACGCCGCGGCCGGGGCGGCGGGCTGAGGGAGCGCGCGAGGGCTGCCCGCGCAGACCGCCCCTTCCCGCCGCCGGCGGCGCGCGGCCCGGCAGCCAGCAGCCCAGCGGGGGTGACAGACACCGAGCGGGGCGACAGACACCGAGCGGGGCGACGTGGAGGCGGCCCCACGGTGCCCGCGCCCGGCGCGCCGGGGGTCAGGGGGAGGCGCCTGCGCCGGCCGGGCCCGCGCTCCCCTCCCCCTCCCCAGGGCGGGTCGGCGCTGGCGGCTCGGATTGGCCGGCGGGGGAGGCACGTCACTGCCGCCTGCCGCGCGGGGCGGGTGCGCGGCGGCGCGGGGATGCCGGGGCGAGAGGCGGAGGTAGGGGTGGGCTGAGGGGTGCCGCTGAGGGGAGCCCGGGGGCGGCGGCCGGGAGCGGGGCGGCGGGGGGCTGGCTGCCACTCCGGCTCTCCCCCACCGTGTCCCGCGGCTGCTGGGGAGGCGGGCCCCGGGGCAGCCTGAGGGGCGGGGGGCGCGCGGGTCGTGCCCCGTAGCGGTAGGCCCGGGCTCGGTGCAGGGGGCCGGGGGTCGTAACGGGTTTGGTGAGGGGCCGGGCAGCCGGCGGCGGAGGGCAGCCGTGTGCAGCTCGCTGCGTGCTCGCCGAAGCGCGCCGTGCTGCAGGAATCTCTGCCGTGCTTCTGCGCCAAGTGGCGTGGAAACTCGTTCGTCATTTAACAAAGCACCGCTAATGTTTAAAAACAAAACCAAAAAGACCAACAAAACCGTTCCACCGTGCTGTGTGGTTTGTGCCTCCTGCTTTATCGCTTGAGAAGTGCAGGAGGTGGCAGCCGGCGCGGGCCTTGGCTGAGCAGGCCGTGCGGTGCCTTGGGTGTGTTTGGGGCAGGTTTGGCGGCAGGTAGTCTCCAGGAGAGCCCTGCTAGTGCCCGTGGCGGGGCAGGTGGGACGGGAGCACTCGTTTCCTTTGACATTGCAAATGGTTACCAGATGGCTGCTAATAAATTTGATGTTCAGAAAACACTTTCTAACCACGTAATTGCAAAGAGATTCTGAACAATCTCCCAGCAAAGCCAGAGGGACCAAAACCGGCAAATAAAACTTGATCAGGCTCTGAAAATGTCTGGAAAAGTTTTCTGTGCCCTGAGCAGTAGTCCTTAGTGTCTGGGGTCAGCTTGTCTTCCTTTCCTGTAACATGCGACATACCAGCTGCTGTATTTCCTCTTGTGCCATTCTTAATTAAATGGCCATTTAAAGTCCTCTTTTTCCTCTTCCAGATGCATCCAGTCCTAAAGGCCTTTGTGTGTGGTTCCATCAGTGGGACTTGCTCCACGCTCCTTTTCCAACCCCTTGACCTGCTGAAAACCCGCCTGCAAACTCTGCAGCCTGCTGTGAATGGGTGAGAGACTGGGGATGTGTATGCATGGGCGGTGTGGAGGTGCTGCACTATAGGCTTCTGCCTGATTTGCAGGCTGGGGCTTGGAGTTCAGAGTTGTAATTTGATACCAAAATATATAATTCGGATTCTGAAATAGGAGATGTGTTTTTATAGCGTGGAGAAGGATTGATATTTTGCTCCAGAAGAGAGAAAATGGCTGTTCTTGTGAACACTGCTTTAATAACATGCAACTTAAGCATTTGTCTGTACTCATCTGAGACTGGTGCTTGCTGGAGTGGCTGCTGTGCAGTTTCATGGGGTGTCCTCTGCCTGAAAAATCCTGTGTAGTGGTGGAGTAACTTTTCCATGTGTTCAACTGCTCTGGTTTGCTCAGTGTAGTCAACCATGACATCTGCTGCTGCTAAAAAAGGGAGTGAGCAACTAAAAGTGCTAATGAAAGAGGCTTCTAACATGTGCTGCAGTGATGGGAAAGCAGAAGGTGATGCGGAAGCCCTGGAAAGTCACCTAGCATGGTGGGTTGACCTTGGCTGGATGCCATGTGCCCACCAAGCCGCTCTCTCATTCCTCTCCTCATCAGAACAGGGGGAGAAAATAAGATGGGGAAAAAAAATTGTGGGTCGAGATAAAGGCATCTTAATGAAACAGCAGCAAATAACTTGGCATGCGTAAGCGGAGGAAAACCAAAAGATGTTATTCTCTACTTCCCATCAGCAGGCAATGTTTGGCTACTTCCTGCGAAGCAGGGCTTCAGTATGTGAAGCAGTTGCTCCAGAAGTCAAAACATTGTAAATAACAAACACCCCCCACCTTCCTCCTCCTTTCTCTTAGCTTTTATATCTGAACAGACATTACATGGTATGGAATATCCTGTTGGTCGCTTTGGGTCAGCTGTCCTAGCTGTGTCCCCTCCCAAAATCTTGCTCACCACCAACCTACTGGAGAGACATCCTTGATGCTGTGTGAGCACTGATCAGCAGTAGTCAAAACACTGGTGTGTTATCGCCACCTTTCTAGGTACCGATACAAGCACAGCACTGGGAGGGCTGCTATGGGGCTCAGCCAGACCCCATACACCAAGAAGAGCAGGCTGAGTCGAGAAAGAATACTTCAGAGGTGCTGGGGTAATGCACAGAGATATTAGTGAAAGGGGATGGTCGTCGAGTACATCTGCCAGAGAGCGGGAGCAGGTCATCTCTTCAGTTACTGTCTTGTCTTCCTTTCAGGCCTGGTCGTGCTGGGATGGTAACGCTGCTCTTCAGGGTTGTTCGTACTGAGAGTCTTCTGGGGCTCTGGAAAGGTGTCTCTCCAGTAAGTGGCTGTTTTAACCCTGACTTCTAAAAATAAGTAGATAAATAAACCTATTGTTTATTAATAACTATGGCTGCTTGGATTTAAATAGCCAACTCTTGTACAATTGTTAATGAAACCATGTGATTTAGATTAAGTCCTATTTTAAGGAGTTAATGTTGTGAATTCCACTGATTTGGTCATGGCAGTCCCTGTGGCTTTCCAGTCCTGAGCAGCTGAACACTTTAATACTTTTGCAAATGTGGTGTGGCTGCTGCACCAACTTAATTTTGTTTTGGAATGTCTTGTTCCTAGAAAACTGCCATTGAGGAATGCGTTAAATCCTGGCATCATTTGAATCGATGGTCTCTCAGGGCTGTATATGATTTCTACCTTGTCTTTGCTCAGCACATTAGCTTTAGTGATTTATTTATTTTGCTTGTTTTCTACAAAGCTTCCTTTCAAGTTTAGTAGTCTCTGAAATGTTCTGCAGTGCATTTTGTCTTATATATGCTTTTTCTTTCTTCATCTGCCTCTGTTTCTTTTGAAGTCCTTTGCAAGATGTATTCCTGGGGTTGGGATTTACTTCAGCACTTTGTACATGATGAAGCAAAAGTTTCTAGTGGACCGTTCACCCACGGCCCTGGAGTCTGTCTTTCTGGGTGCCACTGCCCGCGCAGTTTCTGGGATTTGCATGTTGCCAGTGACTGTAGTGAAGACCCGATACGAGGTGAGTATGACTTTCTAATTAGTTCCTTGTTAATGATGTCACATGCCTTCCTCGTGATGAAAAATAAATTCTTCTGTCTGGAGAAGGTTTCTGACACTTGCGTACAGCCAGGGACGTGGTCCTGATTTCATCCAGGTTCATGCATTGTGCAGGAAATATCATGCACTAATATTTAGGCAAGAAGTATAAGGTGAAACAGAATTCATCCTGAGATTTTTAAGTTTGTTGTATGCAACGTTTGTGTAGCATCTTTCATATTTTACCTTTCTGAAGGACTGTATTAAAGGCTGATGTAGGTGAAACTCGCTTTTTGCCTTGAGCTGTTCTCTGTGCTGTCATCTTGGGCATCACATTGGGCATGCTACCGTTTCTTTGCACGCTATGGCCTCAGGGTATGTGTAGGGCGGCTTTGTCTGTGCCTGGCACATGGGTGACTGACTGTTGTCTACCCTTGCAGAGTGGGAGATTTGGCTATGGGAGTGTATATGGAGCTCTGAAGAGTATCTATCAGACGGAAGGGACTCGTGGCATGTTCAGCGGGCTCACAGCAACACTGCTGCGGGACGCACCCTTCTCTGGCATCTACCTGATGTTCTACACACAGACCAAAAAACTCGTGCCTCAGGGTAAGGCTGAACATCAGAGGCGGTAATCGAAGACTGTTTCTCTTCTCACATCTTGCCCTGCAATTGACTGCCTGCATGCTCTGCTTCTTGCCTTCTACCTCAGTAGTTAAATTAGTCTCTTTTAAAAAAAGTCTTTGTAGGGCTTTATGTGGGACATTGACATTTTCCTGTGGAAAACTGTAGACCTATAGCTCAGGTCAGTGTAGAAATGGAAATTGGTCCTAAATTGATTAATTGTCTTCATGAAGACTGATGCATAAGGTGGATTAGTGACCAGCTGAAAGAGAGGATGTCTTCAGCAGTGCTTTCTGCTGCTGGCTGTCTTGTATACTGATCAGCTTCCCCTAAACCAGCACTTCTCTGATCTTAGAACTGGCACAGGCAACACTTGCACAGTCTTTCCTTTTCTGAGTTCCTGTCAAATTCAGTTCACCAGCAAGTGAGGCTTTTTATAAGTGCTAACTTTTGACTAATAGCCGCTTTTTCCCTTGAAAGGTTTCTTACCCTGCATGGGTTTTAACTTCTTCTAGACTTCGATGTTGATTTAATAATTCAGTAGCTTTTCACTTTGTCACGCAGCGTGAATGTTCCTGGCCTGTTTTGTGTCTAAGTGTCCCTTTGCTCTCTTGCAGACCAGCTGGATCCAATGCTCATGCCCTTGCTGAATTTTGGCTGTGGGATCTTTGCGGGAATCTTGGCCTCACTAGCAACGCAGCCTGCTGATGTCGTCAAAACACACATGCAGCTATCGCCCCAAAAGTACCACAGGACAAGCCAGGCCATTGCCTTCATCTACAAGGTGAGGTGAATCCTTTCTAATACATGCGATCACAGCCTTACTTCAGATTTCCTTGCCCGAACAAAGCACAGCTATGCTAAGAAAGTTGTTGCCTTTTAAAGGAGGTGATCAAATGTGACTGCTTGATACGCTCTTGCAGTCAAGCTAATCAGTGTCAGCATTTTCAGAAGCTGAAGTGGGTCATGCTGTGGGAGAGTAAGGCTGAATCTCTTGTCACTGTGCAGACCTGTTCAGTAGTAACTGGGAAGTACTTTGGTTGATGGTCTGAAAGCAGTTGGAAGCTTCAGTCCATTCCTTGCTTTTCCTGGTAATCAGAGGGGCCATTGTCATTACTCAGATGTGTTTCTGGCTCCTCTTGAATGGATTACAAGGCAGTGAACTTGCTCCCTGATTGTTCTTGCCATTCCTTGGTCCTCTGTTCTCACAAAATTACGGATGATGGGGAGTTGGAGAGCGAGCTCAGAGTACTGGAGCACAAAGGTGGGCATATTCCAGCAAGCGCCTCTCCACACAGACCTGTATCGTGTTTCAGGCTGGTGAATGATTTTACTTGAGTTTTGTCTGGTGCATATTGATTCTTACACTGGTAGTGATGGAAAGTGCTTAGCTTATTTCATCTTAACTTCATTTCAGTTTAGTATGTAGGGGCTTGGAGGGGCTGTGCTTACAGGTGTTGCTGCCTCTGGTTTGTCAGCGTAGGTGCATCTGTGATGACCACTAATGAGGCAAAGGGTTTCTTTAGTATATGCTGTGAAATGCCAGTTTCAGATACAAACCAGCTACAAAACAATTGCCCTTTGGACACTAAAAAAGAAATAAATGCCCAGATCGGTATCCCACAAATGGGATGGAGAATGTACTCAAAGCCCTTCTTTCTCTTCCGGCCCTCAGAAGGGCAGATCTTGTCAGGTTTGCTTCGTTTCCATATTGAAATCTATTCCTAAACAGGAATCTGTTTATTTATGCATGGATTTTTTTGTGCATGGTACATTTTTCTCAAATCAGAATGATTTTTTTACTTCAGTACTTACAAATTTCAGTTTTTACAGAATAGCTTAAGTGACTTTTGTAAACAACAAAGGTCTTTACAAAGGGCATGTTCCTGAAGTGTTTTGAAACTGTTACATCCTCGCCTTCTCTTTGTTGGGCTCGAGTGTGGCTTTCTCCATCCATTGTCCCCATCCTGGCATTCTCTTCTGCACTCACTGCTCTTCCTGCTTTCTTGGGTAGCCCTGCAATTGCGCAGTACTACAGGTTCTTCCTAAACATTAAATGCTATTTAAGCCTAGATCTTTCAGAAACTGATCTGGGTCTGAGCTGAAATATATCCTGTGTTGTTCCATGTAATAGATGATGAGAAATTAAAACAGTAGAGGCAGAATGTGATGGACTTCTGTTTATCTCCTGTTGCAGGACTTTGGGTTGGTTGGCTTTTTCCGAGGTGGTGTGCCCCGTGCCCTCAGGCGCACTCTGATGGCAGCAATGGCATGGACGGTGTATGAACAGATGATGGAAAAAATGGGCTTGAAATCCTGACTGGCTTGCACAAGAAATGACCAGCTTCACTCCTTTTCCTGCTTGCTGTGATCAACTGGCACTAGGAGGTTCCCAGTTCCACAGAGGAATAAGCCTTGCTCAGGCAGGAGGAAAAAAGCCTTTCTGCGACAGGGAATTAGGCCTTTCGGCAAGTAGAGGAAAGGAGGGATTGGATCTTTGCATCATTTGATCAATGCATTCCAGAAGGACTGCACTTGCAGACTGCCACGGGAAATGCCAGGGTTTCCACAGACTGGTAACAACGATGCTAAGAAGCCCCTTTTTTAAAATAGTGCTGTGCTCACCACCTTTATGCAATGAGACATTGCTGAGCAAATGTATTCAAGAAAAACAGTGATTGCAGAACTGCCAGCCTGTTCCTTGCTGGTCTGGCTAGGAAAGCTGCAAGGACCCACTGTGTGATGTAGATCCTCCTCCTTCATATGCTTTGTTCTTACAGGGGAACGTTGCAGACCACAGTGGGAGGCTGGATGTGTCTCTTAATGCTTATATTGCAGGAGTGGGTGGCAGAGAAATTGAAGTACTGAAGGAAAGCTAGGAACACAGTCTCTGTCATCAGCTTTGTACTGTGCATGATAGCAGAGAAGGTAACTGGAATCTCCTTGCTGTGTCATGTGTTACTATGTAATTGAGCATCTTAACACTCTTGAAACGTGCTTCTGCCTCCACAGCACTGTTTGCACAGGAATTAAGAAGCATAAGGCACTTTAGAGTTGATTGCTACCAAAGTTCTACTTGTTCTCTGAAAAACATTTTACCTGCTGGTCTGACTATATCAGGAACATTCGAGTTCTCAAGGTTGTTTGGTTTGGTTTTCTAATTCTGTTGTACTAAAGCGTTATTTGCTCTCTATTATTCATTTGTTAATCCCTCATCAACAGCCTCAGTGTGAGCTTGTCCTTAGATGTAGCTTTTAGGGTCATAGCTCGTACATAATGTATAAATGTATAATGGAAGCAGATACAGATACACTTCAAATTTCCCTTAAAAGCTGCTGATGATCACATGTGGTGTATCTTTGGATTTGGAAAGACAAGACTGCTCTTTTCTGTAAGTTTTCTCCAAAGTTTAAGACCTGTGAGTGTTCGGTTGGGGACTTGTATTCTCTTTGGGCTCCACACAGATCCTTCACAGTGTCTTGGCTGATCATTTTCTCTTAGCAGGTAGTCTGTATTGCAGAATTCCTGAGTTTAGGCTTAAAGATAAATACACTTTTTTCATCCACTGTGCCTTCTTCCTCATTCCTACTCTGTTACACAGACCTCATAGCATGTGCTGTCCAAACTTAGGTACAGCCTGCTCCCCTCTTCACTTGTGCCTCTGTAATGGCTGGCTGGGTCGGGACTTGCAGCTCTGTCGGCGTTGCCACAAAAGCTGGTTGTGGAAATGTACATCCTGTTCTGTAGCGTGCCTTGCAGAAAACATAGCTTTGGCTTTTATTTTTTAAGTATCTAGGGATATTGCAGTTCACTTTAGAAAAAGAGCAGATGTCTCTAAATATGAAGACATGACACTGTAGCTTATGAGCAACCAGTACTACCTACCTGTGGCTCATAAAACTTAGAGTATAATCTGCAAAATCACTGCCTACCCTGGCAACCGCCTGAACACAAGAGTAGAGGGGATGTGGGTTGTAAAAGATGTTCTGTACCAGATTCCAACTCCAAGAAGGTTTGATAACCGATGAGAGAGTTAAGTCTGAGTAAAATGTAAGGGAACAGGGTTGGAGGCTTGGAAGGTGCTGCCTGTTTTTAGCTTCAGCCCGTTTGTGAGGGGAGATGGGCACTACACAGTGCGGGAGTCTCCAAGAATGGTGGTTGAAGGTCCCAGGTGCACATAGAGCACTGTATCAAATCATTCCACGTTGTGACTGACAAGCTGTTAGATTCCCTCTGCTGCTTCTCACTATGAGGCATGTGGACTCATGATTTGCCAAATCCTAAACATGAAGAACTGTTCCTTTTGCTGCCCCTCCTACCCTTAGTGACCTGAACTCATGCGAGAATGAAACAGTGGTAACTGCACATCCTGCTGTTTGTTATCCTAAGCACTACTAGCACAGAGAGCTGGAGAACCAAGTCTAGGGGTGCTGACCTGACAGAGTAAGGTGGCAGTTACATGACTTAAATTCAGGCTTACCAGTACCATGTTGGTTTGATCCCATGCATAGGGGAAATAAGACAAATGAGTTATCTGGGGCTTGCTTAGTCTGGTGTGTGAGCTGGATATGTTGATCATCCTGGGCTATGGCAGTCAAGGGCTGTGTATGGTGACACCTGCAAAGTGCTTCATGAATGTTTTAGTTCCTGATTTAGCAATGGCAAAGCAGTGTGCAACTTGTGCGGACAGAAACTTAGGCTTTTAAAAATGAGGCAAGCAAAGAATGTCAGGTGGTAAATCTTGACTTGAGTAATGTCCTTATCAGAAACCTGAAATGCAGGAACACTTCAGTGGCTTTTATGCGCTATGCTCCTGCCTGGTCAAGTAACAAAGGAGGAACTACAGAATTTATTCTGGTGTGCTGGTGTTTTAAAGTCTATTGGTGGGGTTTTTTTGTTTTGTTTTATATCTGGATTCAGGCATAAAGCAGTATTAACTTTTCCTTTGGGAAAGTCCTTTGCAGTAGAGTGAAAAAGTGTATGCTTTTGACTTGTGAATTAGCCTAGGCTCCTTTGAATTTAAGAAATAGAGAATCTAAACTGCACTGTGTTTTATCAACCCTTGGTGCTGCAAATCCAAAAACCTCTCTGTATGTGAGCTGGGCAGAGTGAGTTTTGTGGTGCAATTCTGTTTTTTGTTTTTCTTTTATTATTTCTATTTCTCTTGTCAGGTGTCATATATGGGGGAAGGGAAAGCCTGAAGTTCTGTTTCACTGTCTGCTGAAAGCTGTATCACATAGGCAGGCATAAGACTCTTCTCAGCTGTGATCCTTACCATCCTTCACCCTTTTCCCCTTTTCAAAAACATTCTGTTTCTAAAGTGATTTATTGAAGTTACTTCTTGATAGCTATAGCAAGTCAAGAAGTGTGCAGACTTGAAGTTTAGATATATTGCCCTTGAGGCTGTATGCTTCTAATTAACAACAAATGGTCACTGTACAACCTAAATGCAAAGTAAATTAAAGATCTGGACACAGCTGCTTAATCACCTACCTGCATCATGCTGGCAATCCAACACTACCGATCCTATCAGATTATCATCTTCAAAGCCATTTTAGCTTAGATTCCAGAGAAGATGGTGCAGTCCCTTCTGTATATGGCAGGGTTGCAATCAGTTCCCTCTCAGAATGACCTCTGTCGCTGGCAATACAGTTAGCGAATGTGCATTCTCTCTGCTTGCCCCTGCAGCTGTGGTGTAAGAACACAACTGGTTAACACGTTGAGGCAGGCAGTATTTGAGTTGTAAGACCACAAGAGAAATAGTCTGATTATTTATGATTTTAGAAATTTCATGTTTCTTTTTTTCCTGTGCTGATGATTTCCACCCTGTACTGTTTAAACAGAACTGGAGCTTTGGAACATTAAATAGGTTTGAGTATTTTGAGTGTTTATGTGTCTATATAAAATATTTATTTAAGAAGGTGTATTCTATGTTTCTATTAAAAACTGGTTGCCAAAATGAACCTTGTCATCTCTTCAGTGTTTCTTGGAAAAAAAGCAACCCCCCCTGAACCAATCAAACCTGCAAGGGATGGGAGAGAATAGAGGCTAAAGAGAGCAGATGAAGTTTCCCAAGAGAACAGGACTGTTGGATGAGTTCAGAGCCCATACAAGGCAATGCATATTCTCTTTTTCTATGGGGTATAATGTACACAGGCTGTGCTAGTACAACCTAAATCAGCTTTACTTAAATGGAAAAAACATGTAGCAGTGGAGAATCTTGCCTTTTTCACAGCTTCCTCTGCCTGCTGTGGTAAAGCCTGATGGAAATCGAATCTCCATACTAGCTCATGAAATATCTGCCTTTAGGACAGTGGGGTTTGAGCACTCTGGGGTGAGACTTTAATCTCCTGCCAACCAAGTCAGTTGGCAGTCTGATCTCAGCAGGGGACCAGAAATTGTGCCTGGGACGTGATCCTCTGCTGCAAGGCGCAGTGCAAGGTGACGCAGGGTTGCTGGGATCTCCTCTTGCTGTCACAGCGTGGTCCTGGGATCCAGCAGCAGGCAGGTTATGCTAAGCAAAACATTGTTGCTGTTACAGAGATGTACGCCTTCCAAAGATGAAGGTCCCAAACCTCTTCAACTTTCAGATGTTGCCTGTATGATACATTCTTACATGAAGCAGTTTTCAGAGAGTTACCTGTGTGTAACAGACTTGCCAGGCAGTCCTGGTGTGCAGCCTTGCGCCAGCTGGACCTGAGCTGCTTGTGCAGGTACCTGATAGCAAGTTAGGCCGGCAGTAGTGCCTGCTCTTACATGCAGGGCTCCCCAGAGCTCTCCTCCTGCCTTGGAGAACCACTTCTGGTGTAGAGGGTGTTTCTGCTCGTACTGCTGACAGCTGCCTAGCTGTGATAAGAGATAGCAGACAAGCTCCCGAGCTACTACTCTTGGGTAGTGGAGGGTGGGAAAGTTGGAACAGTTTAAAGGTACTGTCCTTGTAATAAAACATTGAATTATGGATTTTCCTTTCACCTAAAAATGGCAAACGCTTTGCTTGCCTTTTTGATTTTGATACATTATGTCATGCATAATCAGTGACACCAGAACTGAGCAGAAAGTATTTCTCATCTCACACATGTTATGTATGTGCACTTTTGCAAACTCAGTGTGGAGTCCTTGAATATGCTTATCCCTTCTGGCATTGCTTCTGGCTTCATAGTATCAAGCTGGTTTTCCACATTGCACTCTCTTTTATTGTCACTATAAAACGCTTTGGGAGATTTTATTGTAATGCATTAAAGAATTTCAGTAAAAATGACAAAAAAAACCCAACAGTAAGAGGTTAAAATAAGACCTCCATAGATTTTGTATTAGGCAATTCTAGCTTTGTAGAACTAGAAACAAGAAGGGAATAAATTTGCCAGAATTTGTTGTCCCAAAACATGAAAGAATACCAAACCTTTAAAACACAAGCCAAGATGGGATTGACAAAGAAGCACGGTATTGTGCAGCTTCACTGGAGATGTGTCGATCTCCATGGGTTCCTTTTTGTCTTCTGGAGGGTCCAGCTCCAGGGGTGCCATGTCATCTCTTGGACAACACCTGTTGGCACATTTGGTGGGGAAGATATTGCCCAAACACCTTTCTGCCTGAGCTGCTTTCCAAGAGGCACTGTCCAATCCATTCATCACGGGACCTGTCCTGGCAGCCGAGGACACCTCCACAGCAGCCCAGTAGTGCTGTCCCACCACTGCGGGGGTCCTGTTACAGCCCCTACTCAGAGGCTTCTCTTGGGCTGGCTGTCAGTAGAATCCTCTCTCTGGGGCTTTGTGACCAGGAACCTGCTCAAGGTTCTCAATGCACCATCCAAAGGCTGGTAGCAACTCCGTGATGCTTCTCCCTGCACTTGCCTGCCCCAAGTCTCCTTGGTGCTGCGGGAGGACCAGCGGCTGACAGCCCCTTTCTGTGGGTTTGCTCCCACGTGTCATTCTGCTTCCCACGGAGAAAGGCTGCTCTTTGCGGCCAGGGGCTGCCCTCCCCTAATGCATTCTGGGCTCCGTCCTGGAGACCCCACGCAGGGTTTGCTCCAGGATGGCACTGCCTGGCTGGCACTGACTGAAGAGTCAAAACCAGCCCAAAGAAGAACGGCGCAGCTATTGCCTTGTCTGCCCGAGTTACTGAACACCTTTGTTCCCCATGTCTGCTGTTCTCCACAACTGCAGGCCAGCCTGTGATGGGAATGGCTAAATCTGTGTTTCGCTGGTTATCATCAGTGACTGGTAATAGTGTGCACGAAAGAAGTAGCAACATCTCTGCCCTTCACGTTCAAGCTGTTTCTGTTTAGTACCAGCTTCAATATCTTTGTCATTGGATGAGGTGACTAAACTGCAAGAAGTTTCTCTTGAGACAAGGAATATTTTGAATGTAGCACAACTTGTAAAAAGCAATGGCTGCTCTGCATATAATTGTGTAACAAAGTTCAGTTTGAACAGTGACAGGAGGGACACCGTCCAAAACACATTGTAAGATAGATACGCTGCTACCTGAGGGACTTGTCCATTAGTTGACAGATTTATTTTGAAGTGTCTCAGCACCCAGTTAAAATATAAACCCAACTTTCAGGTTGCTTAAGAAAATAATTAGAAAAACTGTACTGTCAAGCTTTAGCACACCTCTTGCAAGCCCTCTCACCGGCTGTGGAGCTCACGGTTTACCAGAAAAGGCCCAAACTGTAACAACAAGAAATAAGTATTGGAGATTCCGGAGGGGCCTGGAACGCTTACCGGCGGCGCTTCTTCGGCATTATATTTACTGCAGTACTCGTTACCGAGCTTAAAATGTTACGTTCAAATACACTTCCAATGCAGTTGGGTTTTGGTTATGCAGAAGAGCTCCTCACACTAAATCCACCGCCCACACTACGGTAACACCAACCCTGACCTGCCCCTCCAGGTGACAGGCACGCGGCGCTGCCGTGGGGAGATGGCGCTGCAGTGGGTCAGGCCCTGCCAGGGGGCGGCCGGCCCCACGGCCCCGCACCGCTGTCCGTGTCCCGGTCCCACGGCCCCCACCGCTGTCCGTGTCCCGGCCGTGTCCTGGCTGAGGGCTAGCTCACCTCCCTGCTGGCTGGGTTTCCTTTTACCTGCCTTTGTCGCCGCCACGTGGCAAATGCGTGAATTACACTCTCGCGGAATACCCTACGCCGGCCCTGGCCACCCGCTGACCGTGCTCAGCCAGCCGGCACGGATCCGCGCCAGAGCCAGCTCCTCGCTTGCGGGTTGAAGTTTTGTGGGAGTGACGGGAAGCGGCTGCTCGCCAAAGTCAGGTCTCGTTTTACAAGAAGTGAGAAACATACGTGCGGTGACGTGGTAACCTGCTACTTGAATAACCTCCTCCAGACAAACCCTGCGCGAGGAGCCTGGGGAGACACCGCCTGAAGCCGAAGCCGAAGCCGAAGCCGAAGCCGAAGCCGAAGCCGAAGCCGAAGCCGAAGCCGAAGCCGAAGCCGAAGCCCCGCCTTCCCCGCGGCTCCCCATTGGCCGGCGAGGCTATATATAGACGTCAGGCGGAAGCGGCCTCCCTTTCCGCTCCGCGCCTGCCGCGGCCTTCACACGGTGTTGTCAGCGTGAGTGCGGCCGCGGGGGCGGCGGGGTGCGGGTGCCCCGCGGCGCTGACGGCGCGCCTGTGCGCGGGCCTGTGCGCGGCCCTGCGGGGTGCCGGCGGCCGGAGCTGGCCGAGCCGCGGGACAGGCCCGAGGCCTGCCGGCTGGGCGGGGGGGTAGGCGGCCGGCGCGGCCAAGATGGCGGCTGGGGCTCCCGGCGGGTGCGTTGGCCGGGCCCTCGTGGGGCGGGCGGGCGGGCGTGGGAGGCCCCGCGTGGCTGAGCCGGGTGCCTGTGCCCGCAGGTTCCCTGTCGTTGCTTCCAAAGGGAAATCCCACAATGTCCGGAGGCCTCGATGTCCTGCAGATGAAAGAGGAGGATGTCCTCAAATTCCTTGCTGCCGGGACCCACCTGGGAGGCACCAACCTTGACTTCCAGATGGAGCAGTATATTTACAAAAGGAAAAGCGATGGTAAACCCGTGGGATGGGTGGCCCTGGATGGGCAGCTGGGATTTTGTGGGCATAGCAGAGGAAGGCAGAAAAGTCATAATGCTTGAGCTCTCTAGCAGTTTCTCCATGGCCAGAAAGGTGCAGACATCTTTACTGAATGTATCATAGACACACAGAATGGCCAGGGCTGGAAAGGGACCTCTGGAGGTCATGCAGTCCAACACCCCCCCCACCTCGCTGAAGCAGGTTCTCCTAGAGCAGGCTGCACAGAATCACGCCCAGGCGGGTTCTGAATGTCAGCTTCTCTGGGCAGCCTGTGCCAGGGCTCTGTCGCCCTCAGAGTGCAGAGGGTTTTGCTCACATTCAGAAGGAGCTGCCTGTGTTGCAGTTTGTGCCCGTTGCCCCTTTGCTGTCGCTGGGCAGCACTGAAAAGAGCCCGGCCCCGTCCTCTTGACACCTGCCCCTAAGATATTTGTATGCATCAGTAGGATCCCCCGTCAGTCCTCTCTTCTCCAGGCTGAACAGGCCCAGCTGCCTCAGCCTTTCCTCACTGGGGAGATGCTCCAGTCCCCTCATCCTCTTTGTAGCTCTCCACTGGACCCTCTCCAGTAGTTCTCTGTCTCTCTGGAACTGGTGAGCCCAGCACTGGACACAGCACCCCAGATGTGCCTCACCAGGGCAGGGCAGAGGGGGAGGATCCCCTCCCTCGACCTGCTGGCCGTGCTCCTGATGCAGCCCAGGACCCCGTTGGCCACAGGGCTCGCTGCTGGCCCATGGGCAACTTGCCATCCACCAGCACTCCCAGGTCCTTCTCTGCAGGGCTGCCCTCTGGCAAGTCTGTCCCAGCCTGCACTGGTGTGTGGGCTTGTTCCTCCCCAGGTGCAGGACCCTACATTTGCCTTTATTGATCTTCATTAGCTTCTTCTCCACCCAACTCCAGCCTGTCCAGGTCTCACTGAATGGCAGCGCAGCCTCTGGTGAATCAGCCCCTCCTCCCAGTTCTGTATCACCCGCAAACTTGCTGAGGGCACACTCCATCCCTTCATCCAGGTCACTGATGAGTCAAGTTGACCAGGACTGGACCCAGTACTGACCCCTGGGGAACACCACTAGCTACAGGCCCCCAGCTGGACTCCGTGCCATTGATCACAACCCTCAGAGCTCTGCCATCAGCCAGCTCTCAGTCCACCTCGTTGTCCGCTCATCTAACCCGCACTTCTGAGCTTACCTATGAGGATATTATGGCAGACTGTGTCAGAATCCTCACTCTGAGATCAAGGTGGACGACATCCACCACTCTTCCCTCATCTACCCTGCCAGTCGTTCCATCATGGAAGGCTATCAGGTTGGTCAGGCATGATTTCCCCTTAATGAATCCATACTGACTACTGATAACCTTTTCCTCCACGTGCTTTGAGATGACCTCCAGGATGAGCTGTTCAATCACCTTTCTAGGGATGGAGGTGAGGCTGACTGGCCTGTGGTTTCCTGGGTCGTGTTACTTGCAGAACTAGAACGAAACACAGATTTCAGAACGGGGTAGGTCAATCACAGCTGGATTTGGGCAGTTCTAGTTCTTGGCTATAGTAACAGAATGGTTTTAATGTCTTAGTAGTGATTTCTGCAGCGTGTTTACATTGTTCTGCAATCTGAGCTGCACCCTATTAAAAGACAAGCTCATACCAGGCTCTGGTTCATGTTGATAGGTGCTGGAAATGTGCTACATTGAAACCATATGGGAGGATTTTCCTTGGAATAGCTTTCCACCAACTATAATTTTGTAGTAACTGCAGCCATGTGACAAGTTCAATGGCAAGAGTGCTATCCTGTTGTAGGATTTTTGCTGGTTGCTCTAAAGTTTTTTGTCACTAATAGGTATTTACATCATCAATCTGAAGAGAACCTGGGAAAAGCTTCTTCTGGCAGCCCGTGCCATTGTTGCCATTGAGAACCCAGCTGATGTGAGCGTCATTTCCTCCAGAAATACTGGACAGGTATGGACATTTGCTGGTTCTAAGGCCTGCAGTCCTGAGAGCACGACTCTTGCCATGCATTATTGCCTGCCAGTGGCAGCTTGATGATAAAAAGGAGTAACATAAATTTTGATTCTGGAAACACTTTTTTGGAAGGATGTTTCTTGTGTTGCACTTGTAGCTTAGATCAGATCAGTTAAAATCCACTCCCCATTTCTCTAGTTTCAGGGTGTTTGATAACTTGTTTTTCTTTCATATCCTCCTTTGGGTACTTCCTGTAGGGCTTTCTGGCATATTAGTTGGCAGTCCCCTGGTGCCCCCCTAATTCTGTGAGTCACTGGGACTGCTTTTTTGGGGACAATAAGCACCTGATAAAAAAGTTTTCAAATAAATCATTTGCTCTGTTACTGAGTACAGTATAGTAACTGGTATATTTTTAATTTTGTCTCTAGATTTTTAGCAAAAAACCCTCTGTCATAGAAGGGGACACAACCTTTAAACAAAACCAGTTAGCCACTGAAGTTTATCTGTGAGCTTAGTTTCTTTGGATTAATGCAGGTGGTGCCACAAATGTTCAGGGAGTTTGTGAATGACATGGGGTGGACTTCCAGAGGAAGAGCTTGGGTTCCTATGGATTTGACCTGCACACTGTTAAAGCTTGACGCTAAGGTCAGTTTCTGGCCAATGAGCTCTCAAGTGTCGGAAGTGTGCTACAGCAAACCGGATGGCAGGGTTTTCGATAACGCCAGGAGAGGAGCTCCCTCTGTGATTGGGGTTTGATAGTAGGCCCTGCCACATGCCTGAGAGGTTGAAAGCTGTTACAAGTGAGTAAGAACTGCCAACTGCATTTTTAATGGCTACAGCTTGTGTATATTTACTACTGAGCTTTTCCTGTAGTTCCTGAAGTTGTGCTGTTGGATAATGAAGGGATATAGAAATACTGGAAGAAAATTGGCTTTTCTTTTTTCATAAGCTGTTTTGTTCCCCTTTTCATGATTTGATGATGAGCATTTGGAGTATAGCTTGCAAATAACTTTGGGGGAAAAAAAGGCTATTTTCTGTATCCTTATGTCCTGCTTTGCTGGTGGATGTGGTCTAACTCGTGGTGTCGCTGTAGCTATTTTCAGAAACATGTTTGTCTCATTCTGAACACAGCTGGTGGTAAGCCCTGATTTCACAGGAATTGAAACAAATAGTTCAATTAATATTTGTGCATGTTCACTGACAGCATACCTGGGTGACTTAGTTGAAATGCAGTTCTCCTGCTTTACCTTTGCTGTGGTCTGTTTTGCAGCGTGCTGTTCTGAAGTTTGCTGCTGCCACTGGGGCTACTCCTATTGCTGGGCGTTTCACCCCTGGTACCTTCACAAATCAGATCCAAGCAGCTTTCCGTGAGCCACGACTCCTGGTTGTTACGGACCCCCGAGCTGATCATCAGCCACTGACAGAAGCATCTTATGTCAACATCCCCACCATTGCACTGTGCAACACCGACTCCCCCCTGCGCTATGTGGATATTGCTATTCCCTGCAACAATAAGGTAATGGCTTTGTTGTAGCATTCAAAGCTGCTTCTTCCAGAGCATGCCCTAGATTGCAAGATGAATGCTTTCTGCAGGGGAGGGTTAGCTTGTATCTCACATGTCTACCCGGGTGATAAACTAATTAAGGCCCCTCACGAGCTAGCGGGTGGGTGGGGAGGAGGGGATGAACTGCACACAGTTGGAGCTTGGAGCTGAGGCCAGTTTCTGGCCGAGGAACTCTCAAGTGTAGGACGTGTGCTATAGTAACCTGGCAGGATTTCTTGCTGATGCCATGAGGGTCTTTGTGGCCCAATGAGTGGAGTTTGATAGTCATTCTTGCTACAGTTTTATAGAATAATAGAACGGATTGGGTTAGAAGGGACCGTAAAGATCATCTAGTTCCGACCCCTCTGCCGTGGGCAGAGACAACCAATATAAACAAAGGATGAAGTGAACCAGTGGAGAAACTGCTCTGAAACGTTGCCTTGCCAGAAACCACCTGAAAGGTAGAATCTAGGAAGGTAGGATACCGATCTTTGATTTTATATGGATATCATTCACCAAAGCCAACGTAAGCCAAATCTGAGCGCGTATGTAAGATTTGCTCATTTGGTCAAGTTTTCTATTCATTCTAGCATATGCGGTGAGCATGATCCCTGTCTTCTGGACAAGGTTCATGCGTGTGTGGTAGTGAGCAGTATGAAGCTCCATAGCAGGAGAATTGCTTCAGGCTGTGCTGTATACAGCAAATTCAGATGCCGGTGATGGAAGTGTGCTGCAGTTCCTGCAGAGACCTGAAAATGTCACCGGGAACTCCCAAAAGCCGCCCTTTCCTCAGTCCAAGTACATGAGTCTGGGCATTAGCAAGTAATGTCTTTCTCTTGCCAAGCAAGAACCTTGAATTGGGCGCAGACAAGTCTCTTTCAAAGAAAAAAAGTTTTGTCAGAGGTTTAACTTTACAGCAGATCTTGCTTTTCTCTGTCCCAGGGAGCCCATTCGGTGGGTCTGATGTGGTGGATGCTGGCTCGGGAGGTCCTGCGCATGCGTGGCACCATCTCCCGTGAGCACCCGTGGGAAGTCATGCCTGACTTGTACTTCTACAGGGATCCCGAGGAGGTAGGAGACCAGTGGCAGGAAGCGTGCCTCAGTGAGATGCCTTCCTTGTGCTCCTGCCCCGTGGTCCTGTGTGCCTGCTGTTGAGGACAGGTTTTGCCAATATACTGATTGCACTTCACGCTTACGGGTGGTGGTTGGTTAGTTGTATTGCCTGTTATGAGTTGGTGCCCGTTGTCAGGTACGTGAGGATGGTTAGGTGTCTCTGGGGGACTTAGGCTATGCTCTTCCATTGCAGATCGAAAAGGAGGAGCAGGCTGCTGCTGAGAAAGCAGTTACAAAGGAGGAGTTCCAGACCGAATGGACGGCCCCAGCTCCGGAATTCACTGCTCCACCTCAGCCCGAGGTTGCAGATTGGTCCGAGGGAGTGCAGGTCCCGTCTGTGCCCATCCAGCAGTTCCCCACAGGTCAGTCTGGGGGTGCCTGTGGGTGTGTGGTAGCGGGTGGGAAGAGCCGGGGTGCACTGAGTGTTGCTGTCTTTGTAATTGCAGAGGACTGGAGTGCCCAGCCTGCCACTGAGGATTGGTCAGCAGCTCCCACGGCCCAGGCTACTGAGTGGGTTGGCACTGCCACGGAGTGGTCTTAACTTCAGCGCTGCTGTACTATGGGAGAAATAAAGACTGTTTTAATACATGCCGTGCTTGGTACTGCGTTTTTAAACTTGCTGGCAGTTGAAATACGTGGGTGGGATGGGGACAGCCCTCGGCTGAGGGTGGGAGGGTCGCTGCTGCTGCACCCTGCTCGGTGGAGGTGGTGCTGTGGGCTCCAGCCACGCTCCCCTGCCCTGCTGGTGGGTTACAGTGTGGGGCAGGGGCCCGTTTCCCACCTTCCCTGGTGGCTGGTGGGGGGCTGTCTGCAGGGGGTGTGGGCACGACGGGGGGAGCTGGGCTGGCCCAAAAGGGGTTGTTTAATTGCCCCCACCCAGGGTTTCAGTGGTTGTGGGGCGAGGTGGGCTCATGTGGCCGGGTGCGGGTGGCAGCCTGGTGTGGGAGTTGCTGCCCTGGTGAAACACCAGTTCTAGCACCCCCATATACAGATTGCTTGCTAAAAAATACTGTGGTAATCCTCAGGAAAAATACAATTCACCTGCTTTAACGATCTTGAGGGTGTATTTCTGTGATTAATAGCGACAATGGGGAGGCAGATCCTTCACCCAGAGAAACCGGTTTTGTTTGTTGGAGGTGGAGACGTGTTTAAATTGGATCTCTTTTCCCACATTGGTGTGGTCTCAGTATTCTCCTTTTTCTACCTTCAGCCAGGCCGATCAACCTGTGAAGAATGTTTTCCCTTAGCACAGGCACTTGTTTGCTTTTACTGTAACAGTGCATATTAGCAATAAAAACCCTAAAGCAAGCTATGTATATTCTTGCACAAATCTGTCCAAAGGAAGCTTAACTTTTTTCTTGCTGTCTTTACCTATTAGATGCAAGGCAACTACTGGTTTTGTTAATAATGAACAGATTTTAGGAGGGAGGCATGTGAGCACTTCAGTGTTGGGCTTTGAGAGAGCCCTTCCCATTCTGTTTGTGTACTCTGCTCTTTGGATGTGTGTTTCGGGCACATCTGCGGGTCCTCTGCTTTCAGTACCCGGCTCCTTCCTGCCGCCTGGGGTCTGTCACTGCGTGCTGGGGCGGGGGGTGAGAGCTGGTTTGCGTGGGGACTCTGGTGGTAGATGGATTGGGGACAGCCTATACCGCAGCCGCTGATTCACTCCCCAGTGCTGAGATTGCCCAAAATAACTTGTTGCCCTGGTCTTCCTTTTCACCCTTCCACGCTGAAAGTTTCCAAACTCAGAAGAGCAGATGCTTACTCCTCTGTACTTTGAATCATTGCTATTGTTGTTTCACTGATGTCCCTTTTCTTTGTTTTGTAACCTCCTGCATGGGAATATGTTCCAGCTGGTGAGAATATAGCAATCATCAGCTTCTGTCTGGCTGGTGGTGCTATTTTAAATCGGTGATAGCTGCATCTGAGAACTTGCTACTGAAATATTTCTGGCACATTACTGAACCGTGGTTGTTTTCATCCAAGGATTTCCTAAATATCAGTTTGACTTTTGTGGTGTCTTTTTCCAGGACCAAGGACTGCCAGTGAGAGGTGGATCCACGCAGCCTGGGAAAAGAGGGTCAGGAGACAAGTCTCTGCGTGTGGATTCTGAATTACCTTTCTGGGGTAACTGGGGTGGGGTGGGAGAGCTCATTTGACTGGAGTCCTGCAGAGAGGATGAATAGCAGCCCTTTAGAAAAGGAGGCAGCTTTGACTGCAGCAGCAGAGGGCATATTGCAGGAAGGCTACAGGGGCACAGGGGAGGAGAGGACTCAGCACAGGAGGTAGAGGCAGCAACAGAGACGTAGCAGGGGTTCTTAACATCTGCCAAGAGCTTCCCCTGTGTCAAATACCTGGTGGATATGATCTATTGAGGCAGTGCAGAGGGATAGGAAGAGGAACTAGGAGCAAATTCTAGAGACAATGGCTTGTTTATTATTGCAGATTTTTTCTGGCAAATGCAGTGTTGATGTTGAAAAAGGACAGCAGAGAACTTGTAACAATGTTCTTCTGGACTGGTCTGATTTGAGCCAAGATGGCTTAGGCTGAGGTCTCCGTATAGTGAATACAATTTCTGTCCTTTGGGACTCTGGCAGCGTTCCCTTTCTCCACAACCTTCACTTTATATTTAGTTTCAGTTGCATGAACTGGGCTAGATAGGCATGTTAGGATAACCTTTGTCTTCCACATTTGGTCTTAACCAGGAGGTAGCTGATGTTGCTGAGCATCACCGAACCCCTCTGGAGAAATGAGCTGTTGAAAAGTCCTTGCCAATCTGCTGCTATGCGATCCATGAATCTCATACACGTGTGCTTTCTAATTGCTTCCCTAATTTATGTGCCCCCATTCACAGATGTTCCTTTTCCTCCCCAGTCTTTCTTTGCCTAAATAATCACATGATATTTTTGGTATCCAAGTATTGTAGGATTACATCAAGGCTTTTCTTTTACAGAAAGCAAAGGGCTTTATGCACAGTTGAAGAGACTCAGTTCTGTTTACTTAAATCTAGAATCTAGGCTGCAAAAATGTTCCACTCTTTCCATAATTCCATCTTTCCATCTGTAGGCTTTGTTGAAGCAGTGAAAATGGTTGTAGGATGGTTGATGCTGTGCTTTGGGAGTATGGTGTACTCATTGGAAGCCTGTTTATTAAAATCAGCATGCAGCATATAAGTACACAAAGGAAGTGAGTTGTGTGTGGTTGATGAGTTCACCTCACTGCTCATCTTAGGAAGCTTCTTTCCCACCAGGAGTGCCATTATGCAGCTGGAGTAGATCTTGTACATTTTTTTAATTTATTTTTTCTTTCTTGCGTTAATAGCATCCTGGTGCAGAGACTTTACATGGAGTAAGGGACATGGTAAATCTGCAACTGTCGTGACCTCAGCACTCTCCAAAGCTGTGTGTATCTTGCATCTTCTCAGGACAGATGAACCCTGTCCTCTTGAATATGTGCATCCTAGCAGAGGAAGAAAAACTGTTCAGATTTGCCTCACTATTGCTGTAGGACCAAGGAATGGCTAAGGAATCTTCCCACTGCCTTGCAGCTTCCAAAGAGACATTGGCTCACATTTCACCAAAACTTCTTTCCTCTAGCCAGTGCTTGGCACTGTCAGCTCCTGGCCCTTGCAGACCAGAGTTTGTGAAAACCACATCTGCATCGAGTCTGTATGACAGGTAAAGGTAGAACAGTGTGTTGCAGCTCATGCAGCAATGGGAATGAACAACATCCTTTCTTACCAACCCTGCAAAGAGGCAGGCTGTGATAAACACACCAGGCATGAGCACGATCTTGCCATGTACAATCTTGTCCACTGCTGTGACTTTCTGAATTTCTTGCTTTGTGGGACACTGATTTTTGCAGCTGTTTTTATTTGCTCTTGTAATACTTGTGTTTTTAAGAACACTCACTGCCATTTTTCTACTGTCCAATTTTGAAAGCGTGTCATTTTTATTTTTACCTATTCCTTTACACATTCAGTAGTCACTGATGAATAAAACTACATAATGAAGACACTTTTTTGTTTGTTATCTCTGTAGCTGAAAGAACATATCTTTTCTGGGTTGCTGCTTAAAATTGCAGTTTATAAAGTGTTCATAAAGCCTGAGTTTAGTGTGTCTTCTCATGTGACAGAGTCCTAAACATCTCTGTCAGTGTTTCACTGGCTACAAGATTATTGTTTTTACTAGTACTGTTCCAGCATGAAAAAATAAATCCTCTAAAGGGCATGGGATGGTTCCTTTGAAATGATGTCTCCCTAACCCTGCTTTAAAGGCCAGAGAAACCTGCTCTGGTACAAAACCTTTGTGTTCATTTTAAATGCCATTGCACTACACCCGGAAGGGTTTCTTGGGTTGAGTCACGCAGCTAGGTCTCTTCATTTTGGTACAGAGTCTTGGCAGTGACTCTTGAGCAGAGCAGAACAAGGGGTACCGCAGCACACCTGTGCGTCTAGTGCAGGCTGCCTTTTAGCGACGCCGTGTGCCCACCACCCTGAGTGTGGGGGCTTGGGTTTAACGGCAGTCAGCTCTGAGGAGGAGGGAGCAGGGCATGTTGTTGTGCGAGTCAGAGCTGGAAGCTGAGGACCGAAGCAACTAACCTTTCAGGTGCTGGAAGGGACCGTACACCTACCCGCCATATATGTGGGTTAGGGTTAGAATGAGGGTTTTGCAAAGCAGGGAGCCCAGGATGGAATGGTGTGGCACGTTGCAGAGCTCGGAGCTGGTCTGCCACCAGGACAGTTGCATCGAAAGACTGGGTCAAGCTTTTGCAGTAGCCAGGCACGCCGGCACTGCTCATTCCTGCACCGTGGCTGAAAATGTCAGGGAGCAGCCATACAGCCTGGAAAGCTGCTGTGAAGCTCTGCTCCTCACCTGGAATGCTGGGTTTGTTAGTGTTGCCCAAGAAGCTGGTTCTGGTCCCAGAGGCTGTTTGCCACCTCGGCTCTGGAGAGCTGAGGGGATGCTGAGGGTGAAGGAGATGGTCTGGCTATTTGCCTTTTGGGTCTGAACTAGGTCAGGACTGCCACGCCAGCCTTTCGCTGCTCTGGGACGCAGGCACGTTAAAAAAAGCGGCTTTCTGGAGGCTGGCAACCCCCCCCGAGCACCCCTCCTGCCTGGCAGGGGGCAGGGAGATGGTGTGCGGGGAGTTGCACAGCTGCAAAATGCCGCGGTGCGGATCGCTCCCCAGACCCCGGTAGATGGGGCTGTTATTCCTGGTTTGTCCACGGTGCTGCTGCTGCTGCCGGCAGCGTGTCAGGACAGCTGGACAGAGCAGGCACCGGCTGAGGGAAGGATGGTCAGAAAGGCTTCGTCGACAAATCTGGGGCTTTCGGGGTGACTCCTTGTGGTGCAAGAGATCGCCTGCCCCTCCTAAATATCCCAGCTGCTATTCAGTGCCGCAGGAGCCACTGAATAAATCCCCTAGCGACGAGGACTGGTGGGAAAGGGTCTTCAGCGCCAGCCTCCACCTCCTGCGGTCGGAGCCGAGCTGGCCCAGGATGGTGCCTTCTCATAGGGAGCATAACACGCTTTTTGTAAAAAATCCCCAAGCCCTACTGTTTTTTGTATGCACCTCTGAGTGTTAAACTTGCCTCCACGCTCGGCTGCAAACCTTGATCTTGCTTTTAATTTCCCTAAGGAAGCAAGTGTGGGATGCTGCTGGCTTCCAGTGCAGAGAAACACAGTGCTGCTAGTTGGAGATGCCTTGGAAACCTTCTAGTTCGCCCATCCTGCTTGGGTTATTGCTTCCAGCATTTCTAGTGACTTGCCTTCTCCCTAGTACTCCCAAAGCTCACAGGTATGCAACTCGTACACCTGTTGCTTTGCTTATATAGGGAAAATTAAGCAGCACATGTAGAGAGGGAATCGGTGTGTACCATTTTCCACTACCTGTTATTTTGCTTTTACAGGCTCTAATTTGAGAGGCAAGATAACAAAAAACCCAAAAGCCACCAGCACTTCCTTCTCCACATCTCCACAGCATCTTTTCTGGTGGCTCCTTTAGGCCACATGCCTGCTCCCAGCTGGGTAAGGTTTTATGGGCCCCAGGTGCCATGGACCGGAGCACCTCGCCCTTCTGTTCCCAAGGACTAGTGTGGGGTAGGAGTGAACATGCTGTTGGCTTTTCGTCTTGGCTTTTGCTGTGGTTTAACCCCAGCCAGTAACTAAGTACCACACAGCTGCTCATTAACTCCCTCTGCCTCTGAGGGCTGGGGGGGAAAATTAAGAAGGAAGAGGAAACTCAAGGATTGAGGTAAGAACAATTTAATAATTGAAATAAAATAACAATAATAACAACAGCAATTATAATGCAAAGGAGGAAGAAGGGGAGAGGAATAAAATGCAAAGGGAAGCTAAAAAACCCCCAATTGATGCACCCAGTTGCTCACCAACCCCTGACTGATGCCCAGCTGGTCCTTGAACAGCAGTCAGCAACTCCTAGCCAGCTCCCCCCTTGTTTATATACTAAGCATGATGTTCTGTGCTACGGAATATCCCTTCTGCTTGTTCAGGTCAGCGGTCCTGGCTCTGCTCCCTCCCGGCTTCTTGTGCCCCTCCAGCTTTCTTGCTGGCAGGGCCTGAGAAGCTGAAAAGTCCTTGACTTAGTATAAAACATCACAACAACTGGAAACATCAGTGTGCTACCAACATGGTTCTTGCACCAAATCCAAAACACAGCACTGCACCAGCTACTAAGAGGAAAATTAACTCTATCCCAGCTGAAACCAGGACAGGTTTGTGAGGCAAACCCACTCTGAATGCTGTAAGCAGCCAGCAGTTCTCCATCAGCTCCTTCAGGAGGGCTGAGAACACCAGCAACTAGCTTTTCTGATTTCAAGGGTTCAACCCTTTGAAAAGTTTTGAGATTAATTTTAAGTTATAACTCTGTTTACCTAAGTGTGGCTTGGATTCCTCCTTGACTCCTAGGCTGCTGCACCTTGTTTTAAATTTTATTTTCCTTCTGTGAAAGCTACGTGTTTGTGGTTTTGTTTCAAAATGAGAACTGGGATTTCTCAAACCATACCTTGAATATAGAAGCAAGAACTTCATTAAAATGTCAGTTATGAGGCCTGTGATATAAAATGCTGCAAGTTATCAATACTGTGTGATGCCTCGATGGGACAAGTGCTTTATGGAGCTCTTCTTTTGCGGTGGCAGGTTGGTCTGTGCTGGCTCTGCTCTCTTGGGATCTGGGAGATGGAGGCTGCTCTGTTCAGGTAAGTGTCAAGCCTTTGCATTTATTTAATTTTTATTTTAAATCTACCCTTACAAGAAGAGTGGACTGACCTTCCCTTCTGGTGTCCATTTGTTAGGCACCTGTGTTGGAGCAGTGCACCTCTCAGCTGGCTGCAGCCTGTGTGCACGTTTGCCCCTGTGTGCGTGCTGGGACACGAGGGCTGCTGTAAGACTGCTGTCTTCTGGGACTGTGGCTTTTTGATTAATGTCTTTTGAGGCTCTTCTGCTAATAAGATAATTGCAAAACAAAGAACGGAGGAGGGCAATGAGTGCCTCCTGTGGGGCAGTGTAAGACAGGGCAACAGCACAGGGACCAGGCACAGAGCAGCCGTCTCTTCCCGTGCCGAGGCTGGGGTGAACTTAGCGGTTGTGGTAGCCACTTGAGCAATGTGTTGCTGGTACCATAGGGACCCCTGTGGCAAGTATGTGCTTGGTGCATCTTCCTGGTTAGGTAAGGTATAATGGAGGCTCCCTAGGATGTGTCTTTGCCCTGCAGAGCCCCCATGTGCCACCTTTCTGGTGCCGGTGGGGTGCGTTTCTCATGGGGTCAGTTTGACATAAGCAGTTACTTCGGAGTGAGGAGAGCTCTCTCCCCCTGCACGGCTGCTGGTGGGCCTGTTTATGTGGGGCTCCCTGAGAACGGGGGCTCTGAGCTTCAGGCCAGTGCCTTGACTGACCAAGGAACAGCACTGTCCCCAAACCCACCCTGAGGCTCCCTTCTTATCTGTGGACAGGTGGAGCAATAGCCTTGCAAATAGTTTTTAACAGATGTTGCTTTCAGATGCCCTGCCTTGCATCCCTTATTCTTCCCTCTGAATGTGAGGCCGGGACATGCCAAGGAAGGGCCACCATGCCGTCTGTGGGCAGCTTGGGGCTGCCAACGCATCAGCGCCGGCTCCCCCTCACCCAGGGAGGGTAACAACCTGAAATGCTATTAGTAAATGAACCGTGACTAAGCAGGGTTGAATCAGTGCTGGGTTGGGATGTGTCGTTGGCTGGGAGGTGCAGGATCTGGTGGTGGATGGCAGGGAGCCGGGGCTGTCCATCTCCCTTATGCCCATGAGCTCTTGCTACGTTTCTGATTAGAGTGGTGAGGAATTGATGCAAACTTTTCATGCTGTCTGGGCCAAAGTCCAACCCAAACAACCCTTTCCAGCTACGTGCAACTCCCCTTTATTTTTAGATGGATATTTGGTTTTTTCTCTTGGGCTTTGTGTTGAAGGAGTGCTGTGAGCAATGTATGTCTGGTTCATCCCCAATGAGGTTACAGTTTTAGCTATTTGGTGGATAACCAGGTCAAATAAACTACTTGGCTTCAGCTTTGGTGGCACCGTGGTAGCATTGCATACCCAGGTGTTGACTTGTCCTGTTCCAGGACAAGTAGATTAGGTCTTCAGATCCAACAAAAGGTCTTTAAAGCTACTTATCCTCCATGTTACTGGCGTTGGGGGGGGCATAAGTGGCTCAAAGGGCACGTGTCTGACATTGGGCTTTCCTGGAGATGGGTTACAGCAGATTTCCACTGCTTCTGCACAGGGGGACCAGCTCTGCCCATGAGTCAATGCTCAGGGCAGTGCAAAGGCAGAGGTTTCCCTACTGCTGCCTCTCTGCTGCTGTAGCACAATATTGTCCCATGCAGGGATGATGGCAGATGTGTGGGAAGCTGAACAGGAGCTTCAGAGAGAACTTCCAGGCTGAGCTGCAGCCACTTCTAAGGGAGAGCATGCCAGTGACACGTTAGTTATATTTGTGTATGCAGTGTCAAAATCCTTCTGCAGCCCCAGCTGGGCTTCCTGAGGAGGAGAAGCTCAGTTTGCTGGGGCCTCTGTAAAAGCTCTGCAGCCCTGGCCTTGAGGCTGCTTCCCCACTGCATCAGCTGCTGATGGAGCTGGGGGACCCACAAGCTGCAGGGATGCTGCTGTGATGGCAGTGAAGCTCTGCTTGGTGTTCAGGAGGTGTTTGTACCACTGTGCCCAAGCTACTGTAGCAAAGTGCTCCAGCTAATGAAGAAAGCATGTTTTTTTATTATGGTTTTTTTGTTTTGTTTTGTTCTCTACTTGGCCCTGAGCTTTCCCAGTAACTGATGTAAATAAATATGATAATAACCTTTGTTTTTTTAAGATCCTAAACATCTGCTTAGGCACTGAATTATTTACTGCTGCTTCTATCCACAAAATCCAAAAGTCCCATATGTGATGAAATCTTCCTTAATTAGACGAAGGTTTGGATCTGCAGTCTTGTGCGGAAGAAGCCTTGGTTCATCTAAACAACTTTGCTTTGAGGGAAGGAGAATGGAGAAAGGGGGAGGACACAGCTCTTCGGGTGTTTCTGCAACTGCTGTTCCCCAGCAAAACAGGGTTACTAATTCATTTTTAATAATGTTCCACCTACTACTAGCCTGATTTGCACACTTCATCACTGTGATGGTTTGCCTGTCCTGAAGCAGTCCAGTTTGCAATGCAATATGCTGCAATGTTTGGTTTTTTTATTTTATCTTCAGCTGAGCTGAAGTTATTTTTTCTCCCTTCCACATTGCCTGGAGAAAGATGGCATTGGCAGCTTCTGCAAGCATTGCTCAGTTCCCACCGGAGAAGCTCTCCTTGCCTCTGTTCCTGCTTTAATATCCTGCAGCTGTTTCCTTGCAAAACTTTTTCATTGCTTGAATGCAGCAGCAGAGGGGGGATGGTGTGTCCTTACCCCCGTGCTGGCCCTGAGGGGGGTGCAGGGCTGCTGAATTGCTAACCCACCCACTTGCTACACCTGGTACCCTCCCGATTTCCCAGCTCTGTGAGCTGGGTTAAATGTTAAATGATGCTAAATCCTGCTCCGGTTCCCTTGGGCGTGAGTTTATGGGCAGCACAGATGGGGGCTCTCCTGCCTGGGTCTGGCCCCCGGAAGGTGGGGGAGACCCTCTGTGGTTGCCCTTCTCCTCCCCTGGGCCGCTCTGACACCTCCAGGGAGCTTCTGCCTATCTAGCCTTTTCATGGGGGTTTGATGCTGATACACACAAAGCTTTTGCCTGCTGGTGAATGGCGTCTGTCTGTCCATCCCTGGGTGCCTGTGGGCTCTCCTCCCTCCGCCGGCATGCTGCCCTGGGAGGATGCTCGGTGCACCAGCTGCAAATGAATCACCTCACCTCAGTGCTTTCCCGTTTTGCTGTCAATCATGAAAGAGTGGTGCAGAAAATAATATCGATCCTGAAACATTTTAAAATCCACTCATCTTCACCTCAGTGCCTGTGTGGATACGCACATACACAGACCGTCTCCCAGCATGTGGGAGCTTAGTGGCCTCTGTTTGCTGAGTGCGTGGAGGAGAGGCGGGGTATTCCTGGGTAGCACCACGTGGTACCAGTTTAAGATTTAGAGACAATGTTCACAGCTGGTTTTGCCTGTCTATAGATAGCTGAATTGAAGGGGACCCAGGGATCTGGGTCCTGTGATTGGAAAAGAATGATTGCAGCAGGGCCAAGCCTTCCCGCGTGAGCTCGTCACGGCGTAGTGTTGTGTTGGAATAGTCCATTTAACACACGATGCTGGATTCTGGTTCAGCAATGACGGCTGTGTTGTGTGAGAAATGGGCTGGGACCTAGAAATCATCAGTTTCCAGAGTTGCCTTTTTCCCTAGGGAAAAACTGTGTCTGAGCATTTGTGAGCGATAAAGTCTTGGCTGCAGATGAAACCAGGCAGCCACCTGCCAAAGGACAAGCTGCTGCCTCAGGGCTTAGGCAAGCGGTAAGAGAAGTGTGACAGGGAGAACCCCCCTCCCATCCCGTGCCTGTCAGGCTGGAGAGCTGATAACGTTGCATGCAGCATGGATCAGAATGGGACGGATCACTCTTTAAAGCCTTTTGGTGAGCACCTTTCTGTTTTTTCTTTTTGTCAAGACATCACTGCTTTGAAGAGACGTGGTTTAGAGATGCAGTGGGGTCAGGCTTCAGAGGTCCCCGTCTGACTTGCTCCAGTGACAGCAAAAGCACGTGATGTATGGTCATGGAGAGGGGTCTGACCATGCTGGGGTGCAGAGATGTGGGCAACCTGCTGCACCCACATCCTGCCGGGGCCCAGCCAGGGGCCCACAGGACATTAGATCGAGTCTTAGTGCATCTTCACCAGCATGGAGGCCACTGTGGTGCTTCTGGCACTGGCAGAGCCCCTGCTCTGCTAGGCATACTGAGCAGCGTATGTGGGGTGGGATAAGCTGTAAAAATACCAGTCTCCACCACCAGGAATTTTCTGTAGGTGTGGCGAAATGGCCATCAGTTGTCTTCCTCACCTGGTTTCACTGGTGAAAGTTTCTCAGGGTAGGTGTCAGCAGGTGCTGGAGGCAGTGCAGCTTGTGGTCCCTGTCCCTGTGATGGCTCTTGTGGTGTGTGGAGCCTCTTTGTAGTTGAGAGGTTTCTTTAGCTTCGATCTGCGGATGACACCCCTCCTTGGCACCTTGAAAGGAACCAAAAATCCCTCCCCCAAACTGGTTTGTTAGCTGGTATGAGGAAACCTTTCTGCCCCTGCCTTGAGCAGTGCTGTGCAGCAAAAGACAGTGACAATCCCGAAGAAGAAAGGAGGTGGGTTACACGTGACATCGCTGTAGCTCAGAGTTTCAAGCAAGGTGACAGTGCTACAGCTGTGAGGGTTCAAAATGTGTGATAATGGCTTTGTCTTAGTGCAGGGTCAGTTATAGGAGCAGAGGATAAAAGGGAGCTCAACAAGATGATCTTGACTGCTTCTTGGGAGTGAGGCTGTCAGGGAAAAAATGCTGTCAATGGTGGTGGCATGCAATGCTTGTTCCCCTTTCTCTCCCTGGAAAGCTTCATATAAACTAGCTGAAACTGAAAGCTCAGATGTTTGAATGTTCTCTTTTGGAAAGAACTTACTCTCCTTCTGGAGTGAAAAGCGAATTTTTCTGCATTAGAGAAGCCAAGGTCCCAGTATTATGGTACTGAATGCAAAATCAATGTATTCTTTGGATGTATGTGAGATATTTGGACCACTTTTCTGGCTTTATGAGCAAACCTGTTTAGTGGCATCTACTATTTTCTATTCATTGTGAGTACAGAAAGCAGTTTGTCTCATTCTGTGGCCAAACACAGTGTGAAAGAAATGGCTGAATGGCTTGTTTTGACCCTAAGAGAAGTGTGTGCGTTGGCATCTCTTTCACAACTCATGTTTAGCCACATATGTTTTGATAAATTGCCTTTTTAAGATTTATTTTTTATTTTGATGAGATTTCCATTCATCAGTAACGTCCATCAGCATCTTTCCATGCTCTGCCTGGCCACGCAAACTAAAAACTGATGTCCATGAGAGCTGTCTGTTTAAAAGCAAGCCTTTGGTGAGAAGAATAATAAAATAATTAAGCTTAGATATTTCCTTGGTTTTTTACCAAAACCTTTTGGATGCAGCATTTGAGCTAGTGGCCACAGATGATGTGAAAAATTTGCAATGCAGGGGGCTTTTCTAGTCATATATGAATGCAAACTGTGTGCTGTGTGAGATGGTACTGGGAGGCTCCCACTACCAGCACTGAGCTTTTTACTTTTCCTTTCTGCTTGATGTTAGCCTGAGCCCCACAGGAAGCTTGGGATGGATGTAGTCTTTTAACAAATGTCAGGGGAGGGGGTGCAAATCAATGCTGAATTCTCAGACAAGTATTTATTGCTGTTCCTAATGATAGAAAAACAGGGATGAAACCAAACACCACTGAATACTCCTATGAGTCTGTGGAGTTTAACCTACGGTTGCACGTAACTGGTAAACAGGCTCAAAACTCAGGGAGCCATAAAATCATTTCAGTCACTGTGAGGACCGAGGGTTGGCGTTTTTACACTTTTCACAACCGTTGTGCTCTAACAGAGGACCCTATTGTGAATTGGAGTCAGGGAAGAGTTGCCACCGGTCTGCAGAAATTGTCGTCTAGCTGATACAGTTGCCCTCGTACGTACCCTGAAGCCTCTGAGCTTGCAAAAGACATTGATCAATGGGTTAACCTAATGTACTATGATTAGAGATGAGCAAACATTGAAAGATTAATTAGCTAATGGGCAGTTGTGTGCTCCAGAGATGACACAGTGCTTTGTAATGCTCAGTATTATTGCAGGTCTCGGGGGCCTGATTCAGAGACCATTCAAATCCTGGAATAGTTACTTATCTGGTCTAAGTATGCTTCTGCTTCTCAGGTTTTCAAAACCTGTCTGGGGTTCTCTATGGCTTCTTCATAATGTTTCTTATTGCCCTGATATTCCCTGTGCAAATAAATATTCTCTACTTTTCTTCCACATGTGCCCACCCCATGTATGCACACACAGGTTTCCAGCCCCTTTCTGTTTTCTAGCAGAAGTGAGATCTGAAGCCACGTCTCCTATTTCCAAATCATGTTTTAATGTGAAATGAGGAGCTAAGAGGAGAGAAATCCTATTCCTCATTATGCAACCATTCCCTAGGTACCAGAGCCTGCAGGGCAGACTGGCTGGGCTGAAATCAGGGCACTGTGTTGTTTCTGTGCCATCCATGCTGGATTAGCAGGCTGGCAGCACCTTCCCCAGCACTTTATGATCAATATTTTCTACAGACACTTGCAGAGAAGGATGGGTGACAAACAGCTTCTGTCTCTTGAAAAAGAGCTTCTCTTGTCTGACTCTTCGTCAGTTCAATGACTGGGTATCTCTGCAGACAGAGGTGGCTGGAAAGGCAACCACAGCCGTCTTGCACCAGCAACTCTCATGGCAAAGAGGCAAGACAAGACCTTATCTGTGAGACCCAGCTCAGAGAAATGTCTTTCCAAGACCAGGAAATAAATTTAATGAGCAGCTTCCCATGTGAAGGCCCCCTGGGAGAATGAGCAACCCCAATGATCGCAGTGTGCCTGGGAACAGCCAAACCGACTTTGAGCCGTGCACCAGGGACAGCTACTTCTACAAACAACCCATTGACTTTTCTGTATTTGAAAGCAAAGTGCAAGGATTTAGAAGAAATTCTGAATTCTCCTTTTATCTGACTCTCACTTGTATCTCCTGGAAGAGTACTTCTTTAGGACTCTGGTCTCTTTTATAAACCACAGACATCCAACAATGAGCTAGGTCTCTGTCTACAAGTAAGCACAGTGCAATATTTAAGTCCTTAATTGCTGTGAGGAATCGGATGCCTAAATTGGCTTGGACCTGAAAAATTGAATCCTTTTTCCAATCTGCCTCATGTCTGACCTAACTGGATTCCTTTGCCTAGCTCCTCAAAGGTGGACATTCCCAGACTGAGGGTCAAATGCTCTGTGGTCTGCCAAGTCATAGAGGAGAACTAAGAGACTGAGTTTCCTGTCCTGAACATATTCTATGACAAAATTTGTGACATTTAGTGGAAAAACTCAAGGTGACAATCTTTAATCTCAAATATCCCAGATGTAGTGGAATTGTTACTAGCTATATCTATGGATTTGTTTTTGCTGAAGACCATGAGTTTATTTTTTACAGATTTTTTTATGAAGAACAACACATATGCGAACACCAGATCTAAGCTGGCTGGGATGGGTTTGTGTCAACAACAGGAAGAAACTGTAGCTGTAAAAGAGCAGGTCAGCCCAGAGAAGGCCTGCCACGGAGTCCTGGGAAGTTCAGTAGATCTGGAAGATACGATCCTTAAACTGCACCAGAAATTTCTAACTGGTTATAATCAGAAACGAGGCCAAAGGACTTTTAGTCTCTCAGTTGTGCTGGGTGGTGTTCTACATTAGGAGTCAAATCTAGGGATGAAATAATGGTGCAAGGTACTGTCAACAAACTATGAAAAGAGGAACAGAGCGGGAAACCCGAGAAAGCGCTGGCGGGATACGCGGCAGGGATGAAGCAAAAAGGTGTAAGTCTGGAGGCGGTAGACTGGAGGAAAGCTATCACTAAGGACAAAATGCAGCTGAAAAAAACTCCTCCTGTGCTGGACTACTCTTAGTAGCAGCTGCTGTGCAGTTGGACAGGGACGCTGGCCTTTTTTAAAGAGCGCTTAATTCTTCAGGTAGAGGGACAGAAAAAAAAAAAAAAGAAATCCCTTTGTTGAAATTACAGGTAAACTCACACTACTTTTATTAACTGAAGAAGACTTTGAAAGGACTGACAAGCGAGCTCACTGTGCTGTTGTTAGTGGCCACAGGGTTGCATTCTGTATGCAGTGGTTTAGCAACGCCACGGCTGATCTTCACCCTGATCACCTCCCTTTTCCTTCATGATCAACATCAGCGCAGCCACTGGGGGTTACAATGCCAAAGTACTACTAAGCTTCTAAACAAAGCTGGTTTAGATATTCCGTGTTGGATCGATACAGATCATCAGGAGTGGATGACCAACATACGGCAATCGTTTCCTGCTAAAACTACGATAGTTCATGCAGCACCTCTATTTTAATGTCAAATGGGAGAAACGTTGCTGAGCTTATCGAGCAGCATGTGAGTAGCGTGGCTGCCCTCTCCCCCTTCCAGGGACTGGTCCCAGTGGGTACCCCCTTGGCCTGGGCTGGCCAGGGTAAGGTGCCCAGACGCCCGGTGTCAGTGGCTGTGTCACAAATGTGCGTGGCGGCAGGGTGAGTGCTGCTCCTCTGCCACCGCTCATGGTGCTGCCGTCCAGGGCTGCTGCTCTGCTTTGTGTCCCGGCAGGGCTGGTTCTATTAGGAGACTCTATTTTCTTGTCTAGAGCAAAGATTATGAACGTTATTTTTTTGAAAGCAAATGCTGTCTGTCTTCCTCTCCCCAGTGGCTGCTGTTTCTTCTACATGCAATAACCCGGCTGTCTGGGGGTTTGTGTTTGAGCATCTGAGTGTAGAAATCATAAATAAGGCTGGCCAACAGCCAGTGCCTGCCTCTGCTGCCCGAGCTCTCTTTGCAGGTTCTTACTGATGCGTCTGTAGGACACGGCAGCCCTACCAGGCACATGGTGGCCATGGCTAGTTGCTGATTTCAGTATTTATAATCAATGCACCCATAATGCTGCAGGACTATTTCCATTTAAATGAGCCCCCTGAGCCTGCTCTGAGGGGAAATCTGTGTTGAGCTGATCTGAACTTACCAGCTTGTCTCAGCCTTTCCAAGAAACAGCCCATTTAAATGTGAGAGGGTTATGGTGGCACTAGTCTGCTGCTCTTGTCTGCATCGAGATGGAATGAGAATCTTTCACGTGTTGCACTGCTTCTGACAACTGAGAGGAGGATGCTCTGCCAGTCAGGAAATGGCTGGTTCAGACCATGCCTGGAGGATCTGTCTTCCTTGAGAGTGCCCAGACCCGGGTGCCAAAGCCTCCTCCCACATCTTTCTGCTCAGCTATAGATGCCCTCAGCAGAGCTGACAGCATGCATTTATTTGCCCTAAGACCAATGCAGTCCCGTAAAAAACTTCTGTCTCATTCATAACAAATTTTCCAATGAAAATCTCAATTTGGAGGAAAGCCTGTGCCTGGCCTAACTCATCAGCCCAGAAACAACGCAGGAGTTTCAGCATTGTTCCCAGAATAAATTGATGGTTTCATGGCTGGCATGATTAATAGCTGGGATACAAATCATAACTTTGGATTACAGTTCCCACACTGTGATAAGCTTGTGTGAGACATAATCTAGTCTAGAAACTTGCCCTTTCTGGTCATCCATTGGCAGGTGGACTTCTGTAAGCAGGCAAAATCTGTGCTAGTTATACTCATCCGATCCCTTGCAAATGTGTATCGCTCCGGTTTCTCAATCCTTCCCTCTCAGTTTAGTGGCAAAAGGATCTTTTTCAGGAGGGTTGAGGGGAGGTTGTTTAGTTTTTACCTTCTGGTTGTTTGGGGTGACTTTCACTCTTCGTACTTGGTGTAAGTAAATCCTCCAGATCTTGCAGCATGGGGTTAGTGCTGGCTTTGTTGTTTCTCTTGTTTTTCTCCTCTTCACGTTGCTGCATCAATAAAAAAACCCATCAGGTTTAGTTTGAAAATGCAGATGTAATCCATGAAATGCTGGCCCAGCTAAGTGTTCATTGGTATGAATGCAATCTCTTTCCATGTTCAAGGTGCAGCATCTTGGTTCAGTGACCCAAGGGTTTACAGAAAGAAAGTACATCCCACGCAGGTCTGAGAGCCTGGGAAGCAACAGCTCTGCTCCTGTTAGGGCAAAGCACTTGCTGATGACATGGTTTATAGGTCTACCAGGCTGTCTGTGTGTTTCTGCAGCTGCTAGTCCACCCTCCCTGGGATTTTGGTTTGTTTTAAATGTGGACCTCTTGGGAGGGAGGGTGTCGGTGATAAATGCCAGAGGAACCGGAGGAAAGCATGGCAGCGTGGGGATGGGATGTAGGGCTGTCTTTGGTTTTACTTGCATGCACTTAGGTCTTCAAAAGATTTCCTTCTGGATGGCAGGAGGAAGAAAATACCCGGGGCTGTTTATGCTCAGGACAAGCATGCTGGATGTGGAAAGGGGGAAGCTGCCCTCTCATGCAGTGAGAAAGCTTGGATGGCATCCACTCCAGCTCCATCCCTGCTCCCAAAAGGGTGATCTGCCAGTGGAGGGAGTTGTGTGCTGGAGCCATGGGATGTGAGGCGGCTCATGTCCTTGCTACAGCTGAGAGGTCACAGCCCACAGAGCAGCAGGCAGCCATGGCAGATCTCTGTGAGCTCAGCAGGTCACCACATGGGGGTCTCTGGGGGACCCCAACTGCTAACCACCCCTGCTATGACCAGGCAGCTCCCATCCCTCACTCCCTAAGCAGTGGGGCTGTGCTGATGCCCTCCCTTTCCCCCTGCCCTGCTGCATGCCCCTCCTTTTGCCAGGCTTGGCTGTCTCAGCAATCCTACAGGTGCCTGCGGGACAAACATACATAATGTCGGTGCAAAGGCATGTGCTTGTCTGAAGATGTGTTTGTTCCTTTGGGTAGTGCCAGCCCTTGCCTCGTGACCCCTCCATGGGGGTTTGTGCTCTCTTAAACCCTGATCACAACCAGTTTGTGCAGCATGAAATAGACCACGTGCCCCTAAGTCCGAGTGTGCTGTAGCATGTGTTCAGCTCTTGCAATACTTGAGGTTGCCCTATGCAGGAAGACCCTTATGTTAAGCCACGTGCATGAGTGATCAGTTCTGAATTTAAGCATTCAGATGTAATTTATGGAGTCTAATTTTTCAGTGCTCACATCCTCACTTTTAATGCTGCACCAGTCTCTGATTTATGCAATGCATTGCTTCATGTGGCATTGCTTCCTTGGCTTGGATCCTGCCCTGTACTAGTAAAATGGCTGATACCAGTCCTCTGATGGCATCATGTTCTCTCCTGATGCAAGGCTTGATACTTTGTACACATCTATGTAGTACAAGACGGCACACGGTTAGACGCCCACCAGGAAAGCTCTGGGGGAAACTGGTGCTTGCAGACCAGCACAGGCCCTGATAGCAGGCCACCTTTGCTGTTTCTCATTGAGACTCCTTAACTGAGCAGAGCTGTGCTTTTGCAGGTATGCTGCTGCCAGGGCTAATCCATATAAGTTCAGGGATCTCTGCATTATTGTCCTCTACATGTTACAACCTCAACCAGTTTTGGATATTGTGAGGTCCAAATCCTACCCTGCTAATCTGAATCCTTGCATCTGCCTGTATCTTGCTTTTCCCATCTGCATGGCAGAGACAGACACCAGCCTCCTTTGTAAAGTGCTTTTTGATTACCAGTAAGAAATGTTGTTGCCATGTTGTTATTTATGGCTCTTTGCTCTTCAGCTCGTACAAAATCTGGCTGTGGTTTTGGTAGGCTTATTGCTGTCCCTGGGAAATCTCAGGCTCCAAAACGTTACTTGAACTTTGAGGTAACTTACTTTTGTAGGTGGAAAGTGCAGTTTATGGGAAAGCTTACTGTATGAAACAGCAGCCCGTTATGGGACGTGACCTATTACGGGATGTGACCACTCTTTGCAGTTAGCCATTAGGTACCGTCAGAGAGGAGTGAAAAAGCATAAAATGCATCTTCCCCTTGTGTCGCTAATGTGTTCAGAAGTGAAGACCAATTTGAAAGCATATGTTGCATGTCAGACGTGCGTGGTATTTCAAAGATGGCTTTGCCAGATCAGTACTTACCATTTGCATTTTCTTCTTCAGCTCTGCATTGGCGCGCTGGTAAGCTTCAGCCACGGCATTGAGGTAATAGATGGCAAGGCTACAAAAACAAATGTATTGCTGTAGTGATAGTATCAGGGAAGAGTGAAAGATAAATGAGGAGAACATTTAATTTTGCCTACCTTCTAATACCTAGTTTTCCCACCAGCTGTCTCCAAACTGCCTTTACAGGCTCAAGGCTTAGGAAAAATTCAGGTTGCCTCATGGCATGGTCAGCTAAGGTGGGCTGAGCCAATCCAGTAGCTCAGTTCCGCTCAAACAGAAAAAAAAATGACCGTCCTGGCCACCTGCCTCCACCTTGGCTGGCCATGGGCTCCCTCTGCTTCATTTTCACTAGCCCTGGTGAAACTAGGTGACAGCCTTGAAAACCACAAGCTCAGTTGATAAATCATATGGCTTTCTGCCATGGCTCAAAGGAAGAACATGCCTGGGAGACAAAACAGGCACCAGCTTGCACAGGGGCCTTAGAAAAAACTAGGAAACCAGGAAAATGGTGGCCGAGCAGGGCCCTGGACCCTCTCCTGAAAAGCACACTGCTCAAGGCTCAGTCTTGGTTCCCACTTCAGGACCGGCTGCCTCCTGCGTCCCGGGAAGGGGCTGCTGGGAACGAGCAGAGACAGGAGCTGAGGGCAAGCAGATGCCAGGTCGGAGCAGAGCACTGGCTTTTGTTTCGATCCCTTCTTCTGCAGAAAGGGCACGCCAAAACCAGGGGAAAATGGAGCCAAGCTGGAGGGAACTGCAAGGTGAGTGGGATGGGAGAAGGCGTGCTGGCAGCCAGCCTTTGGTGCGCGGGGAGGGACGTGTTTTAAACCATGCCCAGGAGTCAGGGCCTGTCTTGCCACCACTGCTACCTGCCAGCCAGTAATGTTTTGGTTGTCAAAAATGTCTCCTCCTGCTTTTCTAGAGTGCTTTTATTCTTTATTATTTATTTTTTTAAAAAAATATAATACATATATATTTATATTTATATATATTAAATAAATATAAATAAGTATAATAAATACAAATATAAATGTATATTTTATATATAATATATAAATATAATATAAACATATATTAAATATAAATTTAAATTATAAACATCATCTGCTTGGTGACTCCAAGCCGTTCCCAGGGAAAACACGAGCTGTTCAGTTCACCACTGTAGCTGTTCTTTTTTTTAAAAAAAAAGTAAAAGAAAATTCTCTTGTAAAAGGAAAAAAAAAAAACCCCAAAAACACCTGTTTGAGTGTGGCCCAGGTTTGGTATCCTCAAAACAGGCTCAAAGGTTTTGTCAGCAGAGTGCCTGACTCTAAACCCAGCAAGGCACCGTGTACCGGCAGCTGGTTTCCAGGTCGGAGATCAGGGAGGGGTCTCAGGGTAGCCTTTCTTGAGGCATTTTGCAGGGGTCTGTCTAGAGGAAACGCATTTTCTTTCTTTTGCCTAGAATTAACCCAAAACTCATTCTTGGTGATCTCGGCTCTCTGCCCTGCAAACACCCCTTGGAAACTGTTATTTTTGTTCTTCTGCAAGGATGTGATAGTTGTATTTCTTCTATGTTATCAAACTCATTGCCTAGGAAATATTACTTTGTAACCAGGGCTTTTGGGCTGCTCCGCTATTTTTGTTGTGACCAGTCAGGATGTAAGTGCCTAGAGCAGCCCTGTTTTCATAAAGATAACTAGGTCTGCCTATCCAGAGACATCTGGGATGCCATGCACTCTGTTTCTGAGCTCCCTTCTCAAGTTCATTGAGTAACTGAGCAAATCCACTTCCATTCCATTTTCAGTCCTTTCTCACCCTCTGCATTAGCAGCCAGCATCCTCTCCAACCACCGCAGCTTCCTCCCCTGATGGCTCCGGTGCTTGACGGGGCATTGATGGGAAGGGTGTCAACTCGCCAGGCTCCTCTCCCAAACATCGTGAGATACAGACCCACTCTGTCTCCAGGCTAAGCCTGAGTTTGCTCTGTCCTTGGTTTATTGCAGGTTTCTTGCTCAAGGGAGGTTGAGTTTGTCCAGGATGGAACTGCCCCTTAAGGGGTCGTGGGAGGGAGAGGGGAAAGGGGCAGTGCCACACGAAGGGGTTTGGGGGGGTGCTTTTCCTCCAATCCAAAGCAGGCAGATTTGCACTGGGTTGTTCAGGCCAAGCCCCAGTAATGCTGAAGTATCTTGGGTGTTCCTCCAAGGTGCATGCTGGTGTCCTGGGCAGGTCCTACAGGTGTGCTGGGTTTGCTGTTGAATTCCTGATTCATGCTGCTAGTGCTGGTTCCCAGAAAAGGCAGAGCAAAGTCAGGTCCTGGTCTGACTGAGCAGCAGCCTGAGAAGCTGTAAACTTTGCTGGGAAATCGAGTAAGCATTAGCAAATGGAGTTTATCCACTTCCAGTGGGATGCCTCTAAAGCGAACCTGGTGATGCACTCTCATGCTTGAACTGTTTAGCATAGATGCTGCATGGCACTGACACCCCTCTTCTGATTTACTGCTCCCCCAGAGCTGGGGAGAAAGTGTGGGTCACTGTCCTTCTCTAGCCTACACAGTAGTTTTCAACCTTTTTCTCCTTGATGAAGTAAGGTGCTTCTAGTTTCTGCCAGGAGGCTCTGCAAGCCATGGGTTGAAATCCTGCTCCCAACCCAGGTGGGATTAGGTTATGTGCTTGTGTGCACAATATCTCTGCTTCTTCTTGCTCTTTGTTTCCTTTCCCCCTTGTCCTCAGGCAGCTGGAAACAGGACAGGAAGTTTGACACCCACGTCACCTACTGAACCCTGTCATTGTTTGGGACCAGAAGCCAAGAACAGAAATAAGCAGAAGAGGCATTTCGGATTGCATGGGGGGAAAGGAGAAGGGCTTATCATGGCTAGAGAAAATGACTTAATTCTGTTCATAGAAGCAGAAAACACATTTTTCTGAGTGTCTGCCATCAAAGTCAATTGACTGTCCATTTGTAATCCAGCTGTCACTTTTTGTAGAGGCTTTTTTATTTAGGCTGCGCTGTAGGTTGCCTTGCTTGCTACTTTGAGAACTGCTGTCTCTTTGCTCATCAGGACCAAATGAAGCTTTTGCACTTCATGGTTTTAATCTTTTGGCAAGCTGGATGGGGATCAGTGTCAGGACTAGCTCCAGCTTGACCCTGTCTACCTGTCTGCACTACAGCAGAGGTAGCAGCAGAAGCTGAAGATTTTCAGGGAGAAGTCAGGAAACTGGGGACTTGCTGAATGTGATTCCCTCGACTGAAAAGTTTCTGAGGAAAGGATTCAAGCCTTAGGAAACATCCTTGTATGGTAGCTATGATTTTGTCTGGGATTATGCCAGGAAAAGTTTGTATGCACTGCACATAGGAAGCAGCGCTTCTGCAAGACCCCTGATGCTTGTGGGGTATGTGAGAGCTACTGGCCCAGGCGCTGTAGGTCTGACTTGTCCAGGCACTGTGGGAGCAGCCACTTTTTAAGGTCTGTGACTTTCTCGGAAGCTGAATGACTGGAAATCACAAGTATCTAGTATACTCAAAGGCCTCACAGGCGGTGTATCTGGGTGGGAAATGAGGATATTTTAGGTGATGTGGACAGAGGGTATCTCTCAGTTTGCAGAGGGGATCGGGGCAGAGACCAAATGGTGTTTCGAGGAGAGATGGACTGATGGGAAGGCTGTGATGTAGGAATAGCTCAGACTGGGAAGGGGTGATAAGAGGTGTCTCTTCAGCAGATAAACTGGGTTTGTGCTCTTCCCTGTCCTGGCTGTCAGTGGAGGAAAGGGAAAGACATTGTCACTGAACAAAACATTATTTTCAAAGGTCTACTGCTCTCCCACCACTTTTTTTTTTTTTTTGGCGGGGGGGTGGGTTGCATCAGAGCCTCAGAAACCTGACCTGCAGCCCTTTTGTAAAGGTCATCCGTTTGGAATGGATTAGTTCTGCAGTCTTCATGTCGTGTTTGCGGTAGCATCTGCTAGTGCTAGTGCCAAGCCTGCAGGAATAGAGCTAATAACTCAATAATATGCTTGGTCGTGCTATGAATGTAGCATGAGACTTGTCTCCTGCGTGTATCTGATTTGATTCTTCAAGTTAGGGTTGCTCTGCATGAGTTACAGTGATCCTCTGTAGGTTAAAATGGGTAAGTAGTTTGAGACAGGTAGAGGGATGACCGGTCATTTTCAGTTTAATTGGGATTTTTCTCATGCTATTTTTATAAGAAACTTTTGTAACATGGGCACTTGTATTTTATTTAATTTAATGGCATTATCTTTAGTGTAACCTATTCAGAATGAAGGATCACAGTGTGCGAGAGTGGCTGTACTGGATCAGCCCAGAGGCCCATCTCCAGTGTGTGGAGATGCCCAAGGAAGAATCAGAGCAGGCAAATATATGTAATACACCCCCTAACCCTCTCCCTGTCTCCTGCTGTTTAGTCTGGAGTGTTCAGAACTGCCCACAAAATTAGGCCACAGCTCTCCCACTCATTTTGATAGCTACAGAAACCTCAAGAACAATGCCAAAATTTTTTTTTAAAAAAAGAAAAAAGAGAGCTGCCCTGGTCTTGGTGCTGCTGAAGGTGCTAGGGATTTAAGTGTGGATTAAAAGCTGAAATGATCAGGCAGCAATGAAAAAATTTCCAGATGTATTATTTGGAAAAAGAAAAAAAATACAACTCCCAAACCCCCAATAACCCAAACAAAAAACACACCTCTTCGTATTTTTGGAATGTGTAATTTTTGAATGCACTGGCTTGGCAGTGTTGTAAATACCACCAGCTGTGACAGAAATTGCTTCTCCAAAAGACACCAAGCTGACACTGTCCATTCATATCCTGCTGGCTACTGAATTTTTTTTGTATGAAAGCTATGACAGCTTTGATATCCATGAGGCCTCTGTCAGCAATGTGTTTCGTCTACAAAGTTGTGTCTAATTGGGTCAGGTAATTAAATTTTGGGAAATTGGTTGGGTGAAGGTGAGGGGGGTAGGGACCACGTGTCTGCCCTAATCTGGGCTGTTATCTCAGCAGAAGCTGTATTTAGACCTCAATAGCATCCCAGCATATTTTTTTTCCAACCTCCTCCCCCCAGCTGGGCATGTAATATTGCAAGGAAAACTTACACCATGAGCAGAATTGCAGGTATGATCAGTCCTGGATTTGCCACATAGCTGAAGATCTTGGCAACAAAGAGTGGGAAATCGAGCTCGATGGTCTCTTGAATGACTTCATACATCCTTTTCTTTCCACTGGAAAGACAAACAGCCAGTTAAGGGGTGTAGATGTTTCCTGCAGGGACAAAGTGGCTCCTAATTTAAGGATGTTAAGTCGCATGTTTCCTCCTCCTTTCAGTAAGCACCAGCTTACTGTTGGCCACCAAGGATTTTAAAATGCCTTCATTTTAAATTATCTGTTGGCCCATCCATTCCCCCCCATCCCCCACTGATTATAAGAACAATCTTTGCTAGGCCAGCTTGCTTCTGGAATTAATACATTTATTTCGACATGTGGCTTTTTATGAGTTCTGGCTATTTACCCCTTTGAAATATATAAAAGCCTACAGATTGCAGTAACCATATATTTCTGATTATTATCTTGTTAAATATGGCCTTTTCATGGTAGTGATGACTTTCCATATGCAAATTCCAGCTTTCTGAAATAATGAGCCAACTTGAAGAGCTGCTAAGTAATGACAAAAATAGCAAGCTGTGATTATTGCTTAATAGGAAAGTCAGTGAAAGAGTAATTTCAAACCGAATTGATAAAGCAGATGAGAGTATTCAGTATGAAAGGAGAACAGATCTGTAAAAGGCTGGATTACATCATTGATCTTCTTCTCTCCCCAACATCTCTGGGTTGGGGAATCCAACCCTACAAAGCTATTCTTCGTATTTAGGCTTGCTGCCTCTAGAGATCTTGCAGAGTTCTGTTCAGGAAGGTGTTGGACTCTGTCCTGATGATGAGAATCAAAAAAATCAAACTTGGCTAAACGGTACCCCAACTTCACCAGCTGCTGTAAGCTCAGGAGAGCTGAGCTTTCAGTCGAGCTGAGAGGTGTGCCAAGGGTCTGAATCAGGCTGAGTGGCTTTTGAAGGGTTGATTGGGAATTGAAATAGCTCTTTCACATTGCGGATTAGTCATCTCCAAATGACAGCATGCACGCAACAAGTCTCTTGTCAGATGTTCTGACATCGCTCGTTGACACCTGTCCTTGTTACAGAACTGAGGGAATGTTGATCTCTCGTCTTCTCCCCTGAGTCTTTTAGCTTTCTGTTGTTGTTCTCCATTAGGATAACCTAAAACAGCACATCTACAGGAACAATCTGTTCCAAGCTGGCTTCTTGCTGAGTCAGACTCAGCAGGCCCAGGAAATGGCGTTATTCAATCAAATTAGACTTTATTAGCATGTTAATCCAGTCCAGTGAATACTCTATGCAAGGCTGATTCTGTCCTAATTAAAAAACAAAAATGGCTTTTTTAAAAAAAGAAAGTTGCAGCTCTTCAGGCTCAGACCTATCAATTTCCTGCTATTTTCCAAAAAAATTCAACACATAACATACATCTTATGCTGTGGAAGTTCTTGGCTCTGTGGAAGGTCTTAGAAGGAGCCTTTGGACCCGTTTTGCTCTTGCAATGTTCCAGAGAGCCTTAGGGGTGCTCCTGTTGCTTTTCCTACTGTGGGCTGCACTCTGCTGTCCCACCCCTGCTGTCCTCTGGTGCTTTCATTGGTGTGTGTTGGGGAGACACCAGGTATCATGTACCAGAGGACACAAAGCAGTGAGAGCCCGGGGGGAACAGTAAGCAGGAGCTCAGAGCAGGTTCAGTGCTCCCAGCTGGCTGCACCCCACAGCCGGGCATGGCCCATTGCCTCACATTGCTGAGGATTTAACCAGACTGGCAATGAAAGCATTTCACCATCTCTGCTGGAGTCCAGGCCTCCTAACTTCATGAAAATAATCTCATGTACCAGAGCAGAAAAACGGCCTTTTCGGTGTTTTGCTAGTACCTGAATGGTCCGCAGTCAAAGGAGGGCGGCAGGGACATGATGGTGTAAGCCACAGGCAGGAGGCTGAGGAACAGGATCAACAGCAAAAGTCCCATGTAAAAATTATTAGACTTGGATGCTTTGAAGACGCGCTCATGAGGGACATTGCTACTCATTACAGCCCAGCACTGAAAATACATGGAGGTTAATAAGCGCAGAACGTTTATACCCACGAGCCCTGGTGCATAGAAGGATCCCATCCTGAAAAGGAAAAGAGAAGGACAGGTGCTATTTTTTGACAGGCTGGAAGTTTTTTTTATTTTCAGAACAAGGAAAACAAGTGTTCACGTGGTGTCAAGTTTGCTCTCAAATGAAGTCTTAGTGGGCTGGCTTGTGCTGCCCACGTGCTCCCAGAGGAGAAGCTGCCTGCATCCGTGTTAAGGCACAATAACCATGTGCTGAGGACCAGTGAGGTCTCAGGCCCCTCAGCGGTTGCAAAGAAAGATTTTCAGTTTGTTACAATAATTGCTTGGAGATAGCTTGGAAAATTTCAGGTGAATGTAACCAGCAGGGAGAGATCCCCTTAAATCTGTGGAGTAGTAGTAGGGGAACAGGCAGAAATTTTCAAACCACGGCAAGAGAAGCCTTGCTCCCAGAGGGGAGGTGAGGGTGCTTTGTGCTGTTGCCCATTGCCCCTGGTGCTGCACAGCAGGGCAGAGCAGCTCCTGTTCGCCCTCCCTTGGGGTGGTTTTGGGAGGTGTCTCTCCTGCCCAGCTGCCTCCAGCTGGCTTCGTGCCCACCCTTGCATTGATGTGTAAGCTCATGGTGCCCCCAGAACCCTTTCTGATTTTTTTTCCCCAGTACATGGATCATTTTAATACATTTTTATCACTGGAAAAAAAATAACCTTATAGAAGTGAGGGTGCTGCAGGGTTTACACGACTGGTTTCTGTTTCAGTCATGCCACTGCTACTCCTCTCGGACACGTAAGCTGGCACTTTTACCTTTCCACTTTTACAGTCAAGCACAGAAAGCCAAACAATGAGAAACCAAAATCCAAAGGTTATTCTAGCTGGCTTGGAAGCTTTCTAACTCCACTGGCAGGTTTTCTAAATAATGCAAAAAGCAAACAAAGAAAAAAGGAAATATCTTACCAAATCATTCCCTGGTTGAAGACCAAACCCAAAACATTGCCGCTAATGTCAAACTCTGCATAGGATGGCTGCATGGGGAAAGAAAGGAGAGTGTGTTGTTGCTAGAGGTACCTGCTGTTTGCTGCTGGGTGTAGGGATACTTATTTACAGCTGGTGGGAAGGGGTTCCTGGGAGGGCTCCCGCTGCATGCATACTGCTTGAATGACCAGCAGCAGTGTGGTGAATGCAAAATCGGAGCTACTGTGCTTTGGACTGCTGCTTCTCTCTTGGCTTGCTGAAAATTGGAAAGATATATGGAGGTGCTTAGAGTTGCTCTGTGTTTATCTCTCCCTGCTAATATAAAGCCAGCTGTGAGCAAAGGAGCTGTGGCACGGGACTAGATTTTACACTCCAGCTGGTGTATCTGGCTGTGGACTTACAGTTACAGCCTGGTGAAATATTAAATTTTTAAACAGTGATAATGATGAGCTGGAGAGTGAATGCTATGTCAGGTGTATGTCAGGTGTCCCCAGGTCTTGCAGCAGCAGGCTGCTGAAGAATGGAAACAGAGGGCAAAGGGAGAGAAGTATGACGGGATGTATGGCCTCGTAGGTATCTCATGGCATTTGGCTCAGTGCTAGCCAGTAGTGAAAATACTGCTTTATGTGGAGCAACCTCTCTGGTGTGGGTGCTAATGGTGGTAAATCCAGAACAGGCTGGTCTAATCTATTGACAGTATTTGCTGTTTTATAAATTACTATTCTGTCAGATTTGAAGCTACTGTTTCTTCTACATATATCTGCTTTTGTGGGCCCAAAACTCAGGTGACGTTTGGCAGATTAAACTGTGTGTAAATTTTTTCTTCTACATGTTCTGAAATTTATTTTTTTTTACTGCAATGCAGAAAACGTGGTTCTAAGAAATGATGGGTGATGATCTTGAATGATTGAAATGTCCTGTGCAGTATGTCTGGTTTCCACACAATTTGTGTGTACTTAATACTGTCATCAGTTCATAAAGTTGAGGTTTAAGATGTTTGTCTTGCATGATGAAAACTCAAAAGGACCTCAGTCAGTCTTGCTTAGCTGGCTGCTCACAGTTTTGGGAAAGGATGAGTGCAAGTATTGTTTTCTTTGTTCTTTTGATTCCGGTCCATTTCTACTTCAAACCTTTAACTAGGGGTTAACATCGGCTCCTTTTCCCCATGAAAATAAAAACAACTTTCAATGTTTGCTATCCTCTGCCTTGAGTACTTCTGTGTGAGAATGCTGGATTAAACAAGAGACTTATTCACTATGTACATTAGAAAAACACATGCACGATTGTGCTGGTGCCTGTGGCTAGGCTGGGTTAGATGGCCATTATCAAACCATATTTCACTTATTTTCCATTCCTGGGCCAGGGGGAAAAAACCCCAAACCCTACTTGAGCACCAGTGGAGCAATACACATAGCACCAGGAATAATACAGAAGTCTCCCAAAGATGTAGGAGAAAAAGAGGAGGGAAGCCCATGGTGCTGCTTCTTTCTGTGTGTACCATGGGAGTCACTTGGCATGAATGGAGAGTTTTGCCTCTGCCAGATGACAGAGTGCCAATCTTCTAGTGCTGCCCATATTATGGGCTGCAAATCAACACTACTACTTAGCCCTAATAAATAAGCACCTCGCTTTGCTCCCTCTGCTAACAGTCCAACGCAGGGAGCTCAAAGGCCTACCTGCTGGAGCATGTTAGTCTGGTCATCCCTTGACAGATGCTGAATGGGGTTTGTTTCTCAGTGCAAAATTGCCTCACAGCCTGCCTGGGCTGATGGCATATGCCAGGGAAAAGGAGAGAGAGAAGTGCAGAATAAGCCCTAAAGCAGCTTTTTAAGAATGTCACTGAGAGGTGGAGGATGGCTGGATGGATGTACAGGAAATATTTTGGGGGTTTTTGTTGAGTGGGGTTTTTTTGGTTGTGTTTTTTTTTTTTAATACACTGAGGAGTGTCTGCAGGACAGAAGAGTCTTCCAGTTATTTGTACAATGGAGATATTAAGAATGAAGAAAACCCCATATGATATTTCTAAAGGTTGATTTGAGGAAAGCATCTTAAAAAAATAAATAAATCAAAGATGACTAACAAAGTGAGAGGAGGACATGGCCAGGAGAAGGAAACCAGAAGCTTCAACAAGACCATGATTGTGAGCACATGCAACGGGAGCAAATTCACGCCGCTTGGCTGCCAGGTGGGTCCTCCGAGCTCCGAAATCCCTCAGCCACACTGGGAAACATCCTCTGCCTCCCCCAGAAGAAATAGAGAGTTCCACAAGCAGCAAAATGCCTGTTGTGCTCCAACTCCCTGTGCTTGGCCAGGCCCCTGTAGATACCTGCAAAGCTTCCTCTTTGCTCTTCTCCAGACCGCTCCTGGAAACCCCAGTATGACAGCTAGGCAGCTCGTGCACTGCTATTGATTGTAATCTTGCAAGATATCTCCATATGGCTCTGTCTGAATCCACCTGTTTTTGTCACTCCTTACATGGAACAATAGACTTTTTTCATTATTTTCTTCTGGATTCGTGCAGCTCCAGTACTGGCTGTTTTGGTAATATAGCCTTCATGAACAGCAGAGAGCCCGGCGCTGTTGTGTGTTAGGCGTACACGAGAGGGGAAGGAGCTGCTCCTTGCTCCACTGCAGCAGGAGTAACGCCAGCTTCTAGCATCGATCAGAGGACAGTGCTGTGAGTAACACAGGCTGCTGCCTGTGCAGTGGGCAAGGAACAGGAAGGTCTGGGGCTTTGAGAAGAGGTACAGAGCGGCCCAGAGTTTTGGGGTTATAACAACTGGATGAACATCAGATTAAATTTTTTAACTCAACTTCATATTTTAAAATCCTAAGGTGGGAGAGAGAACTACTTTTTTTGTGGGTTTCGTTCTGAGATGGAACAGATTGATCCAGAGAAGTGATGCAGAGACTACCTACACCAATTAAATAATCAGATAAGATTGGAGGACCACTGGAAGCATTCAAAACCAATTTATAACATTGAACAAATGGCCATAAATTACTTCTATCTGCTCAGCTATAAGATGCTGACTTACAAATCCAGCCTCTAGGTCCCAGCACCAACAGTAATTCACAAATCTGACGAAGCAAGCTCGGATGAAATCGCCCACCAGGATGGTTATGTAGGTCACCAGGATATCAGACACAGTAAGCCTTACGAACTCCTGCAATTTAAAACAAGGAAAAAAAATTAGTTCCTACAATTTCATTAGCGCATTCAGGACGGTATTTTTTGTAAAGCCATTCATCTTTATATGACAGTAATCTACTTCAGAAAAGCATGCCATGAGCAAACTCCCTGCCTGTTTTCAAACGTTCGGCGGTGCCTAAGCCTTACTCTGTGCTTGGGAGCCACGAGCTCTGTTGCAGCCATTAGCCTTGATAGTTGCTGCTAGTGTTATTGACTGCACTGTACATTGTGGCAGCGCATAAAACAGGAGCAGAATGTCAATGCTGCCATAGTGCTGGTTGTGAAACATATGTACACCGAGGGTTATTTTGACTGTACATAGGCCTGCTATAGGGCTCAGTTACGTAAACTTCACCTGGACTTCTGAGGAAATTGCTCAGTTTTAAACCAGAGCTGTGAGGAAGTGTAGAGAGGGCAGATGTGTAAGACAAGAAGGGTAAAATGGCAAGCAGCAGTGAGATTTGTAGGACAGAGATAGCTGGTGCCCTAAGGGTTCAAAGGAAAAGCCACAAGAAAATGTTTAAAAGTCTGAGGGGAAAACCCAAGGATCTGGAGGATGACAGCTCAGCTGCACTGAGGATCAACCCCTTCCAAGGAGTGATGGTGGCTGGTCTTTCCCCACTTGGCAGAAGACTACTTGTCTAGTGAAGACCCATTGGGTGTACACAGCGATGCATAGCCTCGTAGTGTGGTAAAACCTGGCTATTTATATCAGCCAATAAATAATTGCTTTTACTTTTTAAGTTGTGCATAATCTGGCTGCAGAACTTCTTGGTGCAATGTGAAGGTTGTAGGGTGGATTTGTGAGGTGAAACTCTGAGGACTTGAAGGTCACCCTGCATGCATTTCAGAGGGGTTATCTTTGCCTAATTTTGCTCTTGGTCCCCTGGCCTCATGATGCTTTAGAGGTTGGGATGTGTCAGGAGTTCCCTTGAAGTATGTTCTCTGGCTGGGTTTTTCTCATGCTCCAAAGCTGCTCTGCAATGCAAGCTGAAGTGCAGCAATAAGTGGAGAAGACAGGTTTGCTTCAAAGGTACAACTGTGATCTGAATGAAACCATGATGCAGGCATGGCTGCAGCCTGCCTGGCCCTTTGTGCTCTTCATGGCAAGTGGCACGGAGCTGTGCATGCCCTGGGCATTTCCAGCTGGAGTTCTCACCACCATGTCTTGAGAACTGTGCTCAAAAACTTACACTGCCTTGGTGCTGCTATGTGAGAGTTGGGAAAGGAGATGTCACTTGTGAGGAAAAAAATTAATCCTGGAAATGCTAAAAACATCAACAGAAACACCCACCCCAAACCAGCTGAGAGATTGACTACATAATGAGTTCCTTACGATGCCAACGGTTGTCTCCCAGCAGGGTCCCCTGGGCACATCTGCGGGATCAAGGAGAGGTGGGGCGGCAGTGCTGCCGTTCCCCATGGACGAGTTGTGGTGGCCAAGCAGCGTCCAGTGCGTGATGTTCCTCACCACATCCTCTTCAGCCAGCTGAAACAAAGAGACCCACACCCCCAGCTGAAAACATCAGGAAACAGGGGTTTCAGAGGACGTGTTTGGAGAAACCCAAGGTGGTGGATTCCCCTCTCTTCCCTACCAGTTGCCACCCATCATATAAACATCTGCTGGCAACAGCACAGAAGCTCCTTCCATTTCGCCAGAAGCAGGAGAGCAGCAACCCTTCCAGAACAAAAGCAGATGGGGGCACTATGTGTTTTGGGGAGCTAGCAGCCGGCTCCCTGCACGTGGAGCAGCCCAAGATCCTCCAAGACTGCTGTGTGCAGAGGGAGCCTCCACCCGCTCCTCCTTCCTCACTTCGTAATTTTTCAGGGCAGAGCAAACCACCCCAATTCCTCCAATTCTCCTCAGCTTAAAACGGAGTCATTTTTTCTGAGGATCAGTTAGACATTTATCCTTTCCTGCAGTTATCTGCCTGCAACACGCTACCAGGATAATGTTAAAGAGGGGAGGGCAGGAGAAGAGGATTATAAACTATATCCTCGAGGGCTGTGTTAATAGAAATTGAAAATGGTGTCAGACGGAGAAAAAAATCGAATTACCCTAATGTGCCATGATTATAGGAGACAATAACCACTCTTTTTTCAGGACTGTAAAGAGAAGCCGGACACTCCTTGGAAACCCCTCTGGTCAGTGAGTCTCCCAGGGGCGCTGCAGCTGATGCTCTAGAGGACTGGGGACCGGGGAGCGCCTGCTGCAAAGGGGGTTATTGTCCCTTCTGGCTGTGGGGACAGGCTGTGCTCACCCTTGGCTCTGCAAAATGCTAGTAAATGGGGCTTTTGGGCTCAGCTCTTACTTTTTCCTTGACGTCATCCATCAAGGCCAACAAAAATGTATAGAGGTTCCCAAGGAAAAGCGCGAAGATCCGCCCCAGCTGCCATTTCAGCCCAATGCGGGGATGGTAATTTTCTAGTGCAGCAATGGTTTCAAACAACGGAGGGCAAAACATCCCCAGCAAGGACATCACAATTTCAACCTGCCACGTAAGGAAAACGAGATTACTGCTAACAGTAACAACAGCCACTATCTTACTTTGAGCAGAGCAGGGGCTGCCAGCAACTGGTTGGAGATTTCTGAAGCATTTATAAAGGGGAGGGAGCCAAAGCGAGCTCAGCTTCTGGTTTTGCTTAGTGTGCAGGCAGCACCGCATCAGACTTCAGGGCCAGGCTGCACAGCTTGCTCTTGCAGGAGCACTTTTGCTGTTATCTCAAAGGGATGAGCTCTGAAGAATTTGTTCCCTGTCAGTACAGACTCATGAATATTTAGGTTCTTCAAGACCCTCCTAATACTGCTTACATCAGCTCTGAGGTTCTTATTTTAGTTTTGGAAGCTTGTGCGCATAAAGATAATTAGTCGATGCTAATGTTTATTTTCCACATTCAGCACTTTGCTTTTGCAATAGGCAGTGAAGGATTTGAATGGAAGTACATCAACGACTTAGTTTTGCAGCTCAAGAAAATAAGTCTTAGTAATATTTTTGTTCCTCTCGATGGTGCGAGATGCTAAGTTGTACTGTGGTCAATGAGGTTGTTGGCAAGTCAGTGTTTGCTCAGGCATGACTTGCAGGCTCTACGGCTTTTTACAGCTCTGCAGTGCCTGTTGGCCTGAAGGCAGCTGTGTCTGTACAGCTGCTGGCAGGGTCTGACTCACAGGTCTCTTTTTGGTGTGCTTTTCTTTCCAGGAGAGGAAACGGTACCCAGAAATGTGTATATTCAGATCTCAAGATACCACCAGAGAAGTCTCAGCCATTAAACTTTTTTTTGTAAATAGAATTTTTTTTCTTTGGGAAAAGTTCACTGAAATAAATCAAAGGATTGTGAGACAGTGCCATCTTGCTAATGTTTTCTGAGGGAATTATGAAAATGCATGGTTTTGAATTTAATTTGGCTTTGATATATAAATAAATGATAATGTATTATATATTATAATTAAACCTTTCCACAGGTTGCAGCAATTTTTTTTTTTTTTTTTGGTGAAGATCTTTCAAGATTTGAACTTCTCATTCCAAAATCAGACACAGAAAAATTTTGACAACTGAAATTTTTCTGCGGATTCTAAAGTCTTTTTCCTCTAACTCAAGATAGATGATAAAATTCTGAGTTTAGCGTTATGTCTGTTCATGGACATTTTTAACACCCAGAGAGCGTCCTCACACAACAGAGCTTGTAAGTGTTAATATGCTACTCGAGGTAGATTCTTTAGAAAATGGTCAGTGTTGTATGTGCTGAAGACCCATTGACTTATATGGTGATTTATTATAAGACTATTTTCCCCCTTCTGCAGGAACGGTTAATTTGCCCTGAAAGCTCTCAATAAGACCAATGTGCTTCCCAGCTAAAGCAAGTACAAAGGTACTTAAGGGGGACTTTTGGGCTCTGGTAGGGGATCCTGCTGCCTTGGGTGCTGTACTCAAGCTGTGGCAACAATTAGCTGATCTCCAAAGCAAATTATCACAACAGAAAATTGGAAGCAAAGTTCCCTTACCTCATTTCTTTCATACCACCCAACATTTTGCATTTTGGAAAACGTCTGGGAGCGTTTCACCACGAAATAAATGAGGTAGCCGCTCCCACACAAGCAACATATGATGAGGACGTTGGCCAAAACCCGCAGGAACCTCCTCAGGTGGATGTTCTCATCCTTGTTGCTTTCTTGCTCATCCACGATAGACTCCTGAAAAAACAGGGGTGCTCCCAGAACTGGAGTGAGTATCTCACAGCATGGAGCCTAAGGCAACATCTGATGGTTTTCCATCCTATGAAATGCAATCCCATGCTGTTCTGGCTATATTGAGCTCGGTAATTTGTGTTAAGTTCAAACTAAGCTTCATACAGGCATCCCAGTTTGACTGAAAGACATCAAGTGGCAAACAGCTTGCCACGTCCCCAGGGAATGTGGTGGGGAATCACACTCTGAAATGAAACAAACGTTTTTCAAATCCTAAAAAGGAGGTTAGGGTGACCCAGGGCACGGGAGCTGGAGCTGCCATGGATCAGTGCCATGCCCTGTTTGTATGGAGAGATGCTGTACAGGTACCCAGGTTTCCCCTTAAACCTCTGCCGTGGCAGGCCCTGGGAGCATCCCCAGAAGCAGAGAGAGACATGCCTGTTAGGGTTACCTTGAAGCTGGTGGTGATGGATGCGAACTTGTTGTCCGCTGTCTCTGGGTTGCCTATGAGGTAGTCCCAGCTGGTGAACATCTTCCAGCTGAAAATGAAGTTCTCATCGTCCCCATCTGCTGTACTTTCATTGGCGTTGCGTGCCATCCTGCGTAAGGATGTGTGCGGTGACAGGGTCAGACAGTGTTTCACTGAGCCACCACGTTTCCTCCAGCTTTGCAAAGCAGCACCAGTGGCTTGGGATTGCTGGCAGGTAAGGAAGGAGCGGGGTGACCATTCTTAGGGTTTGGGTGTAACTGTCTAACACGTGCCATCGGGCTTCAAGTTTAAGGAGAACTGAACTGTTAAATGGGGTCTTCAGGGATATACAGGTCTTGTATTAAAAACTGTAATGTAGAAAAAAACTAGCATATGTGATTAAAGAGGTTAAGGATTGGTTCCACCAGCCAATCCATGAAGAAAGTCTATTTACAGTACTTCTGTATCCTAGGCTACAGTATATGGTTATGGCTACCTTTAGTTAGTTAAATTTATTCAGAAACCACTGGTGCTGTCCAATACACCTGCTGCAACACAAAGTTTTAGTGAGACTTTGGTAGATGCACAATGCTGGAGCCAAAGAGCTTGCAGCAAGTCATGCAGGGAGAGAAAGAGGATTATTCTTGTTAATCAGCATGGGAGCAGATATGGCTTCTGCTGTTGCCTCTCTACTATTTGATCCCTGAAATCCTTCTGTAACTCCCACTAGAGTACCTAGTACCAGTCCCTCAAGGAAAGCAAGACAACAGATGCTGCAATTTCATGGCAAATGTACAGCAAATCCCCATATCCCACCCCAGCCAAAGGCTCAAAAGGCTCTTTCTGCTGCACACCAATAGGGCCTGTTTCAGCAGTGATACAAATCCATGGGCTTATCCTTTCTTGTAAAGGAAGGAGAACCTTTGCATGGTATGTCCTTCAGGCAGAGACAGGTGGTTTTATTTTTCTTTTATTTTTGGCTTTGCAGAGACTGTCTCAGCAGCAAGAAGTGCCTCTGCTGCATCCTCGGTGCCCTGGGGCTGCTGCGGGGGCCTCACCAGTGCTTGGGGACAGTGCACCAGGAGCACAGAGGCTGGGCCCCCGCTTTAAAACTCCACTGATTGGTTTAGGGACACATCAAAACCAGTCTGGTGGCGTCTGGCTCTTTTCCATACCCCTCGCACAATCTGTGTGACTCACATTGGTTTTCAGGACTGGTTTTTTTTTGCAATGAAAGGATCCTTTGAAGTTTACTGTAAGTAAACTCCTCCGTCGTGTACAAAATCCACCTGTTTCATGGCACTTTAGTAATGTTGGTGGAAAGGTTAAAGCAATCCGGAGAAGAGGAGGAGGAAGAGGGATGGAGAAGGAGATGGGAGGGTTCAAAATAATGCTTGTGAGCAGATGGCTAAGGCAGGGGGCTGCCCAGGTCCCCCAGCCGGCCAGAGCCAGGGGTGGTGGGTGCTGAAGCCCCATGCATGAACACAGCAGGCACGCAGCCCCTCTCACCTCATGCTCCCCCCGTCATCTAGCCAAAGCTGGACAGAGCCCTGAGCCATGCGCTTGGAGGGGAACCCAGCTGCAAGGCACAGCTGGGTGGATTTTGCAGACAGAGCAATGCCAGCTGTACTTACGATCTTATAACAACCATCAGGCTGTAGCCAAATACGCTGATCCCAACCATGAAATACGCCATCGGTAGCCTGTATTTTAACCAGCCAATTGTTCGCTGGTTGTTGTAGTAGCCATAAAAGAGTGCTGAGTATTTGATATAGCCCTGGAGGAAAAGCAAAAGCAAACCTTTGCATAAGCTGTGCAGCTTTTCTTCTGCAGGAAAGAAGTTTCTGGTCAAAACTGGAGATTTAAAACAAGGAAAAAAAAGTTAGAGGAATTTTTAGTGTCTTATTTTCATCTGCTTGATGCCCTGTCACCTTTGAGATCCATCCTCCTAAGATGTTATACTCTGAGGAGAGGGGAGAAGAGGGACAGCACGTCAGAGGATACTGGCTCAAAACTGAAATGTAGTTTTTATCCATCACTGTTTCATTCCTCCCAGAAAAAAACCCTCATTGCTCTTTGTGACTGTAGCCCACCTGCTTCTCTAAGCCAGTATCAAACACTCAGATCTTGTACAAATGCTGTAGCAAAGGAGTTTCCCACCATGATACAAAACTTTTCCTTTCAGCTAGGAGGCAGCTGATGCTCGGTACCCTGCAGATTATTTCCTTTTACTGGCTACCACCAGCAGAGCAAATGTAACTAAAGACTAAAATCAAAGCATTTTACTTTCCTGTGGAAAGCAGAGCTTCGATGCAGTATCAACCATGTTGTCTCAAGGAGATTTATTTTTTTGCTGTACAAACTGTTGGACATCCAATGAGTGTGCAGATCTCCTAATCTGCATTAGCAATTTCTCCCTGTTTTACTGTTTTATCTCGTTCAAGCTGATGTGTGTCAGTGTGTATGGTTCTTCTCTATTTTTTTGCCTGTCATCTTTCAGCCCATAAGTTAAAGAGCAGTTAAACAGTCTGGCCATGATAGTTGAGCAAGCTCCCCTCTGATCAAGCCTTTGGGAAGACCCATACTGAGACATAACTTGGAGCTCATATCAGAGGCTGTGTAATGGATCTTGTGTACAGTCATTGAATAATTTACATGGGAAGGACCTCTGGAGGTCACCTAGTCAAACCCGCTGCTCAAAGTAGAGCCAATTTCAAAATTAAGTGCTGTGGCTCAGGACCACATCCATCTGACTTTTGAAGATCTCTAAGGATGAAGATCCCACAACCTTTCTAGGCCTCTCTTCCAGTGTTTGACCACCTTCATTTAATCAATTAGACTAAGCTCCCCCAAAGCACTAGGTCCTTCATTCCTAACCTAACATAAAGCTTTGGCATCCCTTGGTGCCACATGAGCTGCACGTTTACCTGCACGGAGCGCAGTGCTGCAGGCACAGGACAGCTCTGGGGGTGTTTCTGGCAGCGCTGCTGAGCCGCTCGCGGAGAGGCAGCAAGCCCGGGACTGGCACACCGCAGCACGGCTGCGGGGGCTCATAGAGAGTTATATCTAACGTGTGCTGGGCAGGTGTGATGAAAAGAGCCACGTAAAATATAGTGTTCCCGGAAGGCACCAGTGAAGTTTTTTTTTTTTTCCTTAGGTTGTAATCCCAAACCTTTGTCTTGATTCATCAAATGGTGGGGGCTGAAAAATGAGTTCCTCTGCTCACATCATCCAGTATGTTCTTTAAACTCCTTTTGTGAGACGTGGCGTCTGGTGTCCAGGTGAGATTTATTCCTTTCTACTCCTCTAGAAATCTATGATGTGACCTCCTTGCTGTCAAAGCATACATTTCCCCAGCTTCTCTTTCTTGCGATGTATTTTTCAGGATCACAGTACTGACTGCGTTTTATGCCCACTCTGAAATATGTTTCCCTGCTGCACCTCTCCTGTGGAGCGCGCTGAAATAAGTGTCTATTCATTTCCAAAGGGCAAGCCTCTGGGAAGGGCTTCATTTGACATCTTCTGGCTGCAGGTCATATAGGTGTACATTAATGCCCTATAGCTACAGATTGCTCCTCAAGCTTGTGTGATTGCTCCCTGGTGTCAAGCAGCCAGGGAGTGGGTGTGGGATGGGGACCTGTGTGGCAGAGGGGTTCAGAGGATCAAGGCCTTGGTGACAGCAGGGGAATGCAGACGCATGTACCAAGCCACAGGCAGGACACTGGCAGGCCATGGTAGCCAGCCTTTCATGCAATGGTACAGCCTTATTCCAGAGTGTATGTCCTTACTAATATGTATATAGTTTATGGTCTCCCAGATAAAATCAGCAGCTGCAGTTCAGCAACAGTCCTGCAGGGTTATTTTTTGTTTGTTTTGGGTCTTATTTGGTTGTGGGGGTTATTTTTGGTTGTTTTTGTTTGTTTGTTTGTTTGTTTGTTTGTTTTTCTGGATGAATGAGTTTAAATGCTGCTGCTCGTATTTTACAGCATGCTGCTCAAATGAGCTTTTCATTCAGTGCAACGTTATTCAAAATGTTACTAATTCACCTCTGAATTTTGGGTTCTGGCAAGTGGGTGAAAGTGCTGGGAGAGCAACAGCTGAAAGGATCCTTGGCAGAAAATGGGTAGTGGATGAATGTCTGGCCCTGTCAAGTTCCTGGACACACCAGTATTTGAAACTTAATAAATTAATTTAAATAGTCTGGCTTACATTAGTTACTGAGAGGAGGGGGTTAGCTAAGGAAACGATGATGGTATTTATTACAGAAGGATGGGGTCCCATGCTTGTAATATGTGGCCCAGCATCAACAAACATTTAAAAAACATTTTCAGATCCCAAGGTATTAGCCACAGCAGAATGTCACCACCCCCTGCACATATATTTTTCTTTTTTGTGTCATCCCCTAAGAACGCTTAATTGCTTTGGCCTAAATCTTCAAAGGCAAAGAGTAACTGGGGTGGGGTGTGAGCTGGGCTGCAGCCAGGCACTGGCAGGCTGCTGGAAACCTGGGCTTTCCCTTTGGGTGCAAGTCCTAAACTTTGGTTCCAGCTTCAGGCTCATACTGGTATTTCAGGGCACCGGGGATGCGGGGAGCAGTCCCCTTCCCAAGGTTATGAGCAGCTTCAGTGGTACGGCAGGTGCTCCCTGCCCATGAGAGGACCTACAGCTCGAAGTCACCTTCTGGCTGCCTGGTCAGGAGCAGCTCCCACGCCTGACCTGTGTGCTGGCTGCTGTTCTGGTTGGGAGTAAAATGGCTCTTGTGCATAAACAATACTTTGGGTTTTTTTCAGAATAAAATTCTATATTATGAATGCGCGATGATGATCTAAATTTCTATAGATTGTTCTAGATACATTTAAAATACAGCAGAAATGTATTTATTGGGTGTTTTTTCCTCTGAAAAAGGAGCTTTTTTTGCCTGACTTCATGAGGCAACTATGTGAATGTCATTTAAGTGACATCGGGGGGCAGTTTACATAGTCACCTGCTTCTACTAATGCTCGTAGAAAAAAATAGCGTTGGCTTCTTGCGCTTCATGAATAAAAATACTGTGTAGGTGAAAGGACATGCGGCTCCTAAATTGGCTTTAACTTTCTGCAGTGTGGAACTGTATAATTCCACTGGCCTTAGTGGATTTTACTTTGCCCTGTTCCACCTCAGTGACTGTATACAGACCTGTTTCAGGTGGTGTTAGCCAGCTGTGTTGGGATGTGATCTGTCCCCTTTGGAATAAAAGTGCATCTCCTTTGATCCTGCACACCTGAGAAATATATGTCTGTATGTGTTTGTGTGTACGCACATGTGACAGACCATCCAGCACATTTATATATGTAAGTGGTTCAAATCCATATGCAGGTGCCTGCATGAGCACATGCTATTTTGGCCATAAATCTCTGGAGATCCACAAAGATTTTGTGGCAGCAGGTGTCATCATCTTCTGGAAGAAATAGGTGCATTGCTGGTTTATCTTGGAATAAATTCATCCCTGTAGTGCCACTAAATTCTGAAGGGTTTTAGGAGGTATTCAACTGATCTCTTATGATAAATGCTCCTGTGCTTACCTCAAAATCCCAAAGAACTGAAAAATCCATAGCTGTTGCTTGTTCAGCCCGGGGTACAGTTTTCCTTGGCATGCTCCCATATGGCATTCCCATCAGGACCTGGTGAACATTAATAATAGTGATGCATATATAGTATAACACATTTTACAGTGTTTTGCAGTTTGTTTTTTTCTTAATGAGTCCCTTTTGGTTTGCTTTTGGTTGGTTTTCCTTTTTCTTGATTTTAATATATATTTTATTCCTCAATACCAGACCAGCAGTTTAAAATATTTAGAATTAACTTCACCCAAATAACCAGAGGATTTCTCTTTCCCTGGTAACATCCATTGCACAGGAAATATTTTGCCAAGGAACTGTATCCCTCAATGAACAGCTCCAGTTTAAATGTCCTTAGTTTAGCAAGAAGTTCTTTGCTTGAACTTCACGGGTCTAATGCAATAAAGGGATTAGTTTTATCTATTTATGCAGGACTCCTCCTTCGAGAGAAGTCAAGAGCACTGGGTTGATCTTGCAGTATATTTTGTATTATATAGTCTTGAATTGAAAAATGATCTCAAGGTGAGGTGAAGAGCAGTTAGGTTTGAGCAAAAAACATATGGCAAGATGATGCAAAGACCAGTTTTCATGGCACAGCCTCTCCTGATAGCACCACCCAAAGCAGGTCTTGCAGCAAGTCCAATGGCTATTGAAGTCCAAAGAATGTCCAGGGCTATGGAGAGTTAATAATATATTTACAAGCAAAGTCTGACTGGTGCCTATACCAAAATATCTCATTAGTATTCATAGCCTACAAAGGTCCTAGCATATAATCTATCACTTATTTTTTAGGGCTATCTAATTAATTTCAAAATCATTTATGAACTAAATGTTTATTGCCTCGCTATTCTCCATATTGTAACAGCTCAGTAGGCAATGAGTAACAGTATGCATACTTTAAAGACGAAAGCTGTTTAGTCTTCTACCATATGCATAGTTCCATACAAAATACATTTGTATTGTTCAGTGCTAATGGTTATGTCTCTTCACCCTGGGAGGAAACAGAGCTTTCACTTTCCATAGTATGAGCAACCACATTAAGGAGAACAAAAGCATAGTCCTCAGGAGAGACTCTGTGCTGCATTTTTGCTCCATAAAAATCTGCATTGAACAGAACAGATGCCACTGTCTGCAGATTGCACAGCCTTTAAAGACTGCACTGAGTAATTTAGCTGGGGCTGTAATGGCTACATTAAAAAATTCTTCAATAAACATTCATATAAAGTTGGCTATGAGATCCTTTCCATTCTCCAAGAACAGCGAGAAATAGAAAAACTAAAAATAAAACTGTTCCTTGTGAATCATCGGAATTAGCGGTACAGAAAAGAGATATTTCCCAAACAAATGTTAGTTGGCAAAGTGCTCGGAAATCGTTCTTTCCCTCCACAGCTTCTCCTGGGGGGCTGTGCCCCTCAGAGGGCTCAGGAGCAGGGAGTCCTTAATCACCTGCTGAGCACACCCTTTCTCTTATGGCTTTTACGGACCTGAGCTTGTACCTAGGATTCATAGGCCATGTTTTTCACTTCAGTCAAAATGTAAAACTAGCCTTAAATTAGCTTTTTGAACTCCTGTTTTAGCTGCTGGGTTGGCAGGAGCTTTGATAGCATTTTAGGTATCCTGATTTCAATCTGACTTTTGCTCCTGTGTCAGTAACAGTCTTGTAAGTTGTTCTTTGTAAATTATTGTCCTTATACATTTCATTTTTCTAAAGCACTGTTTGTGCTATGAATTCCATGTCCATGTAAAGCAACGGGTGAGATATTACAGAAAGGAGAATTAAGCATTTACCTCTGGAATTATAACTAGTCCAAATATTAACCCAAAAAGGACAAGATTCACTCCATACATCCACCGCAGAAATATGAAGTAGGAAGCGACTGAGGAGCCAAAGTGACCTTAAACCAGAAGACACTTCATCGTTAGGAGTTTAGAAAGGTTAAACTGTTCCCAGCAAGATCTGCACCCCTTTACCCTCAGGACTTCCCAGCGTGTTGCCCCAGAGCTTCCCAAGAGTCCCCACTGCTGATGTATACAGCAAAGCCCAGAGCTGCCCACCGTGCGTGCTCCTCGTTTGGCTCCGGTGCCAGGGGTGAGTGGGGACTGGGGACCAGGGGGCTGGAGCGTTTTTTGGACTGTCTTATAAAACAGCTGCCACTGTACAGCAACTTCCACTTACTCTCCACTTCTTTTATCTTCATCTCCCAGGGTATGCACTGGGTTTTAAAATTGTCAAAGTCCCTCTTAAACTTCACCCATTTCTGAAACAAGACAACATGGCAGTGAGCAGAGAAGTGCAAAAAGATTGTTTCACCTGCACAGTTTCTAACACCAGGGCTTCGTGGCATTGCTACGCGGGGGTGTAAAGTCCCAAGCAGAAACTCTGGTCTGATCTTTTGGACTGTTTCAGAAACTGCCTCCAATCCAAAATCCCTCCTCCCCAAATTGTTCACCTTTATTATCTGAGTTTTAACCTTCCCAGGCTTTTGGAAAGGTGCAGTTGTGCTAGGGGTTTACCGTATTATATAAGGGTGGAAAATTCAGACCTAACTCTGGATTGAAAGAATTGATGTGTAACCAACTCTATTTAAAACAAAAAAAGGCTTTGATAAAATACTGAGCTTGAATCCTTCCTCATCAAATCGGTGCCTAATTTCCCATTGATTTCATCCTCTCAGGCCTGGCTCCCTTTTTCACTTCTCAATATAATCTCCATGACAACATGCAACTTGGCTACCAACTTCAGTCTTAAACGCAGTCATCATTCTCCCTGTTATCTCCTCATTACTGGGAAAGATGACATTTCACAGGAGTCCATGGGGCAGTGCAAAGGTTCAGCATGGCCCCTCTCCCCTTGAGGGGTACCTTGTCTCGCTGATCAAGGTTTTGGAGGTTGCAACCAGAAAGACGTGGTTTTCCCTGCTCCTGCAAACCCTCCCTTGCTTCAGGGATGGTCACAGTAAGATTCAAGGCAGGAGGGGGGAATTTTCTCCTGTTCTTTCTGTAATATTCATAGGTTTGAAGCTGGCTAGTATTTTTTGGAATGTGGACAGGAAGTTTTATTCTGATTTCCTGGTGTCTCTTTTGCCAAATACAGGTTAATAAACTCTACCAAAGATGTGCTGAATACATAACCAGGCACCCGAGCTTTCCCCTGGCATCTTTGTAGCACTTACCTTTGCCATCATCATCTTATATGCGTACAACTTCTTGCCCTTCCCTTTTCCCAGAGCTCCTTCAAACTTCTCTACAAAAGCTTGTGCCTCCCTAATTGGAAAATAAACAAGCAGGTTATTGAAACAGCAAAGAGGTCTAGCTTTTTCACCTCTGCCTGCACCAGTGGGAAAGCAGCTGTGCTCGTGTGGAAGTGGGGGCTTGGTCTCTCTCCACACCCTGTGCTGCACCTGGGGTTCTGGGTACTGTCTGCTGGTGGTGTTGCTGTGCCATGCAGAGCTTATGTGCCCACCTGGGGCTAGTAACAGGTCCCCAAGCACTCATGTTCATGCAGAGATGTGCCCCACAACTTGTTCCACACTTCTTCCTGGATGTGACCAAGACCCCGCCTGTTCCTCTCACTCCAGAGCCCTCCCACCCCAGCATGCCTGCTATAATTTCTCTCTCCTAGTGCATCGGCCAAGGAGAAATGACATTGTCTAGTGAAGCAAACTCCAAAAGGATGCAGAATTTCCCTCCATGAACACCTCCTAGGATAAATATCAGAGATGTGCAATTGGCCCAACAGGATAATCTCAGTGCCAGAGAAAGGAGTGTACGCTAGGCAGGAGTACAATCAAGCCGCAAATTCAAATTAGTTTTAGAATAGAATTTCTAATGGAATACAGAGAAAAGAACCTAGGTAGATGCTGTTAGAGTATGTTGAGTTTGTGAATAAAATTTCATTGTATATTGGTGTTGCTAATACATTGTGAGAAAAGATGAAATTTCAGGAGTTGGGAAGTCTTTTGCAATCCTAAACCTGTGGGAAAGATGGACTTGACTTGGTAGAAATAGTTGGCTAGTTCAGCCTGTAACTGTGGGAAAATCACCTGTGAGTTTATTTGCAAACCTGAAGTGAGATTTCTAAGTCCTGAACATACTATTCACTCTCTTTGTGTTTCACATTTCTCATCTGCTCGGTGGGGCTAATCATTTCTTCTCTCAGGGCTGAGCTTGTGCAGCCAGATTAACTAATGAATGTACAGCACTTGGAGCCTTTCCGGAGACCCCTGAACAAGAATGCAACAATTTTGTTTAGGTTCATTAGCAGGTGGTAATGTTTGCCATGGTTCAGGAATAAGATTAAAGGGTGGAGGTATGTTATAAAACATGATCCTAGGCAGAATTTTAGCCAGGATCCTACACCAAAGGGAAAATATGTCAGAAATAATACTGCTTTGCTTTTTTTTTTGTTGTTTCCTCCCTTTTCTTTTCTTGCAGAACTTTGGACTTTTAGGGTCATAAGATTTTATTTGTAATGAGCTCAGGTTCGTAGCATGCCTGTGAGATAGAAAAGCTGCTCTAATACAGTTTCCCTGTGTAGATCTTTACCCAGACTTTTTTAGAAATAATTGGCAGTGTTCAAGGCTCCTGATTTTAATGGACAATGGAGCAGGTCTTGGCCTTCAAGGTGTAAAAGAGAGAAGATGAAACACACAGGCCTTCACAGCCTGGTCACTGCAACTCTGAGCAGCTCCTTGGCAAACATGGAGAGGGGCGTCACACCTCCCCCAGGGGCTGTACATGCCTTGCAATGCTATTTTGAAAGCTTTCCTGGTAGAAGGGAGTTTCAGGGGATTTTTAACCAATAGAGCCAGGATCTGAATCATTGCTTCAACATGGGAATAGTTTGTTATGAGCCATTCCCTGCTGACCTGTGGATTTTGATTTCCTTGGTCTGCCCTGCCCTGCTGCCCCCGTTGCTCTGCACTAAGGGGTCTCTGCAGCCGCCTGAGTTCTTCCCACATTCAGCATGGGCTGGGTGGCAGTATTATCTTTGCTCCATAAACCTCTGCAAATAATACAGCATTTTTTCCAAGCAGCCCCATGTCAGGAGTGCGAAGTAACATGGCACTTTGCTGCTCTGATTTCTGTTTGACAATGGGCATTAATAAGCAAACCAGGCACAGAGTTTGCTTTAACAAGTAGCCTGACAGTAGCGAGTCATTTGGTTTTAAATACAAGGGTAGGATGACCTGGCCATGGATATCAGTTGAACAGATTTGCACTTTGTCCGTTCTTTGGTTACAGAGGCTGAAAATCAAATTCCTCATTTTAACTCTGATAATTTAAACCCAGACAGGCTGACCAGGCTCTGCCGGTCACTTATGATGGGACTGGGGTGTTACAGTAGCAGCAGCAGACATGCAATTTCTAGGAAAGGTAGTGCGCATCCGGCCATCAGAGATGACCCAGGGGTGTGGGTTCCTGGTGTCATGGGTTACCTGAGCACCGAGAGCTTCTTCACCATTCTCCAGGGCTTGTTCCTCATGGTGGAAATCAGTTTTTTCTTTTGCTCCACCTGCTCCATCAGCATTGCAAGCTCTTCCTCTGACAGCGACTCCTCGTCAGATGAGTTGGAAGAAGCAGAAGAAGTACTGGGAGAGACACAAAATGAAGGGCACAAAATAGAAAAACTGGCAAGAGTTAGAGGGAAGGTCTTGCTTGGGGTGGGCACAGTGCTGGTGGGCCCCAGGGATCCCACACTGATGTGAGCATAGTGCCTCACTACCCCCCGGCTTGGTGTGATGCCAGCACGGCCCCTTTGCACTCAGGGCAAGGCTGCTTCCAGCCAGGATAATGAAGAGGCAATTGCACTCCACCATAACTTGCCCAGCACTGTGCTTTGGACCATGCTTCAGCTACAGTAGCATCGCTTAGGGGTACAGCTGGCTCTGGAGAAATGTTTTTCACACCTTCAGAAGGAAATGGAAGATATGGAGAGAAGCAGGGGGCTGGGACAAGCAAGATTTGGAAGAGGAAGAGACTTGAAAACATAAGAGATCCATATTAACCTAAATGTTTCCATAGACCAACTAAACAAATGTGCCCAGATCTAAGTCGCTCAAGCCGTCTTGTTTAAGAGTGCTTCTCTGCCCCTGGCTGTAGGTTTTAGGACTCCACTGCGTGCACGGATCTGATCCTGGTTGAGAAAAGGTAATGACAGAAGACTTTGGAAGCAGTTTGGTTGTGTGGCATTTTACACTACTGTTTCCCACTGTTGTATCTCTTTTGGGAGAGCAATAGTTTATTCACAGTCTATTGGTTTTGTAGTTCTGACTCATACACCACTGGCACATCTGCTACCCCTGCCAGTCTGACATAAGGCACCACACTCAGGGATTGTTTAATTACCTGTTTTTCCTGTCTGTCTTCTGTTTGTTCTCCCCCCCCTTTCCTTTCTTGTTTGTTTTCTTTACTTTGTTTGCTGACTCCTTTTGATCTTTGGTAGGAGCCTTTTTGCCTGTCTCTCTTGGCTGAATTCCTTTCTCTCCCACCTTTTTTCCATCACTATTATTTCTTTCGTAGTTTTTTCTCCTAGAGGCTCTGTTTTGTTCACTACAACTGTCTTCCTCTTTGCTCTCATCTTCTTCTTTGTCATTCTCTTGCTTTTTCCTTTCAAGTCTGCTTGCTCTGCCAGTTTTCCTGAGGGGCCGTTTCTTAGGTGTCTTGTCCTTTACTTCATCTTCTGTAAGGGATAAAAAACAAGTACTTTGGGAAATCCATGGCAGCAAAATAAGGATTCATCAGAGAAGTGCAGGCAGCCAGGATGCCTGATACAAACACTAGCGATGTCACTGAGCAGATGTTTGTTAACCTGGAGGGGCTTTGTGTTATGCCCTGTCCAAGAATCGCATCCAACTCTTCAGTTCTGCAACTCCAATTTAATATAGTATGCCTCGTTTTAGCACATCAGTGACCTCTATGTGACCATAAGAAAACTGGAAATTAGTTACAAATGCAGAAGTCTATCCATCACAGAGCACAGACAGATACCTTGCCAACCTGTAACCACACCAGAGCAATGGAAACAGAAATTGCAGTTGGTTATACAGCATGTAGTTTACTTGTTGGTGCAATGTCCTTGAAAGATGTTTCATTTTCAAGGCTGGGAATGGAGGTCCTTTATTTATATAGAGAAAAGGTACAGCTTAGGCAGCACCCGGTTTTGTTTCTCCGATTTTTCTTTTATATGGTAAAGTCTGTATGCAGAGGAGACAAAACCCAGATAGTCTCTGATTCATGTTTCATTCTTACTGGCATTGCAATCCAAAAAAATCTTTTGTTCAGAAGTCAGAACTGCTTCCAGTTTGAAGGATTGAAATGAAGCGTGATTTAGTTGCAGAATATTATGGAAAGGGGAAAAAAACATTCAAAAAACCCCAAGCGTCTCCATCCCATTTATGACTAAGTACATTAAAATCGAAAGTAAGTTTTCCAGAGTCTTTCGGCTTCCAATTATCCAAAATTTGTGGCTGATGAAAATAAAGTGTTCAAACAAAAAATGTATAACTTTGGCATTGATTTTTTTCCCCCAGGGTTGGAAAAATTGCAATGGAAGAAGGACATTTTACTAGAATGGGATCCAGAGTCAAAAATGAGCAGCCTAAAAGGTGAGGAAAATAGAAGAAAAAGAATTTGAGTATCTGTATTTTTCTTTTGGTGAAAAGTTAGAAATCAGTAACAAGCAAATAGTTTTTGCTTGCTAGTGGTAAAAAAATAGTGGGTGGTGGTTGTCACACTTGTCACTGGGAATGAGAAGGAGCTTTCAACTCATTTCTCAGGAGGCATTAGGTAGGTTTCAGTTACTATTTAATGGTCCTACTCAGCTGAATTTCAGTTAGTGATCTAGGTCAAAGTACCGCCTACCCTCTTTGGGAAAATGTTCATTTTGGGCAGCTAGCTATCATGGTTTTCGTTTGCAAGCTATCAAATGTTAGGTTAAATGTGGAGCATTCATTTGTTACTTTTATCTTATTGCCTTGTTTGCCTGCATGGAAAAGGTGGATATGATTTACAAAAAAAATCCCTGTCATTTTCTAATTACTTTTTCACATTTGATGGATCATACAGACACAGTTGTGCATAATTTTTGCAGTAGCATCTACATTCATATCATATGATCTTATCTTTATTTATTTAGTGTTACAATTCTACTCCCAGTTAATTCTCTTGTTTATTATGCATACAGGGTTAAAGCTGTTTTTAATCCCGTCACTTGTTCTTCCTGATTTTCCTCAAAGCCATCAGTCTGCCTCCAATCAATTTTCATTTTTATCTTCTCATGGCCATGATTAGTCAAGGCATCAGTGTGTTATGGTCTAAGCATTACAGCGAGGGCAAGCAGGACCTCGGCATGGTCCAAAGCGGTCTCAGCCCCACATAGGGTGGTGTTTTACTGCAGTGCCCGGTTTACTAGAGATGAGTGCCAAGGGACGTGGGCTCTGACAGCCTCCTACTCTTGAAGCGTGGATGAAAGGGGACAGACTGCTTAAGAATGGTTGTTTATATATCACTATTGTAAGTCAAACCTCAAGGGAAAAATCCGTTTGCTTAAGAGTATCTCAGGAAACGGTTCCTGTTGCAGAGCAAGTCACAAGCCAGAGAGAAAAAAGAAAAGGCATCACCTCTTGTATTTCAAACAAGACCACATTTTTTAATCTCTACATTACCTTCACTCTCTGCGTCACTTTCGACTTGTCCATCAATCTCTATTCCAGCTGCAAGACAAAGAACAAAGAGTAATTGCATTTGTTGCTGGGATTTACACATGTGATGCTTTACACAGCTAGCCCTTAAGTGCCAGCTGAGCTTGGCAGAACATCAGTTATTGATCATACATTATATTCTTTTCCTACAGCGATGCTCTTACTATTTACTTTAGTTTGGCAGACGGACAAAATTTCCCTGCACGAGCAAACTGAAATTGCATGATCCTTGAGAGATGCAAAATGGTGTGCTTGGGAAGTCCAAGACATTTTGTCAAGTATTTGGCAGCATCCAAACTGGAAGGATCTCATAGTGATACCAACCATCTTCCATGATGACCTGTAAAGCACATTTCTTTTTCTTCCCCATGACAGCCTCCCGTCTTTTGCACAGACACTGTAGCTGCTATGCTGCACATGCACGCCCCAGTCATACACAGGTTACTCTCTCTTCCAGTGCCCATGTGCTTGTCTCCTTGGCATTGCAGACAGATGGGTACATCCAGCTGCCGGTGACCTCTTGCTTGTGAGCCATGTGGACAGGGGAGGGCAGAGAGGGGTGGGAGAGGCAGGGAAGGCTCGGGCTCTGCCTCAGCCCACCCAAACACTTTCCCTTTTGCTCCCTTCTCCCCGTGAAAAAAGCACCTGTCGGCATTACATTGCATTTCATTATTTAAACATGAAGGAAAGCCCTTTGGTGGATACTTGGTGGTATCGTATGAAACACAGACACAAGTCACGTCTGGTTCTGACATAAGCATGTGGCTGGAGGTTTTGAAAGGATCAATTTTCTTAATGCCATATTCTTTACTGACCTGCGTCAATCTGTGTAACCCTGTTACTCATTCTCCTGCGCCTTATTAAACCTCTCAGTTGGTGCCCCTTGGGACACAGCTGTGGGTCGCTTTTTGTCCTCCATAACTGTCCTTTGTAGGGGACTCCTAAGCTAATAGATGCAGCAAGGAGTCAAGACACTGGGATCTCTCTTTCCTTTGCTCCTCTGTTCTGTGTGACCTTTGCATACTCATTGCACTTACTGGTAAAATAGGATAGATTTTCCTTCTAGGTGCTCTGAGGCTTAATTAATTAATGTGAGACCCTCATTCGGAAGGTCCTTTAGTACCACAAAGTATTGGATTGCACACTGCAACTTGCAGTCTTTCAGTAGGCCAAGAATAGGTTTGTCTGAGCAATCTCCGGTGTAAAACCTGCAGCATCTGCCCCAGCTGTAGCTTCCTGGGACGGGCAGTGCATCCCCAGTACAGGGTTTCTCCTACAGCATACAGACTGCTCAGGAAGGGTCTCCCAAGAAAAAAGCTTACCCCTACACTGGCTCTGGAATCTGCTGTGGACCCCTGGCTTGTGCAGGTGTCCCTTGGGGGACCTGGTGTGGTGACAGTACACAAAGACTTTCTTCCAGGTGTTGGCAGGGAGAGTGTTAATCCTCCCCTTCCCTCCCAAAAGAGAGGAATGTTGTGGAGATCGGCTTGAGGCTGCTGCCACCAGCCACTCTTGCAGGTGACCCCTGCTGTGGGTCAGGTGCAGCACCCACCAACTCCAACGAGAGACTTAATGCTGCCTTTTGCTTGCTGGATTTTGGTCCAAAGGCACTTTTCAAGTATTTTAAGTCCAATCCAATGGATTGTTTGATCTGCCTTTGACTTTAGCTCAGCTTGCCTGAACTAAATACATTTGAACTAAATACCATACAAAATGTGTGGTATATGCCCATACATTATTAACAACTCTAGCCCTGCAAGTTCATTACACAGGGTGTTTTCGCTGTGTGTTTGCTTCACCAGTGGGTCTGACTGGGGCTGAAAGGAGCAGTAGCAGTTTTGGAAGTTCTTCCCAGGAAACAAGTTTCACCTATAACCTTGTGCATCAGTGTGGTAGGTTGAAAATTTGCTCCAAATATGATCACTAGGCCATTGCATTAATACTGCTCCAGGCAAAAAAGAGAAATTTGCAGCTGCCAGAGGCAACTGGAACAGATTTTTTGCAGGCTACTTCAGTTGCCTCAAGCCTCAGCCCTAAGCATCTCTTTCCCAAACAGAGGATCTAGGGACTTAATTTTCCTTGTTAAATGAAAGCCAGGTTTCTGGATAATCAGGTGGTAAGAGGCAAAAGGGGTGCAGATGCCTGTCACACTCTCAGAATATCATGCTCCATGCTGCACTGTCTCTGCCTCACCGCACCCTTCTTTTTCACCAAGGCATACTCAGATGCTTTTTGCATGCTCAGGGTATACTCATGTGGGCATCTCATTGCCAGAGCTGAGTGTCCTGGTTTCTACCCTGTCACACGGTCAGTAATTCATCTATCATCTGCACTGAAACTGGGGTAGCTGCAGGCTCCAGACCTGCTTGCGCCACTTGGCATACCCATAGGTACTGAGTACGTGATTTTGAAAAATGATGGGGGCTGCAAATTCATTTCAATAACAAAATGTGTCGTCAGGTAGGTAATACCTCCCTCCTGTCCTTTGATTTTATAATCTGTTCTCAGTGGTAGCAAGGTATGATGTTTTCATGGCAGTCACAGGGGTCCTGGGCACCCCTTGCCACACAAGGTGATGAGATCACCCTGCACTGTAGAAGAGGGTGACAGCTGAGGGATCCCAGCACAGAGGACAGAGCAGGGATGGTAGCTGTTCAGTGCTCATGAGGCAACACATCAGTATGGCTGTTTAGTGGCTGAACGTGTTTGCAGTAAGCTCTGCATGGATGTTGCTTCACTGCTCCCCACCTGCCCCATACCTACACTGTCAGTAGTAGTAAGATTGCCCATGACAAACTGCATTCTTACAGGCTGGGTGGCAGTATTCTACCCTTGCAGAAGCAGGGATCATTATCCTTCACACTACAAACTTCATTGGACTCCATCCCATGGAGGGGAGGGAGATGCACAATGTCTGATAACTATTTTGTAATCAAGAAGGTTATTAAAGTGGTTGCCCAAGTACTTACAAGTACTTACCCTTAAGGAGAAGTCCCTACATTACCTTTCAGACTCAGCCTATAGTACAACAGACCCTTTGCATATGATCTGCTGCTCCCTTTGCCTTAAAGCCCCAAGAAAAATAAATAACCCATCCAGGTGATGCTGTCTTCCTCCTCCCGAAGCAGAGGTGCACTTGTAGCTGATGTGCAGCTATACAAACACAGTGAGAAACCTTGCAGTCTTTGTCCCTCGTGGCACATGTCCTTGGAGGGAGAGGCAGAGCCACCGTCACTTTTCAGGTGGGCCAGGCAGTACCAGAAGGTGTGATGCAGAAGGCAGGCTGTGCAGGTGAGCCTGGGGATCCTCCAGGAGCAGGGCTCAGTGCAACAAAGCGGTGTCATTCAAGCTGAGAAAAGCAAGAAAAAGTGCAGCATGGTTGGGCTAAAGCTCAGATTTGCCAGCCTTGTTTGCCTTGTTTTTTGGTAAGTGCCTAGAGAGCTGTAATTCCCTCCTGAATCAAACTGGTGGAGATCTTGCTGTACCTCTCTGCTGCTTTAGCCCGTGTGATACTGAGCTTGTAGCTCATGGACACTGAAGAGTATTGGTCAAAAAAAGAAAGTTTAAAGAAAAGAAGATAGAGTTGCTCATACGCACCATTGAATTATTCATGGCTAAAAAACCTTAAGGTGGGATATTCTACAAAATGCTGTATCTGAAGTAAGAAAAATGTACTCCTTTTCATGTCCTTTTGACACACGTCTTTCCTTGATGGTAGAAGGTGCTTCATTAAAGGAAATATATACAAAAACATTGCAACAATCCCCAAGCATGGCAGGCCTGGGAGAGCGACGTGGTGTCTCGTGAGCCATGAGAGAGGTCGCATGTGGGGACTTCCTTTGCCTATGTGTGTGCACCAAACAGATGACAGGTCCTGAAATAGCTCCGTGTAGGGCTGACATGAACTCGTGTAGCCATACAATGGGGAAATGCTGCCATTCTTCAGCACCAAGCACGCTGCAGTCCTCAGTTTATGAGCCTGATTTTCCTAGGAGGATAAAGTGTCTTGCAGGGTTTATGATTTCTCAGGATTATGGATCAGGGGGATTAAGGGATTAGTCTTTTACTTCTGAGTTATTCCACACAAGGTATGAATAAGTAATGCACAACCATGAGTTCAACTATTACTTATGTAAATGTCAGACTTCATACGCAGAGTGTGAGAAATTTATGGAGGTGTAGCACTTTTTTTGTCCTATACTCTTAGTTTGTTTCTCCTCCTGTTGGTGATTAATGCTATACAATTTGACAGTTTTGAGTTTTAACATGCAAGGACATTGGACGTCTCACACACCTCCAAGTGTTAAATAAAAAGCAGTTGTGTTATGGAGAGAGGGTAACTGAATCCTGCAAGCACATACAACATGCTTCTAAATGCTTAATGAGCTAGTGTTTCTACCTTTCTTGCTTTCTGATTAACATAGGGCTTTAGCTAATTAATCCATGGATTACATTTATTCAATATTCATCTCATCTATAAGTAATCTTTACTTGAGAAGGGTTTTGAGTAATATCAGTAATACCTGACCTATGTGTGAATATTTTGATGAGGGCCTAAAACTTGCAAATTGTCAGAGCCAACTTTAAGGATGTATCTGAGACAGACACTTAAAAGTTAGAGATCACTTCCCAGCACTGACTCTGTAGGACTGACTGTTAAAGAAAGTATTTTTATTTTTTTAAAACAATGTAATCATGTTTTCCAGGGTCTCTCAGGCATGCTTCATAAAACTGGATTTGGCTCAGCTGTGATCCAGCCTGGCTTTTCACCAAAATCAGGGTTTAACTTTGCAAAAAAAAATATTTCTGGCTAAGCCATGGAAATCCAGTATGGGCTACATATTGACCTGAGCATATATGTATGCAGGGATCATCCTGGCCCTGATGTAATCTCTGCAATGTTGCAGTGTTTCTCTGTACTTCTGTACAAGGGTCTGGAGCGATGTCTGACAGAGCAGCCTGGAAACAGTCAGAAAGGAAGGGCTCGTGAGCAGTGTCCATTGCAGACACATGGGGAGGTAGTCTCATTACATTAACATAATCTGGAAAAGAAATTGTTAAATTTTTTGCAGTCTCTGAAAATAACCCTCTAGCTCCCATGCAGGTTGGTGGGTCTGAACTGTGGCTGGAGGCAGTAAACCAGTGCCAAATACACGTCCTGTGTTGTTTGTGCAGTGTGGGCATTAGTTACTCGTTAAGTAAGGCCAATGCAGCCCCACTGGAAACAATGGCATGAGACTAATCTTGTGGGTTTTGGGATGCGCAACTCAATGCCTTGCCAGCTCATGCTTTGCCCATGGAAATAAGCTTTATCTGAATAATCCCAACCCAAGGCTGGGGAGCACAAGGCCCTCGAGGCAGAGCTATTGCTTTTTTATTTCTTTCCTGTTGTTATTTCATAGTGTTCTCTCCTTGGCTTTCCCTCGCCTCATGCCTCAAGGCGCAGCTGGGGGTTTCCCAGGACAGAGCGCAACAAGCTCCCTACATGCTGTTAGTCTGTGTTTTAGCTAAAGAACAATTACTGCCAGCGGGCTGCTAATTCAGGTGGCCTGTCAGGAAGAATTAAACCAAAACAGGGCGAGGATGTGCACTGGCAGGTCTTGGAGGTGTGCCAGCTCGGAGAGATATCTCTGAACATCAGATCAACCATAGGACACAGCCCCTCAGTCTTCCACCACTTCCTATCATGTAGAAGCCAGTAATAATTATATTTTTTTAAAAGCTGCTTATATTGCCCAGCTGTGTGAGAATAGAGCACCCCCTTAGCAGCAGCCTTGTGGGAAACACTGCAGTTGTTACCACCCCAGCTTAGGGCAAAACACAAACCTGTGTCTGCCAGCTCACTGCCATCTTCGCTGACTCCATGTCTCAGGCTAAGCACATGCTTGGAGTCATTCTGGATCCATGTGAGCCTGTCAGCGCTCTCCAAACATGTAAGTGTTTGGCAGTGATGCCAGTCAGATGGTATATGTTGGTCCTGCATCATCCCTCCCCATTGCTGGCTTGGCTGGGTACAGGCTTTGAGGGCAGGAGGCTCTTGTTCATTCAGAAATCCGTGTCCATCACAGTCCTGTGGTTCTGGCACTGCCTAAGTAAGTGGCATTGGAAAAAAAATATAAATTTCTAACCAGAGATGGAAATCCCTGCCCATCTCCCATGCTTCTGTTAGGGAATGGAGGCTGCACAACATTTTTTCCAACCAACCATTCCCTTTCTGAAGACTTAATGAAGTCCAAATATAAAGGTCATCGTGATGTTTCCAGGGACAAGAAGAGTAAATAGGGGAATTATTAAAATAACAGAAACTTCTGGACTGATCTAAACCATGAAACTAGTCAACACACTCTTGCAGTACTGAAGTGGAGAATGTTTTTTTTCATGAAGGATTTATATGAAGAAACTTCTGGTTTAGAGAATGTATGTGGAAAACCAAGAAGAGGGCAGGGTTTTTGCACAGATTCTAGAGTAGGAGGTTTCTTGAGGAGGAACATTTTTGCTGGGCTCCCTTCCTACCATACACACCTGCTTGGCCCTGTTCTGGAGGAAAGATTCCAGTCTGGTCCCCTCAGCTTTGTAGGAGGTGCCCAAAAGGCCAGTGATGAACAGCACAGTACAAGAAGATCAGGAGAAGAATGTCCTTCACTGGAGTTAGGCCTTTTTTTGAGCCTTTTTTGCTGCCTCCTGTTCAGCCCCTCCAGACACACTGGGGGTGCTGCCGCTGGTTTTCTCCTTTTGTTCTGGGTCTGGAAGGATTTCTGTGGGAAAAATTTCTTTCACTTTTGTCTAGAATCTCTTTGCCTGATAAACAAGATGTTTTTTAAATATAGAAAGACAGAGGGAAAGCTGCCTGACAATCCAATCATGGCAGGAAGATCTTGTATGCTTTTACCCTCTTCCTAAAACGTGCAAAGCTCCCGGAGGAGCTCTGCCTGCATCTGTGCAAGCCCGACCCTCTGCTGCTACAAGCTCTTAGAGCTTTAGTGACTTCCACAAGACTCTGGCAAGTTACACTAGCCACGGGTTGTGCCAAATAACCCTAAAGCTTCTGCTAGATTGCGGGCTCAGTGATGCACAGGACTTTGTGGGGTCTCCCCAAAAAGCACTGGCAGAGTCAGAAGGCCCCTCTGAAGGTCCCTGTCTGTGTAGGAAGAGGTGAGAGGCTGACTGGAAGTCAGGGCTAGAATCTCGGTTTAAAATTATCTCAAGGACCTACAAAAAATTGATTTATATTGGGAAAAAAAAACCCCAAACAACATGCTTTTGTGCCATTGTTAGAATTGTAAAACCATATTAATGAAATGTTTTGAATTATTTTTTTCTTAGGTTTTCCAATTAAAGTTTTCAAAAAGAATAAAATGCAGCATAAACCCAACTTCACAATAGTGCACAAAGCTCACGCAGCGTGGGAGCGAGCTAAGACAGAACAGAAGCAATTTGTTTGGGGAAGAAAAATACCATGATTTGGCATCTTTAAGGGATTCTTTTAGTACAGTTATATCATACCACACTAACCTGCTTCCTCCTTTGCCTCAGTGTCAGTTACTCCCTGAGTGATGAACAGGTACTACTCACAGGAGTTGTACCCATCTGATCCTAAGAAAGCAGTGTTGCTGGTGTGTAACATGCTCCTAGCGTACTCCTAGCTAGCTGAGATCTGCCCCAGGTCAGGAGTGATGTACAATCAAAATGTCGTTTAGCCCATGGATGGTTTCCTCACAGGCAGGCAGGGATGCGGTGAGGTGGTAGGGGAAGGGAGAGTGTTTTAGGGGAATAGCATCCTTCATGTGCCAGATGAGCTGGAGAAACAGGAGGGCATGAGAAGCGGATGGTTGCCGGGCTCTCGCGGCAGGGAGATGGAAGGGGTGGGTGATGCTCCATGCAGCTGAGGTGAGCGAGTCCAGCTGCGGTACAGTGGGACCTCCCTCTGGTGGCAGCCACTTTGCATAGCAAATTGCTCCATTTCAGCAGATTTACCACCTTTTCTGGCAGAAGCGGCACACTCGATAAAGGAATGGGGGCTTGCCCTGTGTGAAACTGAGATATTTTGTTTTCCTTCACACTGCGTCTGCTTTCTCTCTCATTACTGAGACAGCAGAGGTTTCATGAGCATCTGATTCAGAAAGAAATCCGGCGTGGCAGAGCAGAGGTGGTACTGAGTTAAGTATTACATTTAACAAAAGCCAATTTTGAGCTTGTCATAACCCCCATGGGTGTTTCTTGGGAGCAGTCTCCGTGTTTGTAAATCATCACTACATGTCACACCCCAGTGACTCTGGTGGTGCCATACATGTTATACTAAGAGAAGGTGCTCATTGTGCTCATCCCTGGGCTCCATGGGTCTCCTGGGGCTGGAGCTATAACTCTGGCTCTTTAAGGTGGCTGCCAAACTGAAAAACTGAACGGGAAAAAGGCCATTTTGACTAAACACAATCTGGATTTTTCTTGGTGAAACTTAAAAAACCCCCAAAAAACAACCAAAAAAACCCACACAAACCCAAATGCAAACAAAACACTAAAATCCCAAACCAAGGTTTGGGTGCTTGTGAGGTTTTTTTCTGTATGAAATATCACCCAATTAATATTATGTCCTGTTGAGAAGTGAAGGACCAAACTGGCAGAAGTCAGGGTGATGGAGAGGCACATCCCTCCCACTGGGTGATGCCCTGCTCTTATAACTCCCTGGGTCAGCCACTAGTTTCTTTTACAAGAGCCAAGTGTGATTTAGTCTTCTGCCTGAATCTTTTCAAGGCTCTAATTCTCACATGCACAACACTCTGCAAAGGGGCCTGCCTCAGTAGATTCTCTTCAAGCTGAGTGACTTTCCATAGGAGGTGGGAGTGCTTGTGGAAAAACTGGGGAAATTGAAGACAACAATGGGAATGTTTTCCAAAAGTATCACGGGAGAGGACTAATCAGAGCAGATTTATGGTGTCTCTGATTGCATCTGGATTCAAACCTTTTAGGTTTTCAGCCTCTACAAAATATCAAGGTGCAGTCCCTTGGCCCCAAAGCCCTCCTCTCTTCTGCTTCTCTGGGTGCTAATGATGATGATGGGAGAGAGATGCCCAGGGGACATGGATGCTAAACATTTCCTCGCAGGCTAATATCCAACAGCCAAAGGATTTGTCACATCAGCCTCATCTGTATTAAAATCTGAAATCTTTATCTTCCGCTTTCTTAGGTAGAACTGGAGCTACAGCCTCAAAAAAGCAGAACAGAAGTGAAGAAAGAAAGAGAGGGCTTTGTGGGCTTGAACATCCATCATACCCTAAACTACCTGCATGCTGACATGCCAGGCCTTTTGTAATATTAGTTTCATATCGTGTAAGTCCTTAATACAACACTTTCTATGTTCTGTCTCTTTTTTAAGGACTACTGCTAAACATCTTGCTAGTGATGGATATGGGTTTTTTTTCTTTTTGGTTTTTTTTTTTTTGTTTTTTTGTTTAATTTGTGTTTCCTGTATTTAACAGAACAGGAGTGGCTCTGGAATTCCCACTTGCTAATGAAAGCAGATTGGAAAAAATCTCTTAGAAGTATTAGCCTGAGGAATTTTATAATTGGTTATCACAAATACCTTTAGGAAAAGCCCTAAACTACTGGGAGAGGGTCTGGAAAGAAAGAAAGTTATTTCCCAAGAGGGCAAGATGATGAGGTATTCATTTGAGCTCAGCAAGTCAGGCAGTCTGCACAGAAGGGCTGTGATCTGAGGTCAGCAATTCAAAATAATAATAGAAAAGTATTTAGATACGGAGCTAAAGTTATGCAAATGTGTAAGGATTTCTTTTCAAGCAGCTAAGTAATTCGACTGACTTCAGCCATGCCATGTAAATGCTTTATGTTAGGCAGTTTCAGAAATTTGGTGAGCCTGGGTGTCTTCTTACCCAAGGCACAAAATGATACCCTGTTGGTTTCTGGTGTAATTCTGCTGATGCTGGAAACATTGTTTTAGAAGTACCTGGAGCCCTTGTTGGCCTGAGGAAAAAATGCCGGGTTGTCTCTCTAAATTGTTTTCATTTTTTTTCATGATGTTTCTTTCCTGAATTGTACTATCAATGCACTTTAGTATCAAATCTCAAGGCACCAGGCCAGCATGTCTTGAGAAAATCTTGTTAGGTTCTCATTCATAGCAGAACACTCAGTTCAGTGGAAACTTGTCGTTTTGTCTCATAAACAAATTAAATGCCTAATAAGTGGCAAAGGAAGAAAATCCCCAACAAGTTATATGCTTTTGAAGTGTTAGTTATTTTCATGCTTATTATTAAAAATGACTGTGTATTATTAAATAGTGACTGAGAAAAATGTAATAATAGCTAAAGGCCTATGCCTTACCAGTCCAGAGTGTGTTGCTGATATAATTGGCTTATGAAAAGTTACTGCTTTTATCTGGGCTTTATTTAAAGTCACCAAGTATCTTCTAGTGCATTTGTTCTCTTTAGATGATTTGTAAGAAAGCTCCTTCTGTTTAGACATGTAAGAACAGGGTAATTTGTCATATTGTTAATATGTCTGTGTACAGACATACACATACATATATGTGACCATATATGTGTGTTTATACACATATGTGTATATATCTTCTTTTGATCAAATTATCACAGAGGCAGTAAATTCTGGTAGGGCTGGGGGCTCTGAAACTTCACCTCCAACATCAAGTGTGTAATGTAAAATATACCTGCATGCCCCTTCTACTGTATGGCCAGGATACTGTAAACCTCATCCTTACCAGCTCAGTTTTACTTTTAAAACTGGATTTACCCAACTTGAAAATTGAATCCTCTAGAAGATGAAGTCAACAAAAATATTTGTAATCTGAAAAGAATATGAACATGCTACTATGGATGAGGTTTTCAGTATCACAATGAAACTGGTGTTTTAATGAAACTTTAAAATAAAAACTGAATGCAGGTGTGTCCAAGCAACTTTTCCATCATTCTGGGCTGCGTTACCACCTGGGACAAATTATGATCTTCCAGCAGCTGAAGAAGGTAGGTTTAGGTTAGCAAAACTGTTTCTGGCAAATACCTAAGAAACATTATGATGTTCACTGGGCAGATTAGCCTAATGATATTGCTGAGCCCCTGCTCTTAAACTTGACTCGTGGTAGTGTAACAAGGTGAAAATTAGCCTGATGCTTTAAATTTTATTAAGTACATAACACTGGCCCACTTTGTTGGATGCTTCTTTGATGGGAGACTTTTACAGCAGCTTCATTTGTTAAATCACTGTTGAGTGAGTTTGAGATCATTGCCACAAAGATCTAAATGCAAATGATAGTAAGATAGGAAGACAAGATACTGGTTTTGTGGAGCACAGAACGGATCTTGTTTTTTGTTGTTGCTTTTTCCTCTAACTGTATTGGCCTGTTCCTGGGGCAATTTGCTAACAAGTGTTCATTTTACAGTGCCACTACAGTCACAATTTTGACTTAATAATGTGCCTTCTGGTTTGTAGTTGCTTGCTATGACTGCAGAACTCTTGTCAAAACTAATATTAAGTTGTTTTAGCCATTCAAGAGAGAGAATGAACAATCTGTTTGTATTTACTAAGACCAAATGGACAAAATCCTATGCAGCCTAGTCTGAACTCGGCTTGGACCCCATTCTGAGCAGGGGGTTGCACTAGAGACATCCTGAGGTCTTCCTTCTGCCTGAACAATCTTATAACTGAAAAATATCACACACTTGTGAGATAATGGGAACTGTTCTCTAGGGCATGAAGGAGGGGCTGTTTAGACTATTTAATCTGGTTTATATAGTCTAAGCCTTTAGTTTGGGCTGGAGCTCTGAATCCCTCCTTTCCTTTGCAAAAAGGATGTCAGTGTCTCTGTGTGACAGAGAGAAATGCTGAGTGCACCTGCTGTTTCCAGCCTGAGCCCTATCCCAGTCTTCCCCGAACACCAGGCTGTTTGTTTGCTTTGGCTTTATGGAATTTTAAAGATTTTTCTCTAAACCTTATGCCTTTATGCATATGAAAGGGATTTGAAAAGCCTTGCTTTTGACCTGCTAAACTTAAGAGTCCCTCTGGGGTTTGCCTAAGACTCAAGCTTTTATCTTGTTAAGTTATGCTAAAATAGTTTCCAATGTGTGGTATTTTAAGTTAGCAGAATACTGCTGCTCATCTATTTTGTATTTCTGTAGGGAGCTATAAGTGAATTGTGCCCCTGGAGAAACCTGGCTTTATTCTTGTTTTGGTACAGGGAAACTGAGTCTGAAGGGTGTTAAACTATGAGCTCAAGAAGGTCAATGAAGGTCTGCAGCTTTGCTCTTCTCATTCCCAGATTTATGCTTTACCCATGTTTCTTTGCAGTTTTTACCTCCCACCATTGGTTTCATGGACTTTTCTGTAAAGATTTGCACTCTGTGGCATGCTTGAGACTATCAGCAACACATTGCCTTTACACAGCATTTCACCAGTGACATTGTCTATTCCTTTTGATGCCATGGGTTGCATGAGAATGTGTTCCTCCTGACAGATTTCTAAGCAGGTCCAAATTCCTGGTTTTATTAAATTGCAATCTCTTAACCCAGAAATTCCTAACACCACTGTTAAGTCATTTCCCTGCTGAATAGGCTGGGGTGAGAATGCAAACTGGGTACAGCCAAAACTTCTTTTGGAAACAGCAGTATTAACAGCCCCTGCCTGTAGCCAGAGAAGTATCTGGAGAAGCATCATCTCATGCCAGGGCCAGGAACAGTACTGTCTGTTCCTACCTCTGCTCCCAGTGCCTTTTTTGGGGCCAGCATCTTCTGTGACAGCAGTGCTGACCAAAAGTAAGTATTTTGATAGAGTGAGCTAAAAATACAAGCGCCTCAGGCATGTTGTAGCTCTTGGCTGTATCCTGGGTGGATCAAGTGCAGGGGGTGATGAGTAACAGCTGATGGATCCCTTGTTGTCTTTGGGCAGATGAGGTGTCTGAAGATGGCTGCAGTTCAGTGATCCAGGAGGGCGAGCTCCTACCTTCTTGAAAAAGACCGGCTCTTGAAAGGGGACCCCTGAGGATGTGCCTGGCACTTTAAGCAGTCCCGAGCCTGTCCCTGGGGTGAGACCTGCCCAGGGACTTTGCAAGCCCTTGTGCCCCTGCGGTCTGAGTGTGCACCTTACAGCTGGAGCCAACAGCCAAGAGCACAGAGAGAGTCCAAAGCTCGTCCATGATCAGCTGGGGAGGTAGGTAGGGGCGTGGATGGGGACACAGCAGGCGGTGGGCTCACAGACGCAGAGCCTGTGGTTAGGCTTGCAGTGCCGGAACCACCAGAGCAAGGAGGGCTGGTAAAGGAGAATCCCCTTCTTCTGGTTTTTGTTGGTTTTTTTTTTTCTTTCTTTCTTCCCCTCCCCACCCCTTTTTTTCCCTTCCCCCACCTTTTTCCTCTTTTTTTTTTTTTTTTTAAAGCTGACATTGGGAGCTTATTTTTAAATATGTTGCAATGAAAACAAACACTTTTGAAATTTTTGTTTTGAAGATTTTTTCCATTTCTAAGGTGGTCAGTATTTCAGTAGCTAGGACACTTGCCTCGGGTTTGAGAAATCCAGGCTGGGGGATCTGCTCTGAATCATGTAGATCTGGAGCTTACAGACACTTCCACCTCTCCTAGGCGCATGCCCTAACCTCTTGCCTGAGAGTTTTGGTCCTTCAGTCTTGTGGTGTGGCTGCTCTGCTTCTGTTAAGTGAATGTGAATGGAATTAGGCACAGACCCTTGGGAAGTTGCCCAATGTAGACAGACATAAGCCTGGGTGGCTGGAGCGTGTCAGCTGCTCTTGTGGTCAGCGAGAGATAAGAAGTTTGTATAGTACCAGTTTTATTGCAATTTCTAGTGTCTCTGTAAGGAGAAGAGATTTTTTTTTTAGTTGTAATAATTTCCTATCTGTTCTAAAAGTCTGTGTCTCAACGGTTGGGCTCAGGGATGAGGGGAGGACCTGGATGCTGGCAAAATCAAGGACCTGCTGTGACCTGAGCATAGGGATTCAGTGGCTTAGCTATGTTGTAAAAATCACTCATTCCTCTCTTGCCTCCATATCCACACTGAATTCAAAGTATCGTTTAAGTGGATTTGCTTAAAGAATATCTAGATCTGATGTTTCAGCAGACAGCAAGGTGATGTGGGTGGTTTTGTTTTGTTGGTTTTTATAAACGTGTTGATTTGTGCATTGTTAGTTAGTCTCAGGAAAGCACCTCTGAAATTGATGGAGACATGCTGATTTACGCTGCCTAAAGATTCAGGCCATCATTTTGCCAAGCATGTGCGAAATGGTCCTTTGTGCTCATACTTCTCTGTGCTCCCAGGAGATCACAGGTGACATTGCCACCATCCATTGGGTCCAGTTCACATTGCAGGGGAAGCTGGAGCTGCAAGTTATAAGCAAATGAAAACAAATGCATTTTTGTAGTATGTCTTTTGAAGACAAGGATTGCAATTGAGGTTTGTGAAAGTGTGTGAAGTTATGAAGGAAAATAGTATCAGGTCTGTGAGGGCTTTTGGAGAGTCTTCAGAGCAGTGAGGCCAGTTGAAGCATCAGATAACTTGGGCTGTTGGTTGTGAAACAGAGCTGTTGCTTTTAGGCCATTGGACCTAATTTTGTTTAGTCTAGGAAGCTACCTGGAGAAGGGAAATTAAGTTTCCTGAGAGACTTCAAAATGTCAAAAATTTGATTTAACCTATGTTAGAGTTTAAATGCAAACATGAAATCTTCCAGTGATGGGAAATCTGTTAGGGCAATCATTGCAGATTGACTGGAACAAGTCAGGTTTGGTTTGGTTTTGGTTTGGTGGTGTGGTTTGTTTTTTCTTTTAAACTCTGTTTTCCTCAAAATGAATCTTTGGCTAACAGAGCTATAAGTGTAATGTTTTTCTGTAAATGGAATTGTGACTTGCAAAATACTAAGAAGTGGTAACTGAAAGGTATGTTTTGCTTGTTATAGCAAAACCCATATCATATATAATTCTAGGGCTGATTGAACTGCATTGATTGGCATCTGCTGGTAGCGTCAGCGTTTGAGAAGGGCACATGCTGTTGATATATGGAAAGAGTCTCTGAGAAGGGAGTGGCTCCTGATACAGATGGAGTCGACCAGGCTGTCATTCAGAAAGGCTAAGAGACAGCTCAGGAAGCTGCTCCTTGCTTACTTTCTGCAAGAAGCCATTGCTGCACTTTTGAGAGCTGTTACCATGTGATGGCTATAAACTGCCTGAGGAAAGAGTCCCAAATCATTGCTTTCATCACTTGTTCCCCTTCCTGGATACCACAGCAAGCACCCAAGAGGTGGCAGCTTTCTTGGCCACCTTTTTGTAGCAGCAGATTTTGTGAGCACTTTGCACTTTAGAATAGTGTCAGCCAGGTTGTGTGCATCAGCTTTTGGGGCACACTGGGATGCAGAAACCCTTCACCTCAGTGGTGAGGCACCTGACTGTGAAGATGAGGTTAGACCTGGGATGCACCACCTATGTCAGTGCAGCGTCTGCACACCAGTAGGCATGGTGGAGCATTTGAAGGCAAAAGCATCCACACAAACCCAGAGATCTTGGTGGTCCATCAGGACAAGGACACACCTGAAGCTGGGTCCCCCTAGCCCCATCCAGCAGCACCTTTCTGCTTGTTCACAGAAATGGAGGAGTGGCATTTAACTGAGGCAAAACAGCTTTGCTAAAGGCCACTTTTGTAATTGTAGTTAGAGCAAAATTACTAATGTATTAATTTGGCAAGTAGCATTAGATAGAAAAAAAAGCAGGCAGGGAGAAGGATATAGTTAAAAAAAAAACCAGCCACAAACCCACAGTCTTTTAATTCGATATTTTTTTAACACAAAGTTTTTTTCATGAGAATTTCCTGTCTCATTTTTTTTTCTTTGGACAAAATAAAACCAAAAAATTGTCTTTCAGTTAAATTTAAACTTGTTACACTCACCTCAAAAACTTTCAGTTCAATGTAACTGTTTCTTTCACTCCTCTAAAATTTTAGGGAATAACGAAGAGAAGCATGCCTCCACATTTTAGTATTAAATCTCCTTATGGTTTTACAGAATGTAATAATCATTCCACAAAGACTAAGTGTAATAATCATTACATTAATCACACAACAAAACCTAATTCTATGTGCTTACTTGAGCCAAATTATTATGTTGTAATTATTATGATATTAACTACAATGTATGGAACCGAGAAGCATTTACCATAGATCATTTAATATTTGACACTGATGGCACTGCACCATTCCAGTGGGCTTTTACTTTTGACCCCTGCCCTCCCCAGATGCTGCAAATCAGAGCTGCCTCAAGAATTTATATATGACTTCTTGACGTCACATGGGTTTCATTACACTGTCAAGTAGAAGGAAGATTCTTGCTGCTTTGAAGTGAATATAGTGTTGAGCTGTATTACTGCACTCACTGATAACAACAAATTGGTAATTTACTGGGAATGAAATGTCGCTACTATAAAAAAAAAATAAATTATAAAAACTAGATTGCTCTGTCAAGAAACTCAGAGATTAAAGTGCCTATTTGAATATATATATGCAGACCTAATGGATGCAAGGCTATAAATGCAGAGGAGAGGGAATGATTACAGCAGTAGATTTGTGTAGTTATCAATCTATAAAAATCAAACTGCCAAGGCATTTTTAAAGGAGAATCAGGATATCATTTACAGGAGAGTAAGTTTTCAGACAAGATAAACGGAAGATAAACTGCGATATTTACCAGCTAAAAGGAGGATGCTTATGTTCAAAACTTCAGGCCCCTCCAAAGTTGCTTGGACAGATTTACATCTTTTAAAAGCATCTCCGTCTGCCTGTCAGAGGGGCCCTCCCAGGTCCCTACTGATAAAGTCCATCCTCTTCTTCACACAGCAAACTTCATTGCTGGGTTTATCACCACCAGCAGCTGCCAGGATGGAATTCAGGCTGTTCTTCACTCCCTTGAGTTCCTCACTAGCCTGACTCAGCTGGATCCATTTTTATTACCACTTCTTGCAGTTTTGAGGAACACAGGGAAAGACAGACATCTATTTCAAAGAACATTAAAAAACACCTTCTTTTTCATATTTTTGTTTGTGCATGGTTTTAGCAGAGTGATTTCACAAACAAAAATTGCGAGAGTAAAAACCGGTAGCAGAAGTGGAAAGCACAATAAAAATCCTGTGTGAAATCAGGCAACTCTCCCAGATGATCTGTAAAAGGAAATTTTGAAAATAATCTTTTTCTAAATGTCAGCTTTGTGAAAGATACAGGTCAGGATGAAAAGAAGATTGCCTTGAGGACACTGGATACTTGACTTTCAAAATTTGTAAACCATCACCTTTTAATACAAAGGTAACTGGCATATTTCTGTATTGACTAACAAGCCAAAGTTTCAATACATGTAAGACTGAAGCAGAAACATGCCGTTATATGCTAAGCCATGAGAGCAATGAGTTGACGAAGCCCTCCCCTCGACAGCCAATGACACAATACACATTTATAGATATCGCTAAATTCACTTCCCAGCCCTGTACGAAGCAGGGAAGTCACTTTATTCCCCAGAAGGAAGGGAAGCTGAAGACAGGTTTGCTGTCCTAGTGGTGCTTGGGTGCGGGGTGGCGTGGGCTGCCTTGGCCCCAGCGCCCAGGGTGTGGGTTTCTGCAAGCTGGCTGGGCAGGATGCACTGTGGGTCATTGCTGTCACCTCTGATGTGGCCTGTGCCTGGCTTCTGTCTTCTTTTAAGACAGTTAGCAGAAACGTACAGCCTTTTCTCTCTGGCTGCATTTTTTCTAGCTGACGTGTTGAATTTTAAACAAGCTCTCTGGCTTTTCCTCCAGTTTACCGTGGAGTGAGTATCTGCTGCTTGACTATTGACGTTTTACTCTTAAAATGGAATAGAAATAATTACAGTATCCCATATTTCAAAATACGTGCTGTCTAGCATGCCCTGTGAGGCGCCTCCTTATTCTCAGTAGAGAGAAACGGAACCTCTGATCACAGTTGAGTGCATTTAATGCAGGCACATCTCTTTCTCAGGAAAAGCTTCCACGTGGCATTTTCAGGTTAGAGAGAGAAAAGAGGAAATTATTGGAAAGACTCCTGCTATGAACTGGTTTTCTTTCTTTTCCTCCCCAAATGTTTGAAAACAATTTATGAGGTGAAAAGATGCACAAGTTATTTTCTGTTGTCTGTAGGTTCTTCCACATTAGGCCACTGAAATATAACATATTGCATAAAAGTACCCATGGTCATATCTGTGCATGCTGCTTTAAAAAAAAAGGCGCAAAGGGCATGGTGAGGTATGGACCTCAATGCACAGACCTTTCACAGTTTGTAGTAGTACTAGTGTTATCAATACTTTTCTATCATTATGATACTGAGAAACCAGGCTGTCTGGAAGTGTGTTTGTTCCAGGAGCAGAACAGAAAGTCTCTGCCCCAAAGAGTTTCAAGTCGTCTTCTAATGTGTCCTGCATGCTTGAAAAACCCAGCTGGCATTTTCCAGGTTTTGCTGGGAGACATTCCTGCTCGCAAGGAAAGAGGGCTGCTGTCAGTGGCGAGATGAGGTCAGCCTGGGCAGCTGCTTTTGATGCAAAAAGCAGGATGGGGTTGTTATTCTTGACGTGCTGGGCAAGGAGTAGATGGTTTGGGACCTGCAGGGAAGGTGACAATAATCTCACAGTAGCCAAGACATGAAAATTAGCATCATGGTTAATGGTCAGGACCACTGATCTAAGCTAGAAAAACTAGTCAAAATGAGAGGCGAGATTTCCTGAAAAACAAAACTAACTGAAGTCGAGACTTCTTTCAGCCACCGTTTTCTTGTAGCATGCATCTTAGTCCATCACTACACCTTTAAAAGACTAGATTTCTTTAAAATTCCACCTCACCCTTCTTATCCCAGCCATACAGACGGTATGGTCTGATCTAAACTGGTCTGCGAACCCCGGACAGAGGCATATTTCCACCACCAGCAGCAGCTGAAACTGAGCTGCACTAGGGCGTACCGGGTGCAGGAGGAGGATTGAAGGCTGCTTTTCTGCAGTGTGCAGATTTCCTGAGCACTAACTGCATCCTGGCTTTTGTCTGGATGCAGAGCTCAAGGCTAAGCTACAGGCTGATTGTGATTAAACATCCAAGATCATGCACAGCGAAAGCAAGCGGTGCAGATTTTGAGACATAAGGCTCATCATGTGTGGGGACAAACATCATCAAAAAAAAACAATAGAGTGAATTAAGTGTTAGCTCCTGATGTCGGAGAGCGATTGCCTGCAGGGAGCTCTCACAGCTCAGGGGGTTGCGCACACTATGCTGCCAGCACAGGACTGGGGGCTCTTCCCAGGGGGAAGGGGGCAGCATGGAAGTTGCTCCCTCTGCTTTTTTTCCCCTCCCAAACTCAGGTGGCTACAGACCTGCCTCCTCGGGTTCTGCCTGTATTAAAGTGAATCCAGAGTCATTCTCTTGGCTATTGTATAAATACTCATGGAGTGGCAATGTCCCTGTGTATGGAGTGGTGTCAGCTGTGCCCGCAACTGGCCATCTGAGTGGGAAGTAACATCTGCATCAGGTGGAAATGGATGGAAACTGAAAATTTAAAAAAAAAAAAAACAACAGAAAAAAGCTATGAAATCCTAGAAATACATTTGAGAAGCACCGGTGTGTTTGATATTACACAGCAGTATGTACTGGCCACGTCAGCACTGTACGTACAGCACTTGCTTGTGATAGCCTAGCTTTTGTGGGGTTTTTTGTACACCCATAAAGGATGTAAGTTCCTTGTTAGCTAAGTAATCATGCTGTGTAGTTTAATTAGCTTCCTGGGAAGGTAAAATCCCCATGGATTTGAATTATGAGAAGACTCATGGATTTAAACAAATTCTGAAAACACAAAGCACATTTTTGGCTGGTCTCCCAACTTACAATTACATAGGATTGGTTTTGTCCCTCTTACCAGTACTCTGTGCTGTTTTATAGTGTGAAGGAAACAATGCTTTTACCTATAGTGGGCTGGTTTTTTGTTTGTGGGGTTTTTTTTTAAATTTTTTTAATCCGTGTTCTTGACTGCAGTTAGCAGTCCAGAAGCCTCTACCTTTTTGCCCCACTGCTTTCAATTTCTGTGTCCTGGGAGGAGACTGCTACCCTGCTGGCGCTGGCACGTCATTCCTGAAGCTGCGTGCTGATCCTCCTCCATGGGAACCCTTTCCTGGGAATCCCACTCAATTCTTAAACATCTGGCATCAGATTATGGTTAACTGCTTTTTCAGCAGCTAAATCCAAAGTTGCCTGCCCCAGGAGACTCAGAAAAAGCAGAGGAAGCATCTGTTCATTTGTCTTGGGCTGTATTGCTGCACCTTTATGGCAATCTGTTTCTTAATTATGAAATGCAATATAATATCCTGCACACTGTGTGGGGACCATGGAGCCCAGAGAGATGTGTCCATCCCCACTGTTCTCTTTCTTTTGTGGTTCATGTCAGAAACCGTTCAAGAGTGTTGCTTCTTGTAATTTGACCTCCGGTTCCAGAGCAAGTGTCAGAAATTATTTTTTTTTCTCTGTTCAATGGTTAAAAGTTTATTTCTTGGGGCATTCACTAGCAAGACACCTGGCTTCAGTTTCACATTGTTTCTCTTAGAAATGGTTAATACCTAAGTGTCTAGTTGCATACTCCAGAAAGAAGACTTATCTATGGACTATGAAAAAAGCTGAATACTTTTGTAGAAACCTGCATAAGGGTAGCATAGGGTAATTTTTAGAAATAGTCTCTATGAGAATAACAGAAATCCCAATTCTGTGCAGTTCCCAGGTCATTAAGGGACAACAGGTTTTTCATGGTTGGAATGCTGTAAACTAATACTTATGAAAGGGGAGATGCTAAACGAGCAAAAATCCTATTGGACTTATTCACAGAGAGCTTCCCACTGCAGCCAGAGGCTGAGCACCTCCCATGCCTGAAGAACTTCTCCTGGTAGAGGTCCTAATAGTGACCTCCAGACAGGCAGAGATCAGTCCAATTAAATGTTGGACAAATCATTATGATCCTTGAATCTGACTTTCCCTGTCACACGGGTCATGTAATTTCATTTTACTTACTAATTAAGGACTAATTTTTTGACTGAACTCAAGTATTTATTTCTCTTCTGCAAAGCTAAGGACTTTGCATAGTTAAGATCCAGCACATTGTGAGCCGCCTTGTTCTGTTGATCAATGTAGAAAGAAACTTCCTCCTTCCGTTTAGCCTGAATTTGGCTTGATTAATCTGGCTGTCACTGATTTTTTTTAAACCTTTACCTGATAGATTTGGTTCATCTGTAAATATGTATGTGTTTTCCCTTCTAGGCCTAGATTACCAAATCGGGTCTAGATAACATTCTGAATACAGTTTGTAGATTGAACTGCATCTGTCTAAACCTATAAGGTAGATTTGCTAGATTACAAATTATTATTTTCTGAACTTTTGCCAATTAATAAAAATTCTTCAAAATGAGGGTGAAAGCAGTAAACGTCCTGTTTCACAGTTCCTTCACTGGTGCATAATAGAAATGTTTGCAGCTTATTTTGACTTAGGGTGTTCCTTCCCACCTGCCCCAGACCTGCCTTTGCTGTCTTTTAATAAAGCATCATTTCCCACCTTTCCTCACAGCTTTGCTGGCCCCTCTGAGCCGGGTGCTCTGTGATGGCAAAGAGTGAGACTCTTCCCCTGCACAAAGAGCAGTGTGGAGGAGCAAGAGGGTTACCCATGGTGCTGGCAGCCTGAGGTAGGTGCCTTTGAGGCAGTGAAACAGCCTGGGGAAGGTATCACATGAGGGCACTGCGTGGCTCCCTGATCCTTGCAAGCACGTGGGCATGGAGTCGTGGGTTTGCTTTTTAACATAATCTCTGTGGGTCTGCTAATTGCAACCTCGTTTAAGAGGGTACTGTTAAGTGGCCAAACTACCCACTGTATGAATCATGTAACATGCCCACAGAACAGCGATGCTTTGGGCCAAATTCTGCTGTTAAACAACGGATTAAACCCAGAGCAGTTTTGGAGGAGATGAAAACATTAAAATTTTAACCCCCTGCTGTCCTCACATGCGCTCTCATCCTTCTTTGTTATTCTCTGACTTAATAGAGGAGGTAATAATTTTCTTTTTGAGCCTGTGCTACGGCTACCCCCGTGACACAGAGAAAGAGCACCCTGCTCTTGCAAGAGGAAAGCGGCAAATGCTGCTTTCACACCCCTTTGCTGTCATGTCCTCAGTGCCACCTCACCAAGGCAAACTCAGTCCTTTAATCTAGGACTAAGTGGTAAATTGGTGCAGAGGGCCATGAAGCAAGCTTGCAAATTAGTCTACTTAAAAGGTTGTGCTTTACATATTTGAAGATAATTGGATCATCATGACTAATTCATAGAATGATAAAACGTTGACAGGAAAAGAGCCATCCATCCCCACCTTCCATCCTTAGATTAAATAGAAGGAAAGTCTACATATTATTTTTTCCCCCTCCTTTCTGTCCTAATGGATGTGATCATGAAACATGGATTTTTTTTTTTTTAAGTAAAAGTGTCTTTCTCAATTCTGCACTATAAAGGCACGAATAAGGCAATGAACTTCAAGAAGAGGGTTACTGTTGTTTATGTGGCCTTGTATGAGATGCCAAGGGCATTGGTTTTTTGCATCCCAGCCTTGTTCAGCAATGAAGCAAAAAAAAAATAATGCCACAGCTTTTTCTCCTGTAAACAGTGCAGCAATCATATTTGCAGGGAGAAGGCTTCTGTTGTTCATACATTGGCTGCATCAAATCAATGACAACACTCTTGTAAATGGATATCTATCTTGCACAGCTCTGTTTCTATGACAGTAGCCAACAGATGACTGTGCTGTGATGGGGATAGTAAGGTAGCCTTTCCATATGGAGCACCTTGATTCCCACAGTTATTTCCAGAGAATTTCTTTCAGATTCCCAATTATTAGCCCTTTTTCTAAAAAAAAAAAAAATATTAGTTGTGCAGATCCTAAAATTAATACTGAAAAAATTTGTTTGTTCCTATAAAAGCATCCTGCTATAAGAAAGAACTAGAAAATAATTTTCTCATCCCTTTTCAATGCCTCTCTGTAGGCTGATCCTTAGACATGACACAGAGCCTTCAATACCATGGAAATAAGTGAAAAATTGGAAAGATGAAAGGAAGCAAAACAGCAAAAACCTGAAGTTTCTATGCCTTGGGAACAAATAAGCAGTTTTGCTAGTAATCATCAGTATCAGATAAGCAGCACATGATACATCAGTGACTTTCATGTCTTATTTTTAATAATTCTATCATGCCCTAGAAGGACTGTGTGTTCAGCTGTGTGAGCTGACTGAAATGCAAGTTAACAGTGGCAAACCAGTTTTGTCTTCGTTTGCTGAATTAGTGAGCTGACTAAGAAGCTACAGGTCCTACCCTCTGTCACCCCTTGGTTTGCTCCCCACTTGCTAATGCTCTTGTACTGTGATGAGCGAGGTCCTACACCACGGCAGTGACCTTTTCTGAGAGCCAGGAAGACAGGTATGCAGGCTTGTGGTGCTAGTGCTGGTGTTTTCTTTAACATCCACAGTGAGTCTCAGTATATAGTGTTTGAGGTCTTTAGTCAGCTCTTAATCTGTATTAAAAGATTATATCTCTGTGAAATAGGTGTTCCCTTGTATTGAGTGGGAATGCACAGACCTGGGCACTAGTACGGGAAAGCAAAGAAGCCAGAAAACTCCTGTACATTAAAATTTTTGGCAAGTCGAACTTTCTTTTTTTTTTTAATTATCTCTTTCTTGTTTTTAAAAGCAGTCAAGGACAAACTGACACAATAACAAAAATAAGCTGAAGAAAGGATTTTTCAGAAACCAGGTTCACCCAGGTAAAATTCTGGAGGCAGGAAGATACTCCCAAATATTGGTTTTCCATCCTGAAAGCTAAAAATGAGCAGGAAGTGAGCTGAAGAAAACTTTTACTTGAGACATCTAGGTTCAGTTTTGAATGTACTCAGAAAACTTGATACTTGTTAAAAACCGGTCCCTCCAGCTTTCACCTGATCCGTGATGTCTTGGCAAATGCATGTTAAGCAAGTAGGGTGAAGCTTTCACATGCTTCTCTTCCCTTTTTTCTGTATATGTTGTTTTCTGCCTCACCTCTCTGTACATACAAACAGGCTTGCCATCCACCCAGCTCCTCAACAAAATGCACTTCCACAATAACTGATGCAAACCTGTGTAGTAACCTCTGGATGAGTTATTGGGATTGGGTTTGTTTTGGGGCACACTGTCCCTAAAGCTACACCACCCCAGCTTCACCGACACCCCACTGGAACCCCTCCTCTCCCTGCAGTGTGGGACAGCATGAGCTCAGGCTGACAGAGAGCCCTTACCATGTGCACTGCCAACACTTCGGACCCAGCAAAGCAGCCTGCTCCTGCCATAGCTCCCTCCCTCCAGGTGCCTGCGAGCTCTGCCTTACTGTCCTTACCCTCCAGTCCTGCACTGAGCTGTCCTCCCCTCGCCTCCTAGCCCCGTAACCAGACTTGACTCTTCACATCTTCCTTTCCCACATCTGGCATCTCTCCAATACTTCTATTTTTTAATTTCTTTTTAAATTCATTATCATCTCCTCAATCTTTGTTGCATCTCTCCAGGCTCTGTGCTGTAATGTCTCTGATGTCCTCACATCTTTTCTCTTCCAGCTATTCCAATTGATCTGTTTCCTCCTGCTGTTTCTTCTAATATTTATTCCTCCCCTCAGCCTAGCCACTGCTTTTCAGCTTTAACACCTTTACTTCCTCTAAGACAAAGCTTGTCTGATCTCCCTCTCTGTAATTATCTCCGTGATTTCCTCTATCACCTTCCAAAAAATTTACCTTCACCTCCTTCCCCCGTGCCTGGTTTGAGGAACCCTGCCAGGCTCCCAGCATCTCTTGCAGTACTGCCCTGCTGCCGGTAGTACAGATGGACAGTCAGGGCTGTGCGTACCATGCTTCTCTCTGATCTCCAGAGCCACCCAAGCATCTGGTTTGCACATCCCTTGGGTACCACAACCTGGAAATACAAGTGGATCCTGCGCCTGCTCACGCGGGCAGCCCCAGCCGGGCCGCACCAGGCTGTGTTTAAGGGGTCTGGAGCCACATGAGAAAAGGGCTTAGGGGCAGCTAATGCCTCATAAAATTTTAGCAGGGGACAGAAGTAATCTGAAGGGTCCTGCTCATGAGGGAGAGTTTCCATGTCTGTATGTGTGCTTTCCTCCTGTGTGTAGCCAGAAGCAAAGCGAGCTGCCTCTGCAGCCCAGCTGCACCTTTTCTCAGCTCTGCCACACCGACCCCACTTTCTTACTTTCAGTGGCTGATTTCTAGAAGGAAAGTCTTGGATCTGGACTAGATCTTGCTTTTAACTTGTGAGTCAAACCAGCATTGCTGCTGCTTCTCACATTTCTTGTCTGAGCATGAGCCCTTTCCCCAGCAGCCGCGCGGGGCTGCAGCCCAGGGATGCTGCTAGCCAGCGGTGCCACAGCCCTTCCCTCCCTTCTCCCGTATGGAGAGGGTCCCTCGTGTTGCGAGCCAGGGGCCAGCCTGTGACAGGGGTTGTGCTGTGCCCCTGGTTTCCCTGCCTGCTGCCCTGCCAGACACCCTGAGACAACCCGCTGTCTCCCCGTTTTTCTCAGCGGTGTTTCTCTTCCCAAGGCATGGAGCCTGCTCTTTAGCCCACGCAAGGGGCCTGCTATTAGAACAGTGGGGAGCCGTGCTGATTTACACCTCCTAAGGAGCCAGCCTGTCCTGCTGGCATGGTATTTAAGTGATGAAAATATCTAAAGTGGTTGACTTTTTCTCCTCAGAGTTGCTATCATGTTCTGTAGTGATATGTCATCTCTTTTAATATATTTATTTACTGATTTATTTGGTTATGTTTGAGGGCTATTTGCCCTAATTAGTGTTAGACAGAAAAAAACCCAATACTGTGAATGCTGAAGGTGAAACCCACCAATGCCAGGTTTAACATGGCACAATTAAGAAAAATTGGGAGGCATCTCCATCCTTGTATAGTATTGATGCAAAAGGAGTGGGGTTTCACTGGGGACCCAGCCAGCAGCACCATGGGATGCTCCCTTGCACGCTTCATCTGGAAGTGTTTCAGGGCAGCGTCGGCCCCAGCACAGCCACCCCTTGGGGCAGGCATGTGGGTGCCCCCTGCACTGCAACCATTGCTGTCCCCTTGGATACTGCGGGAGGTGGGGAAAGCCTTCAGTGTGTTTTAAAGCAGTCAGACACAGAGCAGGTCGTCACTTTTGTGAGGGTGAAATGAAAGGAAATCAGTCCCTGAGAGCGCAGCTATATGGACATACATATTTCTTTAAATAAAGTGCTTGTGTTTGGAGAACAAGCAATACCAAAGGTAGGGAGTGATGGGCTCGTTGCCATGGGAACTACTCTTTCTACTTGAATAGCAAAATCTATAATTGCCTGAAACCTGTACTGTGTCTTTGGAGTTTGGACCTTTTTGTCATGGGGGTTTTGTGAGAGGGGATATGATGGATTCTGCAAGAAAACAAAATCTCTGTGGATGCTGTGCACTGTTCCCTGCTTGTCTTGGGCCCTGCAAGGTGATATATTAATGCCATACCTTAATTTAAATAGATGGCATCTTTATCCTGCCACGCTGAAGGCCTAATCCTGTAACCCTTGCCTTTATTTCAGGGGAGCAAAGCCCATGCTCCTAGAAATGGTAACCAAAATACCAGCAGGGCTACCAGCACTGGTCAAGATCAATGGCATCAGTAAAGATGAGAGGAGCATAGGGGCTGCTGAGTTTGACCCAGGTGGTCGTGGTAACTACCTACAATTTCAAATCCCTCCCTATGGAGGAATCTCTGGGAACCAGTGAGCCAGACTCTTCCCTGGCACAGATCCCTGGAGCCATGGGCATGGCTCCCTCGTGTCCTGGGGACCACATGGGAGCTAGCATTGCTCAGCCAACGCAGTGCCACCATAGGGTATTGCTTCAAGTATGTTGCGCATTTGTCTTTTTTTCTTCCACCCGTTACACACTTTGGACAGTAGAGAAATAATTCACAGTGTTAATGCATTAGAGGCTCATTGCTGGGAATGAAGCTAACACCCCACTGAGATGAACAGAGGTGATTCATGCTGCTTCAGACTGCTGGGCTCACTTGTTTACAAACTCAAGCTGCTGATGTAACTGCTCAGTTACATCCCAGGTTTTGAGTTAGCTTTTTCTCATAATGAATTTCCTTTTTGATTCTTGTTTGGGGGGAAGCCTTAAAGGGATCCCTTGAATTTCTGCATGCGTTTTCTGTATCTGTGCTAGCAACAAGAATAGATGGATGAATTAATTTATATGTAAATATTTGTGTTAAGCAATTTGATGTATTCAGCAAAATGATTTAATGACAGGATATACTTTGTGAACATTCCCTCCCTCAGTTACCTTCAGTAGTGCTGATCTTTCACACCTGCGAGCCCCAGAGATCTTTTTAATCTCTGCAGTTTACAAAATATATCAACAACCTGAGAATAAACAAGAAAAATACTTGGAAGAGAACTTGGTTTCTCTCCCTTCCATTGTAACCAAATTGTTTACACTGGTGTTTTTTAAGTTTTGTTGGACTGCAATATCTCATACAGGGGCCATTAACGTTCTCAAAATAACCTTTTTTTTTTCCCAAGGGAGAACAGATTTTCTTGATTATATATTATTTTATCCACAGGGAGTTTGAGGAAGGCAGGTGTCAAGGCCTGCCATCCCATTAGAGCCAGTAGACACAATGTGATCACTGTACCAGTGCAGATGTAGGTGTTAAGATAAGGAGACCACTAAAAATGGCAGCAAATAGAATCATCGCACATTTTCCAATTGGTTGTTTTCCCAAAATATGGCTTGGGCATGCAAACACCTGGTATGAGCCATTGCCCAATGTCTTGGTGCATGCCAGTTCCCGTTTTGCCCTACAAATGTAGTACAGTTTGGTCTGACCATTTGTTTGGCATCTACAATTGTAGGATGCTGCTAGTGAATATATCAGGAGTTTGTTTCCAACTTCTTAAATGTGTGAAGCTCAGCCAGTTTTGTACATTTGAAGTTTGTTATCTGCAAAGTGTTAAGGTCAGAAAAAACCTGTAAATCAAGGTTGGACTGAGCAGGTAATAGTGGTATTGAGTATAGCATCAAAATACTCCAGTCTTGCACAGTGTTAAGGGGGTATTCATTAGGTTCATGAACTGGCAAAGCTTGTAAATTGGAGTTTAACTTCAAGCAGGCTAGTTAGTCATAGTTTTAGGTAACTTAGGGTGTTGATGCACTCGTGACTCAAAGAAAGCTGGGTCCTGATCTGGTGCACAACCTGCTGAAGGCTGGTCAAACTGTGTGAGACAAACCTTTACATCGCATGAGCCAGCAAAGACCTGAGTTGGCATAAAACTGTCAGAAGAATCTTTAAAAGCCTTATAAAGTCAGCAACGACTTTAAATGATCTGTCTTATTAGAGGTTAATAAAACTAGTCAAGGAGTCTGCTTTTTCCGGATGAGTCAATAGAAGCATGAGCCCTTTTCTGAGGGGCTGGTTTTTTGGTTGTTTGGTTGTTTTGGGGTTTTTTTGTTTTTGTTTTTGGGTATTTTGCTTACTGCACTTATTCACAGGATTCTTTCAGAAAGAATTTGGGTATTTCCATTGATTTGTTCTTCCAGCCTCACTCAATGAAGATGTTATATCCTGTCCCCAGTTTCCTTCTGGTAGCAGCAGGGGTCCTCCAGTGCCCCCTCCAATGTCTGGCTTCATATTCAGGAGTCTGCATTCATTGTTTCCCTTTGTCTAACAGTGCTGCCAGCTGAAACATTTCCTATTGATTTTAGTGACTTGGGCTGTGTTTCAAAGACTGCTTAAGTTCCCAGAGAGTGAATGTTAAGGAGTCTCAAATGTGTAGAAACCTTGTTGATTTTTTTTTTCTTATATTTTTTAGGAGAATAGAAAGGTGTAACTCCATCTAAGATGTAATTCAGTGTAATGCGCACACAAAATGGACAAGGGGTAGTGGCTTTAAACTAAAAGAGGATAGATTTAGATTAGATATGAGGAAGAAGTTGTTTACTGTGAGGGTGGTGAGACACTGGAACAGGTTGCCCAGAGAAGCTGTGGATGCCCCATCCCTGGCAGTGTTCAAGGCCAGGTTGGATGAGGCTTTGAGTAACCTGATCTAGTGGTTAGTGGCAGCAGGGCTGGAACTAGGTGATCTTTAGGGTTGCTTCCAACCCAAAGCATTCTCTGATATTATGAGTCTATGAAAATAAACAGGCATTTGTGATTAGGATGCACTAGCCATGCAAACCATGAGTCATGATAATTGTTACTATAAGAAAGACAGCATCACTGGTCTGGAAGAAGCTGGCACTCCACCAGTGCAGATCTGCATCTTCCTCCAGTTCCCTATGCCTGCCTGGACCCAGAACCTCCTGGAGCCAGGAGATCTTGGGTCCTTTTTCTGGAAGGAAGGACAAAGTCAAAAAACACATTAAAGACATCATAGCAGAACCCAAGACTTGGTCTGATCCCGTCTCACAGCTGACTGGGATCTCTGTGTACCAAGCTGTTTCCTTGCACATCCCCCTCCAGGGCATGGGCATCCCTCAGCAGCACGGGCACAGATGTCTGCCTGTGCGCCAAAGGGGAAAGAGGCAGGATGGAAAGGTTTAAAAGTTCCTCCCTCACCCGTTTTGAAAGACAGAGCAAAGAATATTCCTTTTCTGATTTCTTTCTCCACTTTCCCAGCAAGAATAGCTTTCCTTTTTCGGTTATTTACAGACACGTGCTTGTTTCCAGCTTCCTGGGAGCCTTCCCAGGGGATTTCTAGTGTGCTGACCTCAGCCTGGGCCATGGCAGAGGCTTGCTGGCATGTCCCTCCATCCACACTCTTTGGAGAGTACCTTTTTTGCTGTTACAGAAGCTGTCAAATTTGCTGGAAAAACAAACCCTCTGACACAAAAGGTGTAAAGCTGACGAGAAGCAAGCAATAGTCTGTACTTAAACCGTACCCCCTCCTGGATAACTGGGAGTAATTGAGGCTTTGATGGATGAACTCTGTTACTCCAGTCATTCGCTGCTGAACCTTTGCGCCTACTTGAAATTCATAGGAATTCCTGTTATTGAGCCTGTTTACTGTGTAGATGATGAATATGGGCCTGGCTGGCTCTAAAACATTTTTGCAGTTTCTCTTAATCTTTATTTTACCGAAGATCTCCCCCCTCCCTTGTCTTGGTGCTTGGCAAAAAGCCAGTGGCTGGAGCAGGCTTCCTTCTGGGGGCTTTGATTTTTCCTCTTGCATGCTGCATTCCCAGTGCCCACACACAGGGAAGCTCTGTTAAAGCCTCTAGATCAAGATGATTACCTCTAGATCAAGATGATTACTATCCCTGCTACTGAGAGAAGTCGCTACCAAGCTTGCCACAGTACACTGCTGTAAATTAGAGAAATTCCTATGTAAATTTCTGCAGGGAATGGAGCTAAGATAATAAGAGAACTGGGCAGGACAGTCAAGAAAATCAGAGATGTGTTGGCTTGGGAAGTCAGGGGTTTGAATATTTCCCTTTATTATAGAACAGCACCAACAAACTATATCAATACCTGGTAGAATAATAACATTTTTCTTGATTTTGCTTCAGATTTGCATATTGCTGCATTTATCAGTACAGAAATGGAATTACCCATTTTCAGAATAGTCTTCAGTAATTTGCTCCACTGCAGTCTTACAGTGGGAAACTGAAAAGAGCTCGGTGCTGCTGAGGGCCAATTACTTCATATCTGCATGGAGTCTTAATGCATGATGACATGAATTTGTTTCTGCGTTGGGCTGACCCTGGCTGGATGCCAGGTGCCCACCAAAGCTGCTCTGCCGCTGCCATACTCAACTGGACAGGGCAGAGAAAGCACAATGAAAGGCTCGTGGGTCAAAATAAGGACAGGCTGAGATAAGGGTAGTGGTGAGTCCATCTTGGAGCCAGGTGGTGTTGGCTCTATTGGACATAGGGGACGCTTCTGGCAGCTTCTCGCAGAAGCCACCCTGCAGCCCCCTGCTACCAAAACCTGGCCACACAAACCCAATACAGCCATATATTTAGGACTGTCTGAACCCTGACATGCCTTTACATGTATAGCAAAATCAGGGCTCAGGCAAAGCTGATAGTATCTTATCAAGAAGGTCAGCTTGTTTTCACTTATATTTTTATTTGCAGAAATAATACAGAGGAAGTTTAGTGATTATATGCCATGCAGTAGCACAGTTTAAGGGTAGGAGTTTCCCTAATTTCTACTAGCAGCATCTGTGAGAAAAAGCTTTGGGGACAGGAGAAATAAATTATGTGGGAAGTCAGAGTGTGGTGTCCTCTGACTCTAAGTCCAAACTAAATTTGCTCTTCTCTAATACATAGACTGTGCTCAGTGGCATTTTTCAGCTTACTTGATAGACAAGGCAGTGACTCCAGTGAGGGTAGGATATTATCACCTTCTATAAAGTGATAATCTTTCATCTCTTATTGCTTTTATAGAGTGCCTCAGCTTCTGCTCCCTGGGAGAGCGTGCAGTGAAGCATTTCTATGGACTTGCCCTGTTCTTGCACTCTGTCTTGGGCACTAGTTGGAGAAAACACCCTTTGGAGCTGGGTCACCTTTGGTCCCACACAGTACAGCCATTTCTATGTCTTCCCTTTCATCCCCTGACCTAGAGATGTGGGGACAACTGCTTACAGTCTGAGTTGGCATGTCAAGCAGGGCTTTATGCAACTGCAGGTCTAAGCCTCTACTGCTGTGTGCCACCACATTGAATAATTCCCACTATCAATGAATCCAGACCTAATTTAGAGTATTAGTATTTTTCAGGCAGTTTGGTTTATATGTGCAAAGGTACAGTACATGTAGAGGAAAACTTCAACAACTCGGAGGCAAGGGGGAACCGGAGGCTGGAGAGGTCTGCAGTATACTTTATCTCTGATGAACTGTGCGTTGCAGCCCTCGCTGTTGCTCATTTATAGAATATTTATAGATCATATAAAGGCTGTAAATTTGAAAATGTGATAGTTCAGATTATTGGGCCTCTCTTATTTAGTTTGGATGCTGCTTCAAAACCTGAGCGTTCTAGCTCCCAAGCTAGATTTATTCCTGGCCAGGTTATACTCCTGTGTTCTTCTACTAAAGGCAGCTCGGTGCTTCTGACCCCTTGTTTATTGCCCATCTCTTTACAGAGGGACCTGTGTTCCCCCTTGGTCCTGTCTCACAGCTAGAGCAAGCTAAGCTCTTAGCTGGCAATTGTAAAACAGCTCCCTCTTCCCTGCTCTTCCTAGGATCCAGCTGAGAAGTATCTGATTCACTATAGCATGTAAGTGTACGATCTGGCACTGACTATAATTACATTTCCATTGTTCCTCTCTTCAGGGTTGTCTAGTTTTTCTGAGAGAATTTTCATATTGCCCTCTTTGCTGACAGTGAGTTCCCACTTTGAAATCTTAGTAGGAAGTGTGCTGATGACACAATGTAATTAATGAAAACGCTAACGAATATGAACAGAAAATTTGAAAAGATTGATCTGTAATGAATTCTGTTTATAATCTTCCTCTGGCCTGATGAAAATTTTCTTCAGCCCAGCTGGTTGCAGCCACTTTAAGCACTTGAAATATCCTGTATTAATTCTCAGTTTATGTAATAATCCTCCACAGTAGTTTAACAAAGTTCTAATAGATATAATTTACCACATTTTCCTTTGTCTAGAAAACCAGTTTTTCATCAAAGTAATCAGACGAAAGTCTAGTCTGACATAACTGGCATTGGGTAAATATATGCTAAATGTTGTCCCCTTTTATCTCTTTAATGGCTCTTTTATTCCCAGCTTTGTTCTGAACATTTGCATGCTGGTGAGGCTGGGCTGTTAAATCTCAAGGTTGTTCTCAAAGCTCTTTTCCTCTCTTTCTTAAGTAACTGTTTGCTCTTCTTCCATGCAGTGCTGCACAACCCCCTACGATGGTGGTCACATATGCTACCTTTGCCTCTCTAACGTGATTGTCCTGGATGGAAATGGGCAAAACCATCTCAACTTAGATTTTGGATGGCTTCTAGATTTTTCTTAATCTTTTCAAACTAAAAAAGGATAGATTTAGATTAGATAATACGAAGAAATTCCTTATTGTGAGGGTGGTGAGATACTGGAACAGGTTGCCCAGAGAAGCTGTGGGTGCCCCTTCCCTGGAAATGTTCAAGGCCAGGCCGGATGGGGCTTTGAGCAGCCTGGTTTAGTGGAAGGTGTCTCTGCCCATGGCACGGGGGTTGGAACTAAACGATCCTTAAGGTCCCTTCCAACCCAGACCATTCTATAATTCAATGTTTCTATGATACTCAGCGTCTAAGCCCCATCCTTGCTTTTAGCAGGCCCAATGCTCTGTCTTCCTTCCCTTTCCCACACGCTTCTCCACTGGCTTCAGGTGAAAGCTCCAAAGAGGACTTCTTTTTTTTCTTGGATGTATGGAAATACAAAGTGTTTTGCATTTCAGTGACTGAGCTTTTCAGTCCAGCAGACTTATATTTCTAGAAGTTCTCCTTATTTCTCTGTATGTGCCTTTGTAAGAGACTCCCATTTGTCTCTTTGATTCTTTAAAGAGAATCAGCTCAGGACTTTTCCACCCCAGACTATTTTCTACAAGCAGATTTTTTTGTAGTCCCTTCATTAGGTGCCAAACCCAACTTTAAAATAGTGCCAACTCTTGCTGGCTCAGCTGCTGTCTGTCAGCTCTCTCATCTAGACACCCATCTCTGAGATGAAGCACGCTTCACCGTTACACCCAGCCCAACAGCGGGGCTTGATCTTTGCAGGCACT